>NC_083412.1:21282689-21629565 GCF_020745735.1 Hemiscyllium ocellatum | reverse complement strand
TCCTAGAATGACACTTGTGCGGATTAGTAAAGAACATAAAGTCCCTACCCATGGGGTGGAGACACAGCCAGACATCCACCAATCCCACTAGTCCACTAGTTGCTTAGAATGTAAAGGAAGTGTTGGGTCTCTAGGCATTCTATCCACTGCAGGGTCCATGAGGCAATTAAAGTCTTGCCCTATAATTATCTGCTGCAGCTCAAGACCCATCAGTTTAGAGAATGCACCTATCAAAAATTAAAGGGGTGTGCTAGGGGACAATAAACATTCAAACTACCATACTCTTCTCCATATATTGAGGCTTTAAGAATGACAATACTCCATACTCATCTTTAATCTGATCTAGCAACTTAAATGAAAGATTCTTCCTAAAAATGAACTCCCCTGCTCCTAGTATTAAAGGAGGAGGAGTACACCTGATCAAACCCATTCTGCAATTTCAGATGTTCCTTATCATTGAGATTCATCTCTTGCAAAAGTGCATTGCCCACCCTCTCCTTTCTAAGGTTAGAAAGTACCTTTTTCCTCTTAACTGGCGAATGGCTCCCTCTTATATTCCAGGTACACCATTTGAGGATACAATTAGCCATGACTCTCTCTAACATCGTTTGAACTCCAAAAAAAAGGAAGAGTTTGACATATCAATTGCTGAGCATAAAAAAAAGACTCATGAAACCTAAAAAATACAAACTAAAACTACTACAACTAACATACTAATATCTACGTATACAAAACAGCCAACAAACTAAACAACACTTTTCTTTTAAGATTCCCACGGTGTGGAAACAGGCCCTTTGGCTCAACAAGCCCACACCAACCCTCCGAAGAGCAACCCGCCCAGACTCATTCCCCTCAGACTAATGCACCTAACACTGTTGGCAATTTAGCATGACTAATTCACCTAACCTGCACATCTTTGGAATGTAGGAGGAAACCGGCACACCAGGAGGAAACTCACGCAGACATGGCAAGAACGTGCAAACTCCGCATAGACTGTTGCCCGAGGTGGGAATCGAACCCAAGTCCCTAGCACTATGAAGCAGCAGTGCTAACCACTGAGCCACCGTACCACTTAATAAGGGGTTCTACCCTCTGCCCGCAGGGGGCACTTACATCTCTCAAAAACACCTTCATAACCCCTTCTGGCTTGAGCCACATCCCAGGCTCAGGCCAAAAAAGGAGAGGAAAAAAATATTAACCAGGAAATTAAAAGTAGACACTCTACCACCCCCAAATATACATTAACACCCATTAATATCAGAAAAAAAACATTCAGAAACATTTTCTTAAAGAGGAGGAGAGAGAGAGAAAGGAAAGGAAAAAGAAACACAACTGTCCACACCATTTAAGTTATCTGATTTATTTTGAAGTATGCAAAAATTTTTCATTTTTTCTGAAGTGAACAAACAGACCCATCATAAGTGATATGAAGCATCGCTGGATATCTCAGAGAATACTGGATACCAAGGTTTCTCAGTCTTCTCTTGGCTTTATTAAAGGACTTCCTTTTACAAATAAAAGCTGCAGAGAAGTCATAAAAAAACATTATCTTGGAACCTTTGTAAATCACGGCCTGTGGATCCTTTTCCTTTATTCTGGAGGCTTCCATAACTTTAACGTTGTCACTGTAACTGTGGAGTCATAGTAGGTCTGTGCGAGGGTGCTGGTCTGAGCTGGGCCTGCGCACTGTGACCCGATGAGCCCTCAACTTTCACCCAGTCCGACTCGGCCTCCAGACCAAGAAATCGTGGCAACCAGCTTTCAAAGAAGCTCGCTGGCTGGTCAGCTTCTACTCCATCCGGTAACCCCAAGATGCGGAGATTCTTCCACCTACCTCTGTTCTCAAGGTCGGCGACTTTTTCCAGTAAGGTAAGGACCTGCTTCTCCAGTACTTGAATCCTTTCCTTTGAAGAGTTGATCACGGTCTCCGAAGCTGTGGTTCTTCTTTCAACTTCTTCCATTCGGCATCCAAGACCTTCCAGCTGCTCCTTGTGCTTGTGGGGCGTGGCCACAATCGAGTCCAGCCTAACTGCGGAACTTCTCCTCAATGACTCAATCACGTCTCGCGGTTTCACAAACTCCGTAGCCAGGGCCTGGTGGGTAAGCGACTCCAATCGACTGGTGGAAAGAGCTGCATCTGTGGCCGTGGAAGTGTCCGACGTTTCCGGTGAGTGCCTCGTGTATTGGGACTTGTTGAAACCTTTGCCTTTTGTCGTATTTCTTTAATAGAACAGACTTTATACTAAATTTGTACAAGTTCTACAACTCTTTAAATGCCAAATTTTCACAGAAATAACTTAAGTGGGGAGGAGAGAGTACTACTTTGCCTGAGTTGAGATGCAGAGCTCAGCAAAGCAGACCGCAGATCACCACCATCTTGGATCACCTGTGTCATGTGAATATATTTAAACAGATTCTGACCAGGCCTTTGGTTCTCACGGGTTTGCTCACCCTCACTCTTTCTCAGTAAGCTTACCTTCAGCCTTCATCTTCATCTTTTTGAGCTGACTTTCCCGTCTAAGTGCCAATATCTGAAGTTCAAACTCCCTCTCTTTCTTCTTCTCTCCCCTCTCTCTCTCCTTTTTGTTCTGCTAAAGTGATTTGTTCTTTTTCTCTTTCCTCTGCTTTTAATCATAATTCAAAGTTTCATTTCTTTTGCCTTTTCTTGGTCTTTTGCCTGGGTGGCACGGTGGCACAATGGTTAGCTCTGCCTCGGGCAACTGTCTGTGTGGAGTTTGCACATTCTCCCTGTGTCTGCATGTGTTTCCTCCCACAGTCCAAAGCTGTGCAGTTTAGGTGAATTGGCCATACTAAAGTGCCTGTAAGGGAATGGGACTGGGTGGGTTGCTCTTCAGAGGGTTGGTATGGACTTGCTAGGCTGAAGGGCTTGTTTCCACACTGTAAGTAATCTAACTCAAGCTGCTTAATTTTCAATTACATTTTAGCCATTTCTAAAGATTCTGATGGCATTTCCAGCAAATTTAAATGCTGAGCTACTCCTGTAATTATCCTCCTTTCCTCATGGAAGGAGGCAACTGTAACTCCAGATTGTCTGCTAATTCCAGCAGCTTAGACTTATTCACCTTTTCTATCACCCCCAAAGTTCACCTCCAGTAGACTCTTAGTGACTGGAAGAACAATTCCTATCCCAAGCACTGTTCAAACCAATCGAAATCAACACCCAGAATAAAAGACACTAATACCTACTACTTGCTGCCTTTGAGTCCAGCAACTCTAATCCCAAATCAGAACTGGAGAACAAATCCCACAATGAGTCCCCAGTTTTGTAGACCTGGCCAGAGCCCCCCAAAACACTTCAAGAAGGTAGTCCTATCCAAAAACCCAACAGACTATCCCAGCATCATTAAGATGCTGTTCCAAATTCCTGCGACAATCCCCATAAACACCCCTTGGCAAAAAATGGTAAAATCAAACACAGGGTCTTACAGGGAGAGAGATGTCAGAGGGATTCAGCATGAAACACCTTCTTCCATGTCGCTGTTTCTTTCAGATGCCCAGCTAAGAACTGACCAGCAACTCTGAACAGGGGCACAGATAGGGTAAATAGGCAAAGTCTTTTCCCTGGGATCAGGGAGTCCAGAACTCGAGGTTTAGGGTGAGAGGGGAAAGATATAAAAGAGACCTATGGGGCAACTTTTTCACACAGAGAGTGGTACATGTATGGAATGAGCTGCCAGAGGAAGTGGTGGAGGCTGGTACAATTGCAACATTTAAGAGGTATTTGGGGGGGGATCCAAGATGGCGGCGACCCAGCAAGACTGAGTCCACAGTGCTCTACCCAAAACTTGGGAAAAGTGGGCTATCCACCCCCACCACACTCACTAAACCATTTATAATAGTTGTTAACCTTAAATAGTTACCTATTAGTACATTTAAATAGTCTAATACTAGCTGGAAAATGAGTAAAGGGAAGGGAACAGGCGGCTCTAAGAAAGCAGGGACCCCTCCCCCACCCTCTCCCTCTTCAGCTGCAACAAAGGTGTCTTCAGCTACTTCAGGAGATTTACCAATGAAGATGAGCTTTGAGGAGATGTTTGCCAGGTGGGAGGCGAAGATTGATGCTTTTATCGATGAGTCTCGGCAGAGCAGAGAAGCACTATCAGCCGAGCTGCAGAAGCAGGGCAGAGACATTCAGGAATTGGAGTGCCGAGTCAGAGAGGTGGAGTCGAAGGCCGCAGCCTCAGAGACTGGGATAAAATCAACAGCCGACCACATCCGTTTTCTCGAGAATCGAGTCCAGAACCTAGAAAACCACATTGATGACCTCGAAAATCGATGTCGTAGAAAAAATATTCGGTTGTTGGGCCTTCCCGAGCAGGAAGAGGGAGGCCAGCTGACAGCATTCTTAGAGCATTGGCTGCCACAACTTTTAAATCTGCAGGCTGGATCAGGCCAGGTAAGGGTAGAATGGGCCTACCGGGTCACAGTACGTGGGCCCGGCTCAACCCAGCGCCCACGCCCGGTCCTGTTCCAGCTGCAGAGCTATAGGGAGAGGCAGATGCTCCTGGAAGCCTCAAGAAATCTGGGAAAAGATCCCCAAGCTATGACCCACAAAGGATCCAGGATCATGCTGTTCCAGGACTTCTCCCCAGCTTTGGTCCGAAAGAGGAAGGCATTCGATGAGGCGAAGAAGCGTTTAAGGGACTTAAATATCCAGTACTCCTTACGATATCCAGTGACGCTACGCCTTAGCCACGAAGGATCCATATATAACTTCGGATCACCGGAGAAGGCTAAGGAATTCTTGGACTCTCTTAAATAAGCTGTAAGAGATTGTGGACGCTGGTCTGCCTTTCCCATTATTTTGGTTTACATCCCTTCATCTTTTCTTATCTTTCCCCCTATGTGTGTATGTATATATATATATATATATATGTTGGGGCGTTTGGTTAATGTTGATGGGGGGAGGTGGTTACCTTATTCTATTTTACTTCTGTTTTTAGGAGCGGGGTTGTTTTTCTTTCCCCTGTTATTTTGTGGTATTATATTTAAGTATTATGTGTTGAGATTGTAATCTTATAGTTATATATGGTATTAATATTCCCAAATATATTTAGATGTGGGTGTGGGTGGGGGTGGGGTGTTCACTGTTAACTCTAGCTTTATATCATATTTGAATTCTCCTCATTTTATTGAGGAACACCTGGGTCAAGGGTGGGGCACTGGTTGGAAGAGGGTAAGATGGACTGTGGGAGAGGAAGTGACGCTCCCTGGGAACAAGGGAGAAAATCTCCAATTCGGAATGTTTTATATTTTTTATACTTAGAAAGAGTTTTTTGTTATATTGTTTTGAGTGTATCAGAGAATCTTTACTTTTGTAAATCTTGTATGCTCCATGCTCGGGATGTTCTAGATAGGGTTTCCCCTCCCGAGGGGTCTCGGATCTGTCCAGATGATTATGGCTGAACAGTCGGTTAAGTGGTGCACCTGGAATGTCAGGGGGAGTAATTCGCCAGTTAAAAGGAAGAAAATATTATCAAATCTTAAGAAGGAGAGAGTTGATATAGCTCTCCTACAGGAGACACACCTGTCGGATAAAGAACACTTAAAATTACGACAGGGCGGATTTGATCAGGCCTTTTTTTCCTCTTTTAATTCAAAAAGCAGGGGAGTCGTTATCCTTGTCCGGAAGAACTTCCCTTTGAAAATTCTAAATCAGATAAAAGACGAATCTGGACGATATATTTTGATTAAAGCCCTCATAAATGGAGAGGAATATGGGATCTTAAATGTATACTGCCCCCCGGCACACCCCTTTAAATTCATAACGGAAGCTTTTTCAAAACTGATGGCCTTTGGTGCCCGTCATACAATTATAGGGGGAGACTTTAATTGTATTATGGATCCGGAAATAGACAGGATTCCCAAGAGTGCCGCTGGAGTATCTCCCAGATCTAGACAACTGGCGGACCTGAATAAAGAATTAGGATTGGTAGATGTATGGAGATGTCTCCATCCACAGGGTAGAGATTTTTCTTTCTACTCTAATCCACATAAATGTCACACAAGAATTGATATGTTTTTTGCCCCATCGATTTTTCTAAACTCTATAGCAACCTGTAAAATAGGTACTATAGCAATCTCTGACCATGCCGCTGTATACATGGAAACTAAGGTAAAGAACAATGGGACATCTGCTCGGCATTGGCGTATGGACCCCTTCCTGATAAAAGATAGCAAATTTTTAAAGTACTTCTCCCAAGAACTTAAAACTTTTTTAGAAATTAATACTGGTACGGCTAGCAATCCGTCAATGATGTGGGAGACCATCAAAGCTTATGCACGAGGTTTGATCATCTCCTATTCAGCGACCCAGAGGAAAATGAAGGGAGAGCAACAGCGTCTGCTCGAAGCTCGCCTAAAAGCAGCCGAAACAGCATACGCTGATAGACCTTCTATCACAAAATTGCAGAGGATTACAGCTCTTAGGACAGCTTTAAACACCGCGCTTACTCAAACGGCTAAAAGGGAAATATTATTTGCGAAACAAAGATTATATGAATATGGCGACAAACCGGGTAGATACTTAGCATTTCTTGCAAAGAAAAAGAAAGCCCCTCAAACTATTCCGACCATCAAGGAAAGTACAGGTACCCTGACTCATGATCATAAAAAGATCAATGCGACCTTTAAAGAATTTTATTCTGAACTATATAGATCGCAGGATTGTGAAGATAGGATTAGGAGGATGCAGTCATTTTTTAAAAATTTGACCTTCCCGGGCCTGACTCCGGAACAGGTGTCGGCCCTAAATACCCCTTTAACAGTCCAAGAAATACTTGAGGCAATTAGGCAACTTCAGAGCGGAAAAGCACCGGGCCCGGATGGTTTTCAAGCTGAATTCTATGAAGAATTTACAGGAATATTGGTTGACCCACTTATGGATATGTATAATTTTGCGCATAGTCAGGTCTGTCTCCCGCCCACGCTGAAAGAAGCAAATATTTCTCTTATCCTCAAAAAAGGAAAAGACCCAGAAGATTGTGCATCTTACAGACCAATATCCTTACTAAATGTAGACTTTAAAATTCTCTCAAAAATGTTAGCACTAAGACTAGAAAGGGTACTGCCATATATTATAAAGGAGGACCAGATGGGATTTATTAAGGGCCGCAGATCATCCAATAATATCAGAAGGGTCTTGAATATGATCCAAGCCTGTCATCAGGGAAAGATACCAGGAGTAGTAATTTCATTGGATGCAGAAAAGGCATTTGATAGGGTTGAATGGTCATATTTATTTTACACATTGGAAAGGTTTGGCGTTGGACAGGTGTTTACCAAATGGGTTTCAACATTGTATAATGACCCCAAAGCAGCTGTTATTACTAATGGGTTAAGATCGGATGGCTTCAGTGTGGGTAGGGGCTGCCGTCAAGGATGTCCTCTCTCACCATTGTTGTTTACACTGATAATCGAACCATTAGCAGAAGCCATCCGGACTGATCCTAATATAATGGCCTCGAGGATTGGTACAGGTAAACACAAAATTACCCTCTATGCAGATGACGTTCTCTTATTCCTCAGTAATCCTTTAATGTCAATGCCTCGTCTAATTCAAGTTATTAATACATTTAGTGCATTCTCAGGCTATAAAATTAATTTTTCAAAATCGGAAGCCATGCCAATGGGTGGTCTGGCTATGATACCCCACTTAATGGATGGATCCCCTTTTCCCTTCCGTTGGTCCCTGGAGGGCTTCTTATATTTAGGTATTTTTATCACGCCAGTATTTGATCAGCTGTATAGGGCTAATTTTGTACAATTAATGGAAAGGATAAGGCAGGACCTCCAGCGATGGAGAGACCTTCCGATTTCCTGGCTAGGGAGAATAGCATTAATTAAAATGAATGTTCTGCCCCGTCTCTTATATCCTATGAGAATGCTCCCGCTGATGCAGCCAAGGCTAGCCCTACGTAAATTATATGGCTGGTTGGGCTCCTTTATTTGAAACCATAGACGGCCCCTTATTAAGCTGAAGAAGCTACAGCTTCCACAGGCAAGGGGAGGACTGGACTTCCCAGACTTTAGGAAATATCAGTTAAGCTCCCTACTAAGTTACATATCTGATTGGGTTTCATCTGATCCACAATCAATTTGGCTGGATATCGAAGCCTCCCAAGTAAAATACCCACTTATTAACCCTTTATTTTCAGATAAGAGGAAAATCATTACAGACCACTGTAAAAATCCCATAATATTAAACACAATTAAGGCCTGGAATATAATGCGGCAAAATGAGGGTAATTCACATAAAACATCCCCCCATTCACCAATAGTAGGCGCATGGGGATTCCAACCGGGGATTACAGATGCCACCTTTAAACTCTGGAGATCCAGGGGCATCCCATGCTTAGGGGACCTATTTAAAGATGGGATCCTGATGTCCTTTGAGCAGCTGCGTCTGAAATTCGGAATACCTAATGGGGATCTCTTTCGATACTTCCAAGTTCGAGATTATATACAGAGGAAGACTACATTAATAGATAGTCTTTATAAATCAGACAGAGAACGTAATGTCTTACGACCAGCGGGGGCATCCTCCGTTAGTACTATATACCATTTGCTACATGATGGAGTCTCAGGAGACATGGATGACCTGCTTAAAACATGGGAGCAGGACTTGGGGCTAGAAATCTCTGAGGATATGTGGAATGACATTTGGGAAAATGCTAGAAGAATTGCTATCTGTAACAGAACTCAGGCTATCCAACTAAAGATACTTCATAGGGCCCATATAGCTCCGGCTCGACTGGCAAAATTTAAGGCAGGAGCATCTCCAATGTGTCCCAAATGCAAAATAGAGGTGGGTACTCTTGTACATTGTCTGTGGACTTGTCAGAAAATCCGCAGATACTGGACTAAAGTGGCAAATACCCTGACAGAAATTTTAGGAACGGAAATTAGGGTGGACCTTGTATCTCTCCTTTTGGGCTTTTCGAACCTCTCATCTCTGGATATGCATGGGAAGAGACTATTTTCTATTCTCTCTTTCTGTGCAAGGAAAAATATTTTGGTGAACTGGGTGGCTGAGGGCCCCCCTGGACTTTCAAATTGGCACAGATTAATTATGGAATATATCCCCCTTGACTTCCTCACAAATATGGTGCACCGAAAGACTGAATTATTTTATAAAATATGGTAGCCCTTTTTGAATTATATAAATGCAGATATTTCGGCTATCCTAACAAGGGCTTTTATTTAGTGAAGATTTCAGACCGGGCTGCTCCGGGGCCCCTTGGGAGAGGAATCCTGCGCGAATACGGGTTTTATTATATTTGATGTTTATACATTCCGAGCATGTAAGAGACTTAGGTATACACTCTGGTTAGTTATAGGTTAGATTAGTAGAAAGTTGAGTTTTTTTTTCTTTCTTTTTTCGTTTCTTTTTTTTTCTTTTTTTGTTTTCTTTCTTTCTCTTTTCTTTGTTAAATTATGACTATTGTATATATGATTTAATTGTACATCAATGTTTGTATTTGAGAGTTTTGTTTATTTTTGTAAATTTGCAAAAATGTTAAATTTCAATAAAAATATCTACAAAAAAAAGAGGCATTTGGATGGATCTATGAATAGGAAGGGTTTGGAGGGATATGGGTGGGGACTGGCAGGTGGGGCTAGATTGGGTTGGGATATCTGGTCGGCATGGACAGGTTGGACTGAAGGGTCTGTTTCCGTGCTGTACATCTCTATGACTCTATGCTGAAAACCCAAAATAAACAAGAAACAAGCTGAGCTGGGAAAACTGGCCACTCACTTTCATTGTACAAGTGATGTTTTTTTTTAAAACTTTAAAGCTTCTTCAAGTAAATGAACCCAGACATCTTGGCAACTCTGCCGCATACAACACTTTTGGAAAAAAACCAAGGACAACCTCACTTTGTTACAGGAACAGCATCGTCGCACCATAAACCCAACATTCACAACCAAATCATTCATAGAAATGACAAAAAGAAGTGGACATCGCACTGATCCTTGTGGCACAAGTCACTGGTCACAAGCCTCCAGTCTGAAAAACATTCCCCCACCCCCACCTCCCCCACAACCACCCTCCGCCTTCTACTCTCAAGCCAGTTTTGTATCCGTGGACTCTATGTGATCTAACATTACTAACCAGTCTACCATGCAAAACCTTATATGTAGACATCTATATGTCTTCAATCTATTTTGTCATCTCTTAAAAAAACTCAATCCAGGTTAGTGAGACATGATTTCCCATGCACAAAGCCATGCTGACTATCCCTAATCAGGCCTTGCCTTTCCAAATGCATGTATAGGGTGGCACGGTGGCACAGTGGCTAGCACTGCTGCCTCATAGCGCCAGAGAGCCGGGTTCAGTTCCCGTCTCAGGCAACTGTCTGTGTGGAGTTTGCACATTCTCCCGGTGTCTGCATAGGTTCCCTCCTGGTGCTCCGGTTTCCTCCCACAGTCTAAAGATGTGCAGGTTAGATGAATTGGCCATGCTAAATTGCCTGTAGTGTTAGGTGAAGGGGTATATGTAGGGAATGGGTCTGGGTGGGTTGCTCTTTGGAGGGTCGGTGTGGACTTGTTGGGCTGAAGGGCTTGTTTCCACACTGTAAGTAATCTAATCTAAAAAAAAACCCATTCCCTCCTGTAACTTACCCACCACTGATGTAAGGCTCACCAGTCTACAGTTCGCTGGCTTTTCCTCACAGCACCTTTCTTAAATAATGGCACCACATTAGCCACCCTCCCGTCTTCCAGTACCTCCCTTGTGGCTACCAGTGAAACAAATATCATGAAGTCAGAAGTCCCACAACACCAGATTATAGACCATCAGGTTTATTTGAAATCCCAAGCTTTTGAACACTGCTCCTTCACTAGGTGAAGCCACTGAAGCCCTGGGGGAGCGATAATACAAGGTGATCCTTTCTTATTTTTAAGTTCTACCCTTGTAACTTCACTGGATGATCTCACAGGAATACCCTCGCAAAGCACAGCCGTAATCTTCTCCCTCACCTATACCACCATTACCCCCCCCCCTTGCCTCTCTTTCTATCAAAAGAACAAAAAAAAAGAAATATAGCACAGGAACAGGCCCTTCAGCCCCGCAAGCTAATGCCAATTGTCATGCCCTAACTAAGCTACAAAAACAAACCTTCTGCCCTATTAGGTTTGTATACCTCTATTCCCCCCCATTCATGTAACGGATGTTGTCCCATTCCCCCCCCCCCCCCCCCCCCCCCCCCCCCACCCTAGTTGAAGCAAAGACACAGTGTTTTACCTCCTTCATCTTTATTCCAGGCCCTGGAGAGAGAGAGAACAATTGTCCAAGTGCACAGAGACATGAGTTCATGGTCTTCTCTGGAACAATAGTTTCTTAATGAACTATATAGTCTTTTTACAAGAAGGAGCATCCAGATAAGGCAACATACATATTGATTGGGTGACAGTTACAATCAACGCGTGTCAATAGCAAAGATTAAGCCATCTGCTGTTACACAATGAATGTTCTTAACCTTAACTAGCTTCACATAATGAATACTTCTCACCTTGTTAAACTGACCTTACATACTGAATACTTCTAATATTGTTAAATGGCTATACATAATGAATGTTTTTCCAGCTTGTTAACCTATTACCCTCACCTCCAGCATCCCATTGTTAACTGCAAGTTCTTATCTGATCTGAGTCATGCTCAGCTGAACCACTTATTTCACAAAACTCAAAACTTAACTCTTTCTCTACCTGCTCATACTCGATACACATTCTCATAGATGCCTCTTAAATGTCACCAATGTGCCTGCTCACACCACCTCCTCAGGCAGTGTGTTCCAGGCTCCTACCATTCTCTGTGAAAAGCCTCCCTCTCACATCTGCCTGAAAGTTTTCCCCCTCTCACTTTGAACTGTGCGTCCTTGTAATTGAAATACTGTATAAATATTTTTCTTCTGCTTTTTGAAGTTCTTGGGTGCTGCAGTGTAATGTAGCTTGTTGAAATAATCTTGAAATGTCTTGATGCAGCTCCATTTGTGGGTGTTGAGATAATTGCTTCTGAAGTTAATTATTTGGTCTGTGTTTGTTGTTTTTCTGTAGATGCTGGTTTGAAGCTCTCCGTTAACTGTATGTTCAACTGTCACATCTAGGAATGGGAGTCTGTTGTCATTCTCCTCCTCTTTTGTGAATTTTATGCCTGTCATGGTGTTGTATGTTTCCTCTAATTTATTCCGTTTTGTGATGACAAAGGTGTCATCTACGTAGCGGACCCTAAGTTTGGGATGGATAGATGGGAGGGCAGCCTGTTCAAGTCTCTGCATTACTGCTTCCACAATGAACCATGATGTTGGTGATCCCATAGGTGTTCCGTTGACTTGTATGTAGGTATTGGTATTGAATGTGAAGTGGGTGGTGAGGCACAGGTCCACTAGCTTGAGGATGTTGTCTTTGCTGATGAAGTTGGTACTGTTTGATGTTTGTGGTCCTGGTTTTCCGAGTAGTTATGCCAGTGTTTCTTTGGCCAATTTGATGTTAATTGATGTGAAAAGGACCGTAACATCAAAGGAGACCATTATTTCGTCGTCTTCTATCTTGGCGTCTTTGATGGTGTTCAGGAATTCTTGGTGGAGTGAATGGAGTGGCGTGAATCTTCAATTAGGTGTTTTTGTTTTTGGTGGAGTTCTTTGGCTTGTCTGTATGTTGGTGTACCAGGTAGGGAGACTATGGGCCTGAGGGGGAAACCAGGTTTGTGTACTTTTGGTAATACACAGAAGTGTGGTGTGTTGGATCCATCTGGTTTCATGTTTTGAAAGTCTGTACTGTTTAATTCTCCTGATTGTTTAAGTGCTGTGAGAAAGGATGAGATTCTGTTTAGCAGTTGTGGGATTGGGTCTATTGCCACCTGCTGGTAACTGTCCATATCTGCAAGTAGAACATCTACCTTTTCAAGATAGTCAGATTTTTAAAAAAATAACAATCGTCCGTCCCTTGTCTGCAGGTAGGATAACAATGTTTTTGTCTTTTTAAAGTCTTTCTAAGGCTTTATACTCTTGGGCTTCAAGTGTGTTTCCTGTCTTTTTTTCAGCCTAATGTAGGTGCAATAGTTTGTCTTATGGTCTGTTGTGTTTTCTCTGACAGACCGTTATTTCTTGATGTGTTTTCAAATACTGCAAGGAAGTCCTTTTTACTCATGTCTTTGTAATTGTAGTCTAACTCTCTGACTGGGACTGCTTTTTCTGTATCGGTAAGTGGATGGTCTGAAAGACTTTTTATCTGTGCGTTGTATGAAATGTGTTTTTGTGAGAGTTTATCTAACTTACCTTGAAGTGCAAATATATTCTTTTTCTGTGTTTGTTTTGTTCAAAGATTATGGTTCATTCTAATGCATTTGTCCACTCAAGGTCCATCGTGGTATTGAACAAAGAGTTTTGGCGTGAAATCATCCCAACACTCACAAACAGAACTATATCAAGACATTATTTCAATGAGCTACATCACACTGCAGCAACCAAGAACTACAAAAAGCAGAAGAAAAATATGTATATAGTATTTTCAAGAAAAGCAGGTACCCAATAAACACAATTCGCAATTCCTCAGAAACAAACCCAAACAAGCAGACACAATGCAATCAAGAACTATAGCCACATTACCTTGCATCAAAGACATATCAGGAATGATTTCCAGACTACTCAAGACCTGTTGGCATCATGGTAGCCCACAAACCTACCAACACACTTAAACAGCAAATGATGAACGCAAAGGATCCATTAGATACTACCAACAAAACTAATGTCATTTACAAGATACCATGCAAGAACTGTAAAAAATACTACATTGGACAAACTAGCAGGAAACTTGCCACCAGATACATGAACAACAGCTGCCTACCAAAAGACACAACCCATTATCACTAGTTTCTATACATACAGACAAAGAAGGATACCATTTTGATTGGGACAACACACACACCCTAGGACAGGTGAAACAAAGACACGCACGAGAATTCTTAGAGGCATGGCACTCTAACTAAAATTCCATCAATAAACACTTTGATTTAGACCATATCTGCCTCTCCGGAATCGAAAATGACATCACCCACCTTACAAAATCGAGACCCTCCCATCCTGGCACTTTCCCCTGCCACCGCAGGAACTGTAAAACCTGTGTCCACACCTCCTCCCTCACCTCTATCTAAGGCCCTAAAGGAGCCTTCCACATCCACTAATGGATGCACATCCACTAATAACATTTATTGTATCTGTTGCTCCCGATGCGATCTCCTCTACACTGGGGAGACTGGGTGGCTCCGAGCAGAGGGCTTTAGGGAACATCTCCGGGACACCCGCACCAATCAACCACACCGCCCCGTGGCCCAGCATTTCAACTCCCCTTCCCACTCTGCCGAGGACATGGAGGTCCTGGGCCTCCTTCACTGCTGCTCCCTCACCACCAGACGCCTGGAGGAAGAATGCCTCATCTTCCGCCTCGGAACACTTCAACCCCAAGGCATCAATGTGGACTTCAACAGTTTCCTCATTTCCCCTTCCCCCACCTCACCGTAGTTCCAAACTTCCAGCTCAGCACCCTCCCCATGACTTGTCCCGACTTGTCCTACCAGCCTAGTTCCTTTTCCACCTATCCACTCCACCCTCTCCTCCCTGACTTATCACCTTCATCCCCTCCCCCACTCATCCATTGTACTCTATGCTACTTTGTCCCCACCCCACCCTCCTCTAGCTTATCTCTCCACCTTCAGGCTCACTGCCTTTGTTCCTGATGAAGGGCTTTTGCCCGAAACGTCAATTTCGCTGCACTTTGGATGCTGCCTGAACTGCTGTGCTCTTCCAGCACCACTAATCCAGAATCTGGTTTCCAGCATCTGCAGTCATTGTTTTTACCTTCTTTACTATCATATCTACCTATAACTTCACTTTTAAGGAAGTTGAAAGACCTGCACTAAGGTGTCTTTGTTCAGCAACACTCCCCATGACCTTACCATTAAGTATATAAGTCCTTGATAGCACTACCAACAATAACCTCATCACTGAGCGGATCACTAATTCATTCCACCAATGTCCAAGAGAGTGTGGGAATTTATATGAGGATTAGAATTCTAATTAGTTGAATTACATGATACAATTTCTTAACTGTTTGTGTAGTTAGAGAGTCTAATTACTTGTAATGAATAACAATTTTTGTTAAGTAAAGAAATTTCCGTCAATCTGGATCTAAAAGGCAGATAGAGTAGGGAATTCTGAGTACTTTTCAAGAGCTCTAACTTTTGTGACAACCCTGGGAATATCAGGGTTTGATTTCTGTGCTAGCCCAGTGATGTGTGATATATCCTTATTCAAAAAGAGAGACAAACAGCATCTTAACTATAGGCTAAATTGCTTAACATCCGTCATTGAGAAAATAAGATTTTTTTAAAAATTCATTCCTGGGACGTGGCTTTTGCTGGCTAGATCAACATCTACTGCCCATCCCTAATTACCCCAAAGGGCAATTAACAGTCAACAGCATTGCAGTGTGTCTGGAGTCACATGTAGGCCAGACCAAGCAAGGATGAAAAATCTCCCTTCTGAAAAGTATGTAATAATATATGATTTATAAATATAATAATAAAATCATGCAGAGTCAGCATGGCTTCATAAAGGGGAAATCATGCCTGACAAGTTTTTGTTTTACAATCATTTGAGGAGGTAACAAGCAGGTAAACCAATAGATGTAATGTTTGGAATCTTGTGCTGTTTT
Source organism: Hemiscyllium ocellatum (assembly GCF_020745735.1). Classification (NCBI taxonomy): domain Eukaryota; kingdom Metazoa; phylum Chordata; class Chondrichthyes; order Orectolobiformes; family Hemiscylliidae; genus Hemiscyllium; species Hemiscyllium ocellatum. The sequence continues at coordinate 21,613,833 of NC_083412.1, read as the reverse complement.
TGAGAATTTCCTGCCTGGTTTCCTACATTGTGACATTAACCACTCTGTAAAGTGCTTGGAGACATCTAAGTTTCGGATAGGGACTAGACCAATGCAAATTCTATGTTTCTGTCATCTTTAGTGACCACTTATCTCACTATTTCACAATCATGATTTCACCAGAAACCCACAGTGTTTCCTCCGTTTTTAAAAGTTTTTGTTTAAGTGGTAACCACTTCCCCCAATGGGTGGATCTGTTTCACAGGCTCTTCTCTTTTTTTATCCTTCCTAATTTCCATCCTCTTCTCTCAAAGGTGCTGACTAATGATGGTATACAGCTCCGTTACTTGAGCAAATTGGCCATTTCATAAATGAGTTTGAGGTATTGATGCCATTCATATCCTTGGGATGTCTCAAGGCGCCCCCTGATTATTTTTGTCTAAGTAATTGCAACATCCCATTTTTTTTAGATATTTTTATTAGAAATTTAACATTTTTGCAAGTTTATAAAAATAAACAAAACTCTCAAATACAAACATTGATGTACAATTAAATTAAATATACAATAGTCAAAATTTAACAAAGGAAAGAAAAACAAAACAAAAACCAAAATAAAATTCAAAAAACAAAACTCAACTTTCTACTAATCTAACCTATAACTAACCAGAGTGTATACTTAAGTCTCTTACATGCTCGGAATGTATTAACATCAAATGTAATAAAACCCATATTCGTGCAGGATTCCTCTCCCAAGGGGCCCCGGAGCAGCCAGATTTGTAATCTTCACTAAATAAAGGCCCTTGTTAGGATGGCCAAAATATCTGCATTTATGTAATTCAAAAAGGGCGGCCATATTTTATAAAATAATTCAGTCTTTCGGTGCACCATATTTGTAAGGAAGTCAAGGGGAATATATTCCATAATTAATCTGTGCCAATTTGAAAGTCCAGGGGGGCCCTCAGCCACCCAGTTCATCAAAATATTTTTCCTTGCACAGAAAGAGAGAATAGAAAATAGTCTCTTCCCGTGCGTATCCAGGGAGGAAAAGTTCGAAAAGCCCAAAAGGAGAGATACAGGGTCCACTCTAATTTCCGTTCCTAAAATATCTGTCAGGGTACTTGCTACTTTAGTCCAATATCTACGGATCTTATGACAAGTCCATAGGCAATGTACCAGAGTGCCCACCTCTATTTTGCATTTGGGACACATTGGAGATGCTCCTGCCTTAAATTTTGCCAATCGAGCCGGTGCTATATGGGCCCTATGAAGTATCTTCAGCTGGATAGCCTGGGTTCTGTTACAGATAGTAATTCTTCTAGCATTTTCCCAAATATCATTCCACGTTTCTATAGAGATTTCTAGTCCCAAATCCTGATCCCATGTTTTAAGCAGATTGTCCATATCTCCCGACACTTCATCATGTAGTAAATGATAAATAGTACTAACGGAGGATACCCCTACTGGTTGTAGGACATTACATTCTCTATCTGATTTATAAAGACTATCTATTAACGTAGTCTTCTTCTGTATATAATCTCGAATTTGGAAGTATCGAAAGAGGTCTCCATTGGGTAACCCGAATTTCTGACGCAGCTGTTCAAAGGACATCAGGACCCCATCTTTAAATAGGTCCCCTAAACATGAGATACCCCTGGATCTCCAGAGTTTAAAAGTGGCATCTCTAAACCCCGGTTGGAATCCCCATGCCCCTACTATCGGTGCATGGGGGGATGTTTTATGTAAATTACCCTCATTTTGCCGCATTATATTCCAGGCCTTAATTGTGTTTAATATTATGGGGTTTTTACAGTGATCTGTAATGATTTTCCTCTTGTCTGAAAATAAGAGGTTAGTAAGTGAGTATTTTACTTGGGAGGCCTCGATGTCCAGCCAGATTGATTATGCATCAGACAAGACCCAATCAGCTATGTAACTTAGTAGGGAACTTAACTGGTATTTTCTAAAGTCTGGGAAATCCAGTCCTCCCCTTGCCTGTGGAAGCTGTAGCTTCTTCAGCTTAATAAGGGGCCGTCTATGATTCCAAATAAAGGAACCCAGCCAGCCATATAATTTACGTAGAGCCATCCTCGGCAGCATCACCGGGAGCATTCTCATAGGATATAGGAGACGGGGCAGAACATTCATTTTAATTAGTGCTATTCTACCCAACCAGGAAATTGGAAGGTCTCCCCATCGCTGGAGGTCCTGCCTTATCCTTTCCAATAATTGCACAAAATTAGCCCTATACAACTGACCAAATACTGGAGTAATAAAAATACCTAAATATAAGAAGCTCTCCAGGAACCAACGAAAGGGAAAAAGGGATCCGTCCACTAAGTGGGGTGTCATAACCAGGCCACCCATTGGCATAGCCTCCGATTTTGAAAAATTAATTTCATAGCCTGAGAATGCACTAAATGTATTAATAACTTGAATTAGACGAGGTACTGACATCAGAGGATTATTGAGGAATAAAAGAACATCATCTGCATAAAGGGTAATTTTGTGTTTACCTGTACCAATCCTCGGGGCCGTTATATTAGGATCAGTCCGTATAGCTTCTGCTAGTCGTTCAATTATTAGCGTAAATAACAATGGCGAGAGAGGACATCCTTGACGGCAGCCCCTACCCACACTGAAGTTATCCGATCTTAATCCATTGGTAATAACAACTGCTTTGGGATCACTATACAATGTTGAGACCCATTTGGTAAACACCTGTCCAACGCCAAACCTTTCCAATGTGTAAAACAAATATGACCATTCAACCCTATCGAATGCCTTTTCCGCGTCTAATGAAATTACTACTCCTGGTATCTTTCCCTGATGGCAGGCTTGGATCATATTCAAGACCCTTCTAATATTATTGGATGATCTACGGCCTTTAATAAATCCCGTCTGATCCTCCTTTATAATATATGGCAATATCCTTTCTAGTCTCAGTGCTAACATTTTAGAGAGGATTTTAAAATCTACATTTAGCAAGGATATTGGTCTATAAGATGTACAGTCTCCTGGATCTTTTCCTTTTTTGAGGATAAGAGAGATATTTGCCTCTTTCAGCGAAGGCGGGAGACAGACCTGACTATATGCAAAGTTATACATGTCCATAAGTGGATCAGCCAATATTTCTGTAAATTCTTTATAGAATTCAGCTTGAAAACCATCTGGACCCGGTGCCTTTCCGCTCTGGAGTTGCCTAATTGCATCAAGTATTTCTTGGACTGTTAGAGGAGCATTTAAGGCCGATACCTGTTCTGGAGTCAAGCCCGGAAAGGTCAAATTTTTTAAAAATGACTGCATCCTCCTAGTCCTATCTTCACAATCCTGCGATTTATATAACTGAGAATAAAATTCTCTAAAGATCGCATTAATCTTTTTATGATCATGAGTCAAGGTACCTGTACTTTCCTTGATAGTCATAATAGTCTGAGGGGCCTTCTTTTTCTTTGCAAGAAATGCTAAGTATCTACCCGGTTTGTCGCCATATTCATATAACCTTTGTTTTGCAAATAATATTTCCCTCTTAGCCGTTTGAGTAAGCGTAGTGTTTAGAGCTGTCCTAAGAGCCGTAATCCTTTGCAATTTTATAATAGAAGGTCTATCAGCGTATGCTGTTTCAGCTGCTTTTAAGCGAGCTTCGAGCAGACACTGTTGCTCTCCCTTCAGTTTCTTCTGGGTCGCTGAGTAGGAGATGATCAAACCTCGTGCATAAGCTTTGATGGTCTCCCACATCATTGATGGGTTGCTAGCCGTAGCTGAATTAATTTCTAAAAAAGTTTTAAATTCTTGGGAGATGTACTTTACAAATTTACTATCTTTTATCAGGAAGGGGTCCATACGCCAATGCCGAGCGGATGTCCCATTGTTCCTTGCCTTAGTTTCCATATATACAGCGGCGTGGTCGGAAATCGCTATAGTACCTATTTTACAGGATAATATAGAATTTTTAAAAATCGATGGGGCAAAAAACATATCAATTCTTGTATGACATTTATGTGGATTAGAGTAGAAAGAAAAATCTCTACCCTGTGGATGAAGACATCTCCATACATCTACCAATCCTAATTCTTTATTCAGATCCGCCAATTGTCTAGATCTGGGAGATACTCCGGCAGCACGCTTGGGAATCCTATCTATTTCTGGATCCATAATACAATTAAAGTCTCCCCCTATAATTGTATGACGGGCACCAAAGGCCATCAATTTTGAAAAAGCTTCCGTTATAAATTTAGAGGGGTGTGCCGGGGGGCAGTACAAATTTAGAATCCCATATTCCTCTCCATTTACGAGGGCTTCAATCAAAATATATCGTCCAAATTCATCTTTTATCTGATTTAGAATTTTGAAAGGGAAATTCTTCCAAACAAGGATAACAACTCCCCTACTTTTTGAGCTAAAAGAAGAGAAAAAGGCCTGATCAAATCCGCCCTGCCGTAATTTTAAATGTTCTTTATCCGACAGGTGTGTCTCTTGTAGGAGAGCTATATCAACTCTTTCTTTCTTAAGATTTGATAATATTTTCTTCCTTTTGACTGGCGAATTACTCCCCTTGACATTCCAGGTGCACCACTTAACCGACTGATCAACCATAATCATCTGGGCAGATCCGAGACCCCTTGGGAGGGGAAACCCTATCTGGAACATCCCGAGCATGGAGCATATAAAATTTACAAAAATAAAGGCTCTCTATTACACTCACAACAATATAATAAAAAACTATTTCTAAATACAAAAAATATAAAAAGTACCTAAATGGAGATTTTCCCCCATGTTCCCAGGGAGCGTTACTTCCTCTCCAAAAGTCCATCTTATCCTCTCTCAACCAATGCCCCACCCTTGACCCAGGTGCTCCTCAATAAAATGAGGAGAATTCAAATATAATACAAAGCTAGAGTTAACAGTGAGCACCCTATCCCCGCCCACACCAACACCTGGATATATTTGAGAATGTTAATACCATATATAAATATATAACTATAAAATTACAATCTCAACAAGTAATAATTAGATATAATAATACAAAATAATAGGGGAAAAACAACCCTGCTCCTAAAGACAGAGGTAAAATAGAATAATGTAACCATCTCCCCCCACCAACATTAACCAATCGCCCCAACATATATATACATACATACATACCCACATATATACATAAAGTAATAAAAGAAAACAAACCAAGCGGGGGGGAGAAAATCAAATCCCTCTCCCCGCCCCCCATGATAATATTAAACACTGAGGTTAAAAAAAAGGAGAGAAGAAAAAAAGGGGGGGAATATAGACCAAAGTGGGGGGAAAGGCAAACCAACATCCACAATCTCTTACAGTTTATTTAAGAGAGTCCAAGAATTCCTTAGCCTTCTCTGGTGAACTGAAGTTATATATGGATCCTTCGTGGTTAAAACATAACGTCGCTGGATAGCGTAAGGAGTACTGAGTATTTAAGTCCCTTAAACGCTTCTTCACCTCATCAAATGCCTTCCTCTTTCGGACCAGAGCTGGGGAAAATTCTTGAAATAGCATGATCTTGGATCCTTTATAGATCATGGCTTGGGGGTCTTTTCCGAGATTTCTTGAGGCTTCTAGGAGCATCTGCCTCTCCCTATAGCTCTGCAGCTGGAACAGGACCGGGTGTGGGCGCTGGTTTGAGCCAGGCCCACGTATTGCGACCCGGTAGGCCCATTCCACCCTTACCTGGCCTGATCCAGCATGCAGATTTAAAAGCTGTGGCAGCCACTGCTCCAGGAATGCTGTGAGCTGGCCTTCCTCTTCCTGTTCGGGAAGGCCCAGCAACCGAATAATTTTTCGACGACCTCGATTATCAAGGTCGTCAATATGATTTTCTAAGGTCCGGACTCGCTGCTCGAGAGTCCGGACCTGATCCGCGGCCGATTGAGCTGCCGTCTCCGAGGTCGCGGCCTTTAACTCCGCCCCTCCGACTCGGCGCTCCAGTTCCTGGATGTCTCGGTCGTGCTTCTGCAGCGCAGCCGAGAGTGATTCCCGGCGATGTCGGGACTCCTCGATGAAGGCATCGATCTTCGCGTCCAGCTTGGTAATCATCTCCACAAGGCTCGTTATTGTCGGTAAGTCCCCCGGGGCGGCTGTGGACGTCTCTGCTGCAGCTGAAGAGGGAGAGGGTGGGGGAGGGGGTCCTGCTTGTTGAGAGCTGTGGGCTCCCTTCCCTTTGGTCATTTTTCACTAAATATTAGACTATTTAAATATAATACTAAGCAACTATTTAAATTTAACAGCTATTATGAATGATTTGGTGAGTGTGGTGGGGGTGGGTGACCCACTTTACCCAAGTCTTGGGAAGAGCACTGTAGACTCAGACTTGCTGGGTCGCCGCCATCTTGGATCCCAACATCCCATTTTAAATGCGGTATAAAATCAGAAAGTATGTTTTGGGGCCTAGGAAGGAATATTGGAGTGTTGGCATCAGATACATCGGTGAAAGGGAGAGATTTGTAGGGCTCTAGGCCAAGGCGAGAATGAGCTACCTGCCCAGCTCTTTCAGAGAGCTGGTACAGGCATGATGAGCTGCGTTGGCTCTTCGCATACTGATCGCATAAGTGTTTCAATCAGACAAATTATCTGGTGAAAGGCATATGTGACAAAAGGCAACAGTTGCATGAAGCACTGCACATCCCTCCCAGATGAACTATTTGATCTGTGTTGGGTGGAATTTGTTGTCAGGACATTATCCAAGATTCCCTGTTTTCTGGTAAAGGTCAGACAGATTCAAGAGAGTTGGCGGGGAGGGGGGCACATCACCAAGGGGAAGGTGCTAGAAAAACTGAAAGGTCCGAAGGTGGACAAATCATCTTGGCCAGATAGGCAACACCTCAGCGTTCTGAAGGAGACAGCTGAAGAGATAGTGGAGATGTTAGTGGTGATCTTCCAGGAATCACTGATATCTAGAGGAGTTCCAAAGACCTGGAAAATCACTAATGTAACCCCCTCACCCATTTAAAAAGGGAGTAAGGCAAAAGATGGGAAATTACAGGCTGATTAGGGTGACCAAGTCGTTGGTAAGCTTTTGGAGTCCATTGTGAAGGATAAGATTTCTGAAAACTTGGAAACATATAGTAAAGTAGGGTAAAGTCAGCATGGTTTCATCAAGGGGACAAATCTTAGAATGTTAGAATTCTTTTGAGGTGGTAACGAGCAGATTAGACCAAGGAGATCCAATGGATGTTATCAACCTGGACTCCCAGCAGGCCTTTGACAAGATGCCACAAAGGAGGAAGATTGGTGGAGAGACAAAATGTGAGCATGGATAGAAACTTGGCTGTCTGGCAGAAAGTGGACAGTGGGGATAAATGCCGTCCTTCTCAGGATGGCAGTTGTTTACTAGTGGTGTTCCACAAGGCTCAGTGTTGGGAACACAACTTTTCACTTTATACATTAACAATTTAGGTGAAGGAATGGAAGGCATTCTGGCTACATTTGCAGATGATACAAAAATAGGTGGAGGAACAAGTAGTATTGAGGGAGCAGGGAGGCTACAGAGGAATTTAGACAGGTTAGGAGAGTGGGCAAATAAACTGCAGATGGAATACAATGTGGGAAATTGTGAGGCTATGCACTTTGGTAGGAAGAATAGAGACAGAGACTATTTTCTAAACAGGGAGAAAATACACAAATCTGAAGTGCAAAGGGACTTGGGAGTCCTAGTCCAAGATTCCCCTCAGGCAAACTTGCAGGTTGAGTTAGTAGTTAGGGAGGCAATTTATTTCAAGAGGACTAGAATATAAAAGCAGGAGTGTACTTCTGAGGCTTTATAGGGCACTGGTCAGATCACATTTAGAGCATTGTGTGCAATTTTGGGCCCCATACTGTCCCAAAAGCGGGTCCAGAGGAGTTTCGCAAAAATGATGCCAGGGATGAAAAACTTAACATATGAGGAACTTTGAGGACTCTGGGTCTATACGTGATGGAATTTAGAAGGATGATCGAATTTAAACTTATAGAATACTGAGTGGCCTGGAAAATATGGACATTGAAGAGATGTTTCCATTGGCAGGAGAGACTAGGACCCGAAGGCACAGCATTAAAGTAAAGGGAAGACCCTTTAGAACAGAGATGAGGAGAAACCTCTTCACCCAAAGAGTGGTGAATCTATGGAATTCATTGCCACAGAAGGCTGTGGAGGCCAGGTCATTGAGTATATTTAAGACAGTGATAGATAGGTTCTCGATTGTCAAGGGCATCAAAGGTTATGTCGAGAATGCGGAAGAATGGGGTTGAGAAACGTGTCAGCCATGATTGAGTGGTGGAACAGCATTGGTGGGCTAAATGGCCTAATTTTTCCTCCAATATCTTATGATCTATGGAAATATGGAATTGCAAAGGCATTTGAAGAGGTATGATGAATTAGGCTATTAATAAGATAAGAGCCCATGTTGTTGGAAGCATTAGCTTGGATAGAGGATTGGTTAACTTACAGAAAACAGAGCTGAGATAAGGGAGATTTCAGGTTGGCAATTTGTAACTAATGGTGTGCCACAGGGATCAGTGATGGGGCCACAGTTACTAATAATATACATGAATGACTTGGATGAGGAAGGTGATGTAATGTCACCGAGTTTGATGATGACACAAAGGCAAGTTGTTAGCATGATATGTAATCATAGAATAACAGAAATATGATGATGTAGAAAGAGGCTGTTTGGCCCATTATGCCTATGCAGTTCTTCAAATTAGCATTATTGCATTTGGTAATTTCCTGCTGTATAAACATATAATCGAAATAATCATCCAAAGCAGTTTTGAATGCCTCAGTTGAACCTACCTCCACCACATTTCCTGTCAGTGCATTCCATACTCTTAACTTATCGCTGTATGAAAAGTGTTCTCTCATAATCATTCTGGCTTCTTTACCCTCTCGTTCTTCTTCCTTTTTCAAATAGGAACAGTTTTCTACTTATGTTTGATACAATGTAATAAAACTTCATGATGTCCAGAGACAATGTTGAGGACTTTCAGGGCATTGCCTTCCTCACTGTATGCCATCACTTGTGATGAATCTGTCCAGTCCTTGGGTTACAGATGGTAACATCTGGGATAGTGTCTATAGGATCAGAGAATTCTAGCTGAATGGCTTTCAGACGGCATTTACAGATCTGGAAACTTACTAGTAAACCAGATGGGCTTTTACAACAATTGACATGGCTTCTCAGCTTCCATTTGACTAGTTTTTAAATTTCAGATTCATTACTACAAGTTTCACCATTTGCCAGTGTGGGCTCCAAGCCCATTACTCAAGGGTATTAGCTAAGATCTCCAGGTTGGTAGTCCAGTTACAATACTATGATGCCACTACCTGATCCCTCCTCAGTCTGATTGTGCAACATAAAGCCGAATGAGGATATGCTCTCCTCTGCCGGGATCCTCCTAGAATGCAAATTTAATTAATAGTCTTGTCTGCTCCAACCACCCTACCCTACTCAATTCCATCCTCAGTTCTAACAGACACAAGGAGCCAACAGAATTCTTGGTCAGCGGAATTAAGACCATTCATTCAGCTCCTCCCTTTTGTCCCCAGTTGTTAGAATACTGAATGGACTCACAAACTCTTAACATTCGCCTGTACCCGTGTTTTGTTTTTGCCGCTGTTTACCTATTATTTATTTGTCAATGCTACTTAACTCTGTGATCTGCCGGTATTGCTCACAAGACAAAGCTTTTCACTGTGCCTCAGTACACGTGATAATAAATTCAATTCAATCAATTCAATGTTTCTTGTCCCACAAATTCAAACTATTGAGTGCGGGAAATTTTTTGTCACACCCGCAGCCAAATATACCCGAGATTCTTCACGAGAAGATCATTTTATAAGGATGGGGAAGATTTGCAAAGATATCTTAGTAAACCACTAATATTTGTAAGAAATATTCACATCCCAAGTTTCCAGCCACTGACTGCCAAACTGTGAGAGCTTTGTTCATTGGATAGGTTTACCCAAAACAGGAAGAAAACGATCAATAACCAGGATGAAAAATTTAACATTTTCTTGTAAATTCTATTGAAAAACATGGTTTCAATAAGTTCCATTGTGTTAAATTGTAAATAATGTATTTTCATGTAAAGAAACTTTCAGTAGTTTTCTTGGTGGCATGATTGAATTCATATAATCGATCATATTTCACAGCTTTTTAAAAAAAACATTGCTTTTGAAACTGATAATTCAGGTAAACAAAAGAAATTTGTGAAAGTTTTGGCGTGAACTTCTAAGCCGTGTTTAGTCCTAAACATGACAAAGGGGTAACATTATACACCCTATTAATTGAAAGGCCACAACTTTGTAATTTCATTGTGGTTGTAAACAGACCTTACAAGAACTTAGGAAGGTCTATTTCTGGTTGAATTTTGGGTGAGAGATACTTGAAATCAGAGGTGAAAGTTAGGCAATGTTTGGATGAAAGAAAGTAAAGTTAGTTTACCTGGAGAAGCCACAATTCATGTAATCTCACTGCTTTGCACAAACTTCACTCTACCATTGGTGATACTAATGGTAAGTTGATAACATTTGGGTAGAACAAACATATGAATTAGGAGGGGAAGGCCATTTGATTCTTTGGGTCATTTCTGCCATTTGATAAGATCATGGCAGATCTGTTTGTGTTTGGAAGTACATATTCCCATTTATCCCTAATAATCTTTGATTCCCCCTCCTAAACAGGAATCTACTTCCTCCTTAAAAAATATTTCAATAACTCTATTCCACTGCCTCTGTGGCACATTTTCAAAGACACACAACCCAGAGAGAGAAAAATTCTCTTCTCTGTCCTAAAGCAGCAATCTGTAATTTTTAAATCATTGTTCCTATTTCTGGATTCACTGACAAGAGGAAACTTTCTTTCAATGTCCACATAATCAAATCAGCCTTCACTCTTTTAACCTGCAGTGGAAACAAAACTTGGTCCAAGAGGAAAAGAAAAAAGCAAAACAGCAAGGTTAAGTGGCTCTTTATTTGAATGCACATAGTATTCAGAACAAATTAAATTAATTAATGGTACAAATGCAATGCAAGGGGCCAAACAGGGAAGGCAGATGAACTCAGGGTATAGTTATGAACATGGGACTAGGATATCAGAGCAATTACAGAAACATGGCTCAAGGATGGGCAGGACTGACAGCTTAATGATACAGGATACAAATGCCACAGGAAGGATAGAACGGGGGGTAAGAGAGGAGGGGGAGTGGCATTTTTGATAAGGGATAGCATTACAGCTGTGCTGAAGGAGGATATTCCTGGAAATATATCCAAGGAAGTTATTTGGGTGGAACTGAGAAACAAGAAAGGGATAATCACCTTATTGGGATTGTATTATAAGCCCCCGAATAGTCAGAGGGAAATTGAGAAACAAACTTATAAGGAAATCTCAGCTATCTGTAAGAATAATAGGGTGGTTATGGTAGGGGATTTTAACTTTCTGAACATAGATTGGGACTGTCATAGTGTTAAGGGTTTAGATGGAGAGGAATTTGTTAAGCGTGTACAAGAAAACTTTCTGATTCAGCATGTGGATGTACCTACTAGAGAAGATGCAAAACTTGACCTACTGTTGGGAAGTAAGGCAGGGCAGGTGACTGAGGTGTCAGTGGGGAGCACTTTGGCCAGTGACCATAATTCTATTAGATTTAAAATAGTGATGGAAAAGGATAGACCAGATCTAAAAGTTGAAGTTCTAAATTGGAGAAAGGCCAATTTTGATGGGGTATTAGGTAAGAATTTTATGGGCGGCACGGTGGCACAGTGGTTAGCACTGCTGCCTCACAGCGCCTGAGACCCGGGTTCAATTCCCGACTCAGGCGACTGACTGTGTGGAGTTTGCACGTTCTCCCCGTGTCTGCGTGGGTTTCCTCCGGGTGCTCTGGTTTCCTCCCACAGTCCAAAGATGTGCGGGTCAGGTGAATTGGCCATGCTAAATTGCCCATAGTGTTAGGTAAGGGGTAAATGTAGGGGTATGGGTGGGTTGTGCTTCGGCGGGTTGGTGTGGACTTGTTGGGCCGAAGGACCTGTTTCCACACTGTAAATAATCTAATCTAAAAAAAACTTTCAAAAGCTGATTGGGGGCAGATGTTCGCAGGTAAAGGGATGGCTGGAAAATGCGTGGGAAATCATGTCTCACAAACTTGATTGAGTTTTTTGAAGAAGTAACGAAGAGGATTGATTAGGGCAGAGTGGTAGATGTGATCTATATGGACTTCAGTAAGGCGTTCGCAAAGGTTCCCCACGGGAGACTAGTTAGCAAGGTTAGATCTCACGGAATAAAGGGAGAACTAGCCATTTGGATACAGAACTGGCTCAAAGGTAGAAGACAGAGGGTGGTGGAGGAAGTTCATTTTTCAGACTGGAGGCCTGTGACCAGTGGAGAGGCACAAGGATCAGTGCTGGCATGCTCTACTTTTTGTCATTTACATAAAGGATTTGGATGCAAACATAAGAGATACAGTTATCAAGTTTACAGATTACACCAAAATTGGAGGTGTAGTGGAGAGTGAAGAAGGTTACCTCAGATTACAAATGGATCTTGATCAGATGGGCCAATGGGCTGAGAAGTGACAGATAGAGTTTAATTCAGATAAATGTGAGGTGCTGCATTTTGGGAAAGCAAATCTTAGCAGGACTTATACACTTAATGGTAAGGTTCTAGAATGCTGTTGGACAAAGAGACCTTGGAGTGCAGGTCATTGCTCCTTGAAAGTAGAGTCGCAGGTACATAGGATAATGAAGAAGGCGTTTGGTGTGCTTTCTTTGATTGGTCAGAGTATTGAATACAGGAGTTGGGAGGTCATGTTGAGGCTGTACAAGACATTGGTTAGACAACTGTTGGAATATTGTGTACATTTCTGGTCTCTTTCCTATCGGAAAGATGTTGTGAAACTTGAAAGAGTTCACAAAAGGCTTACAAGGATGTTGCCACGGTTGGAGGATTTGAGTTACGGGGAGAGGGTGAACAGGCTAGGGCTGTTTTCCCTGGAGCGTCGGAGGCTGAGGGGTGACCTTATACAGTTTTACAAAATTATGAGGGGCATATGCCGAACTAGAGGGCATAGGTTTAGGGTGAGAGGGGAAAGGTATAAAAGAGATCTAAGGGGCAACTTTTTCATGCAGAGGGTAGTATGTGTATGGAATGAGCTGCCAGAGGATGTGATGGAGGCTGGTACAATTGCAACATTTAAGAGGCATTTGGATGGGTATATGAATAGGAAGGGTTTGGAGGGATATGGGCCGGGTGTCGGCAGGTGGGACTAGATTGGGTTGGGATATCTGGTCAGCATGGATGGATTGGACTGAAGGATATGTTTCCATGCTGTACATCTCTATGAGTCTATGACTCTATAAATACATAGGAATGGATATGATCTTACAGCCATTCTAGAGATTTAGTTACATGCAGATCAAAGCTAGGAACTAAATATTTAGGGCTATGCGTGGCTTTTCAAAAAAACAGGCAGATGGCTGGAAGAACACAGCAAGCCAGGCAGCATCAGGAGGTGGATAAGTCGACGTTTTGGGTGTAACCCTTCTTCGCGACCTGGGGCGGGTGTAGGGCAAGTTGCAGATGAACAGGAAAATTGAAATTCCCCTTCCCACTCCCTTTCTGACATTAGCCGTTCCCTGGCCTCCTCCATTGCCACAACGAGCCAAACCATAAACTGGAGGAACAACACCTCAACTTCTGCCTGGGCAGCCAACACTGAGTTCCCCAATTTCATATAACATCCCTTCCCATCCCTCAAGTACCTTCCCAGCCCCTCCCCCTCCCTTCCAACTACCGGATTCATTCCTCCCATTGACCACCAAGGTCATACCCTCTACCTGTCTTCAGCTATGCCCACTTCACCACCCTACTCCCACTACCCCCTTTATCTGCAGCTCCCCCTACACCCATCCCGAATCCTGAAGAAGGGTTACACCTGAAAGGTCAATGTCCCCATCTCCTGATGCTGCCTGGCTTGCTGTGTTCTTCCAGCCTCCTACCTGTCTACTTTTGATTGCAGCATCTGCAGTTTTCTTTTTGCCTCTTTTCAAAAGGACAGGCAAGAAAGAAATGGAAGTGGGCTGGCTTCATCAGTATGACATAACAGCATAAGAACACCATAAAATTTCATGGAATACAGAGAGAAGTAGCCTTTTGAATACAGAACTGGCTCTAAGGTAGAAGACGAGGGAGGGTGGTGGTGGACAGTTGTTTATCAAAGTGGGGGCCTATGACCTCTGGAGTGCCACAAGGATTGGCACTTGATCCTCTACTTTTCATCATTTATAGAAATGATTTGGAGGGATTTAGTTAGTACGTTTGCAGATGACACTAAAATTAGAGATGTAGTGGGCAGCGAAGAAGGTTACCTTAGAGTACAACAGGATCTTGATCAGACAGGCCAATGGGCTGAGAAATGTCAGTTGGAGTTTAATTTAGATAAATGTGAGGTGCTGCATTTTGGGAAAACAAATTAGAGCAGGACTTTTACACTTAATGGTAAGGTCCTAGGGAATATTACTGAACAAAGAGATCTTGGAGTACAGGTTCATAATTCCTTTAAAATAGAGTTGCAGGTAGATAGGATAGTGAAGGTGGTGTTTGGTATGCTTTCCTTTATTGGTCAGAGCATTGAGTATTGGAGTTGGGAGGTCATGTTGTGGCTGTACAGGGCATTGGTTAGGCCATTTTTGGAATATTGCATGCAATTCTGGTTTCCTTCCTATTGGAAGGGATGTTGTGAAAATTGAAAGGATCAGAAAAGATTTACAAGGATGTTGCCAGGGTTAGAGGATTTGAGCTCTTGGAGAGGCTGAATAGGCTGGGGCTGTTTTCCCTGGAGCATTGGAGGCTGAGGGATGACCTAATGGAGGTTTATAAAATCATGAGGGGTATGGATAGGATAAATAGACAAAGTCTTTTTCCCTGGAGTGGGGGAGTCCAGAACTCAGGGGCATAGGTTTAAGGTGAGAGGGGAAAACTATAAAAGGGACCTAAGGGGCAACATTTTCATGCAGAGGGTGGTGCATATATGGAATGAGCTGTCAGAGGAAGTGATGGAGGCTGGTACGATTGCAACATTTAAAAGGCATCTGGATGGGTATATGGATAGGAAGGGTTTATAGGGATATGGGCCAAGCCCTGGCAAATGGGATTAGATTAGTTTATGATATCTGGTCGGCATGGATGAGTTGGACTGAGGGGGCTGTTTCTGTGCTGTACATCTCTATGACCCTGTAATAAATAGAAACAGGAGTGGGCCATCTGGCCCCTTGAGCCTGCTCCGCCATTCAACAAGATCATGGCTGATCTTTTTTGTGGACTCAGTTCCACTTAGCTGTTCGCTCACCATAATCCTTAATTCCATTACAGTTCAAAAATCTATCTTTGCCTTAAAAATATTCAACGAGGTAGCCTCAACTGCTTCACTGGACAGGGAATTCCACAGATTCATAACCCTTTGGATGAAGAAGTTCCTCCTCAGCTCAGTCCTAAATCTGCTCTTCTTTATTGTAAGGTTATGCTCCCTGGTTCTAGTTTCACCCACAAGTGGAAACAACCTCCCTGCTTCTGTCTCATCCATTCTCTCCATAATGTTATATGCTTCTGTAAGATTCCCCTTCATTTTTCTAAATTCTAATGAGCATAGTCCCAATCTACTCAAACTCTCTCACAAGCCAACCTCTCAACTCCTGAATTAATCCAGTGAACCTCCTTTGCATCCCTTCCAGTGCCAGTACATCCTTTCTCAAATAAGGAAACCAAAACTGTACACAGTATTCCAGGTATGGCTTCACCAGTATCCTATATGGCTGCAACACACCTGTTTCTAGATGACATGACAACTGATGTTTATGTATAGTTTAGTCTAAGTGCAGTTCATTGCTTTAAAATTTTAAAAATTTACTCTTAAGTTTGCATTTTTAAATACAGCTTGATATTAAAAATACTGGTGTCTGCCTGTAAATTCTTACGTGTTTCTCCTTTTTCTCATTCATTCAACAGAGTGCAAGTGCAATGGTTCCCGTGACCATTCACCCTGCACCACTAATGACTGCAAAGCTGTTCTCCCCTTCCTGTTACTACTAGGTGAGTGTCTGAATTAAAATTTACAGTGAGTTGGTGAAGAACTACATCAAAGTTCACAGTGCGAGAGGTGAAGAATGAGCAAACCATCTCAATCCACCAAAAACTAGCAATAGCAATTCATTACAAATATGAGGAGCAGAAAGAATAGCAAATGCACATAACTTGTATGGTACAAGCACACATGGAGCAACGGGATCTTCGAGTGCAAATTGTTGTGTTGCCATAATCTTACCAGACCACAGGGACTGCTCTTATTTGAGAGAAGCAACAGGTGGTGATTAACCTGAGGGCCACCAGACCTCAGGCAAGGTTAAGGAGGAGAGCCCTTTGTGGTAACCTCAAACCAGTGATAGGAATTGAACACACACTGTTGGCATCACATTTCTCTGTAAACCAACAATCCCGCCAACTGAGCTAAACCAATTCCCAGAGTGCAAATAAATGAATCACAAAGCTCTATTACAAATTAGCAAGACCATAAAAAGAACACTGTTTTATTTCTATAGAGATATAATTGAAAAGTTGGGGAGCTATGTTAAATTCATATTGAACATTGGTTAGATCACACTTAGAATATTGTGTGCAATGTTGGCTGTCATGTTATAAAAATGAATATGACCACATGAAAATTAATAAGGCAGCATGGTGGCTCAGTGGTTAACACTGCTGCCTCAGAGTGCACAGGACCTTGGTTTGATTCCCACCACAGGCAACTGTCTGTGTGGGTTTCCTCCCACAATCCACAAACTTGCAGGCCATGCTAAGTTGCCCTTAGTGTTAGGTTCGTTAGTTAGGAGTAAATATAGGGGATGGGTTACTCTCCAAAGGGTCAGTGTGGATTTGTTGGGCCGAATGGCCTGTTTCAATACTGTAGGGAATCTAACCATTGAAGAGAGGATTATTATTGCATGATACAAGAATGGGGAAGGTGTACAAATCAGGCAAGAGCTGACAAGCTGGGTTGCTTTTTTCTTGGTGAAAAAAAGATGTCAGTCACCAAGCAGAGATCTTTACCTTAATTAAATGTTCTGAAAGTGTTGACACAAAGAGTGTTTCCTCTTATGGAGACAGCACAAGAGGCGATTACCAGTGGAAGGTGGCTTCCAAGAAATCTGAAAGGGAAACCTGTTTAAAGTGGTGAGAATTTGAAATTCACCAACACAGGGAATGGTTGAAGCAAATATCAGATGTATGCAAGAAGAAGCGAGACAAGTGTGGGCGGAGGAAAAAGATTTCCAAATGTAGGTTTTGAAACTCTAGGAACTCTCGGGTGGAAGATCAAGTGGACTAAAAACATTGCCATGAACTGGCTGGACAGAAATCATTTCTATGCTGTATATTCCATGTAATGCCCTCTCTTTTTCCTCCTATTCCTCTGAAGGTGAAGTGCCACAGTCTAACCAGACTGCAGGGCTGTTTTCTCATCAGAGAGACATGACCAGTGGCTGTTTAACCTGAGGGCCATCAGGTCTCAGTAAGGGGAGAGGTTGGGACTGAGAATCCTTTCTGGGAACCTCACCTAGTGTGGGAACTGTTGGCATCGTTTTGAATGACAAACCAGTTACCCAGTGGTTACTGGGAATGTTCCTGTTCTTGCTCAAGGCAAATTGGTGTTCTTGGCACGAAGTTTATTTGTTTTCTCATTATCTATGGTTTGGGGAAAATTGAAACTGGAGAGACAGGTTTCTGTAATACCTTCCAGAAGTAGAAATTCAGATTCAATGTATAATTTTAAAGTTAGACAAACATTTAACCAGTAAAAAAAACTGACGCGGTAAAGTCAGAACAATTGCTTTGCATACACAATTTTGTTGTGATAAATTTGACACCACGCGTTATTCATCTTAAATGGAAACCTGATGCTGGAGACAGACCCAGAAAGTAAATGGACGGTCCCTACTCAGTCTTGGGTTTTACTAAATTAAACAGCGCAAGATCCCGCGGGGATGTGGTCTCACGGAATTTTATGAGTTTGCTGCACTCGGCACTCCATCAATTATAAAGTACTTTGACGGTCTCTCTTAGAGAGTTTTACATGGTATTACCATGGCGTGGGGAGGTGAATGAACATTGTCCATTTGTCCCGGTGGTGCTGACACGAATTCACTCGTGTCCTTTAGCGAAGGAAAATGCCATCCTTGCCTGGTCTCACCTACATGTAACTCCAGCACCACAGCAATGGGGGTGACTCTGAAATGTCGTCGGCGCAATAAGTGGCTGGTCAAGTGACGCTCTCTTCCTAGGAATAAAAAAACGATGGAAGTACGTCTTCGATTTAGCGTTCACCTCCATTAAGTTAGCAAATATTAATGTTACAAAGCCAGCTTCAGTCTCAATAACCAGCTCGCCTATTGTCAGTATTAACTCACGCATTTCCAACTTCACTCCACAAGCTAAAGGCGTCTGTGAACTGTACATAAAACCATAACATTTGCAGAAACAAATTAGACTTGTATTCAATGGATCCAAGTTTTTAAAAATAAACAAGGACCAATCTTTAACATTTAACAAATATCCTTTAAGCAAAGAAAACAAACTACGATCTTACCTGTTCTTTTTTAAACGCTTTCAGACTGCTGGTTCTAATGTGGTAATGCAGGGGATCGCACGGAGGAAACTCGCTCACTTGAAATTCATGGTGGAAATGACTTTCCGGTCCCTCCGATCAATCGGCAGCTGTAGACAGTATGATGTTAGCTCCTGGAGATGTAATGACTTAGACTCTAGATAGGGGGCATAGTAAAACCCTGTTCACAGATTTGCATAAAAGGACTGTGAACTAACAGAAAAAGGACATTCTTCTTCGGCTGATGGGCAGGCTGGCTTCTTTCCACGTGATGCATTTTGTATCATTTCCATGATTATGCCATATAAAGAGTTCTCTTTCGTTTCGCACATATATAACTCAGCACCTCGTCAGTACATAGAAATGTTTGGGCGATTGTTGTCTTGATAGGAACTTCTGCAAGTTTCAAGCTGCAGTTCATAGTTTTCATAATAGTGTTCCTAAACATAATCGACTTAATCCAGCTCAAATATGTGCAGGTATACACGTGGAACAATTTACTTCCACTCGGTAATATAAAAATAGATGACAAAATGATATAGTTTATAAAACACGTTATTGTATGGAGCAATTCTAAACATTTACAGACGGCAATGCTAACATGTAAAGTCCTTTCTCCTCCAGGTATGCATAACATACAGAACAAATTGATTAAAAATATCTATAAACACAATCAACAGAAGATAAGCTTGGCAGGTCTGGCAGCATCTGGGAAATTAGAGTTAACTTTTTAGGGCAGCATGATGGCACAGTGGTTAGCACTGCTCACAGCGCCAGCATCCCAGGTTCGATTCTGGCCTCGGGCGACTGTCTGATTGGAGTTTGTACATTCTCCCCATGTCTGCGTGGGTCCCCTCTGGGGGCTCCGGTTTCCTCCCACATTCCAAAGATGTGCAAGTCAGGTGAATTGGCCGTTGTGTTGGGTACATTAGTCAGAGGGAAATGGGTCTGGGTGGGTTACTCTTCGGAGGGTCGGGTAGGGCTGAAGGTCCTGTTTCCACACAGTAGGGAATCTAATCTAACTTGATTTCTCTTAGATACTGTCAGACCTGCTAAGCTTTTCCACTTATTTATGTTTTTGTTTCTGATTTACAACATCTGCAGTTCTTTTGGTTTCTATAAACACCATGATAGCTCAAACTAACTCATTGGTGTTCTAACTTCAACAACATCATGTATAACAGGAGGAATGGAAAGCTGTTTACAGTCATTTAAAAACTGCATTTTATTTTCTCTCTGATCATCTCAGTTACAAGGAACTGTGTTTACAGCCATAGAGATGTTACACCCTTTGGTCCAATTTGTTCATGCAGACCAGACCTCCTAAATTAATCTCGTCCCATTTGCCAGCACTGGCACAAATCCCTCTAAACCATTCCTATTTCTATACCCATCCAGATGCCTTTTAAATGTTGTAATTGTATTAGCCTCCACCACCACCTCCACCTAAACTTCACTAGCTTCCTCCACTAGCTCATTCCATTCATGTACCACCCTCTGCGTGAAAAGGTTGCCCCTTAGATCCCTTTTAAATCCTTCCCCTCTTGGGAGAAGGAACCATTCTCAAGTTTGTGTGGGTTTGGTAAGGACCTGCATTCAGATTTATAGTGGATTCATTTGGGTTTATAATGGGTCAAACCTGGTTAAACTGCTCTTGGTGATCCAAAACTTTGCATCTTAATGTGTAGCAAGTTCTGTTTGTCTAATACTCCTGTTCTTGCTAATCCATGTGGCTTCTTGGTGAAGCAATGCTTTGATTTTAAAATTCTTGGACTTGTTTCCAAATCCTTCCATGCACCAACTCAATCATCTTCTCCAGCCCCACAACTCTCTGCGGTATCTTTGCTCTTATAATTCTCACTTCCAATGCAGACCTTATATTAATTACCAGTGGTGGCTGTGCCCTCAGTTGTCTAAGCACCAAGCTCTGGTGTAACCTCTTCTGTAACCTCTCTGTCTCCCCACTTTGGCTCCCGTTTTTCAGATGTGATTCAGTGTCATACTTTGTTTTATAATACTTAAATATTGCTAAAGAAGACAATCTGGTGTTAGTCGGCGGGATCCCTTAATTACGGGATCCTGAGCAAACCTAAAGTACAAAGTGGCTGCGTGCATGATCCTAACCTAAGTCCCCCAGCTGATCCCAAGTTAGGGAAGGATGTTGTGACAAGACAGGACCAGAAAGACATAAAACAGAAATCTTAAGGTGACCTTGAGGGATTGACAATGGCACCAGTGTTTGATCATCTGTCTTTGTGTGTTTGTTATTCATTTCTCCACAGATCATAGATCCGTGCTTTGGAACTGAGGAAGTGACAATAGGATCAATGACTTCTAAACTTAAAAAAAGGACGGGTGGGCCCTGGGGACACATAAACCATGTCCTGCTGAGAAGGATGGCCCAAATCCATGTGTGCCCTTGAAGAAAATGCAGAAGTGTCTCAGTAAAAATGTTCGATGCAAAAGTAAGGTAGGAGACCCCTGGTGCTGCCAAGGCCACCAGCTGATATTGTTTGGAAGGAGACAGGTGACAGTAGATAGGTCATTCCTTTCACTTCCAACCTATACAGGGTGGTCCCATGGCAACTGGACTTATGGAGACCCCTTCAAATTGGAAAAGATTGATTACTAAAGGACAAACATTGAGGGTGGGTATGGCGACCCTTCTTGGGATACTGATTACAAGCCCCCTAAAAATAAAGTTCGCCGTCAACTGCCCGACAACCTTTCTTCTTCTGGGACCCCACCTTCTGCCCTACACCTTGTACCCCTCAGTATCCGAAAGTTCTCGTTCCCCACCCCAGATCCTGACCCTCCTATGGACGAAATTTCTGCTTCCATCTCTACTCGTTCTCCAGCTCCTCCAGCTCCATACCCTGATAATCCCCCTGGAAATGCCCCCACCCATGAACAACTGGGGGCCTTGGTGGGTTGGGGAAATGTGTAACGACACTGGTGAATGGGACCAGGAGGAATCCGACCCCGTCTCCTCCACGTCCACCACTGGGTATGACACCTATTTACAAACGAGGCCAAAGCCTCCAACTGCTCAGCTTCCCCAAGTAATTTTCAACAATATGCCTCTGAACAAACCTTGGACCCACGCTGAGGTCCACGGTATGCTCCAAGACGTCCCTGATCCGCTCAAATGCCCGACCTCATTTTATAATTGGCTAGTACAAATCTGCAGTGTTTACAATTGCTTGCCACAGGATGTCCAGACTTTAATGCACTTGGCGTATGGGACCCATTAGACAGCCGTAAAAGGCTCCCTTGTATTCCCCCAGGCACCATGGACTGATGCAGCAGCATGAGCAAATTGCTTGCTTTTCCTGCCATTATGACAGCAGCATGGCAACAGGCAGACTTTAGAGAAATCATACACTCTGCAAAAGGCAGAGCTGGATTGCTGGATTGCTTGCTCACTTTAAGGAAATTTGGGAATCATTTGCGGGCATCCCTCTCTCTGACAATGATCAATTTAGCAGTCCAGATTCTTGTCAAATACAGGGCAAAAGTGAGGACTGCAGATGCTGGAGAGTAGAGTTGAGAGTGTGGTGCTGGAAAAGCACAGCAGGTCAGGCAGCACCCAAGAAGCAGGAGAGTCAACGTTTTGGGCAAAAGCCCTTCATCAGGAATGATGCTGGGAGCCTAGAGGGTGGAGAGATAAATGGAAGAGGGGTGGGGCTGGGGGGAAGGTAACTGAGAGTGCGATTGGTGGATAGAGATGGGAGTGATGGTGATAGGTCAGAGGGGAGGGTGAAGCAGATAGGTGGGAAGGAAGATGGACAGGTAGGCAAGTCATGAGGGCGGTGCTGAGTTGGAAATAAATTGATCGAGGGCAGGTAACAGACCTGCACTTGGTGTCCAGGTGGATGGGGTGTGTTGGAGGCGAATGTAGGGGTCCTCGGAAGGCGGGCAGATTGACACTGCCCTAATGACCTTCCCTACCTGTCCATCTTCCTTCCCACCTATCCACTCCACCCTCCCCTCTGACCTATCACCATTGCACCCATCTCCATCTACCTGTCACACTCTCAGTTACCTTCCCCCCAGCCCCACCCCTCTCCCATTTACCTCACCACCCCACCAGCTCCCAGCCTCATTCCTGATGAAGGACTTTTACCCAAAACGCTGACTGTCCTGCTCCTCGGGTGTTGCTTGACCTGCTATGCTTTTCCAGCACCACACTCTCGACTCTGGTCAATTGCATGCAGCCCCACCACGCCCAGACCTTCAAATCCCATAACCTCAACTAACAGGAGATGAAATGGGATCCCCTCCTCACTGGCCTCACCAATATGGATTGGCAGGGTTATAAGAAGGAAAATGAGGCACACCCCTGATTAACACAGGCTTGGAACCAGGGACAAAGCCAGGAACAGAGACAGCGATGAAGGGATAGAAGCAGAGGCAAGTGCAGAGCATGTGAAAAATTAAGCCACTGGACGCGAGAATGCAAGTCCAGACTTGCTCAACATTTGTCGCAGGGACAACACCAACTTCCCCTGCAGCAATAGCCTCAACAGGCCGTGTTCACTCTGACCACCCTTTTCCCCATACTCCCAATGTCCGGAGTGCCGCATGAAGAAGGTTTTGCAAGCTGCCCCGATACGACTCTTCCCCCTCCCTGTTGGAAAACCCCATGATGAACGTTGAAATGGAAGTTTTGTCTCAGTTTTGGTGGTCTCTGGAGCCTCCCAGTCATCTGCACCTCTCTCAGCTGCCCTTCCTTTCAGCTCTAACACAGTTTCCACCATGGGTGTATCTGAAGTGTCCATGGTTGAACCCCTCTCTATCCCCTGTTACGATTGGTCCGTTGACAGTCCCTGACACTGTTATAGTCTCCCCTTCCTGTCTGGTTGCCCTTCTCAGCTGCCAGACTCTTTGCAAGCTGAATGCCTCCATTCACTGCTCTCCACAGGGCCTCACCTTAGAACTCCCTGATTCCAATTACCCCCTTTCGCAAGCTGCCATGACCCTTCTTCCACCTCCATCTTTTCCTACTCCTTCCCTTTATGCATGGACCTTCCCAGGCAAACCTGTCTTACCTCTTTCCTCCCCTATTTGTTGCATCCACCCCACCACCACCTTCCCTTGCTGATCGTTCAGACAGGCCGCTTTCTGTGCAAGCTTCACTGCACTGCCACTTAACTTACTGACCCTTACCCATCTTATTCTCCTATTGCAGAACCCTACCTCAACCTGCATTCCACTGGATTTTATTATGTTGGGAAAGAAGGATTAGCTGCTAAAGTTCAGTTCAATGGTGAACAATGACCATTGTTCCGAAATAACCTCACCTCATTTCCTCATGTTTCGATCATTGTTAAAGCCCCATGGCACCCGTAGGATTTGGGGTCCCTGGTGCACAGACTCCGCAATCTGCTGAAAGAATTTAAACCCTTGGACCCTGCAGATTCCAACTCCATGCAGATTGCCCACTTAGGGCAGGAGGAGTTTTCCTTGCGTTGTTTTCCCTCACACGAAGAAATGACCTCTACTTTACAGACCCCAGCGCCCTCCCCCTCCTACAATAGCCCCTTATTACTCAATATTGCACCTTCATCATTTTGGGCATGGCACTCCAATGACACAGGCCTAGCCATATCGGCTCCAGCTCATACGGTCACTGTGAAACATGGGGCCATCCACCATCTAGTAGACAGTACAATTTGTCACGCGCTGCTAAAGAAGGTATAAAACCAGTTATTGATTCCCTCCTAGAGCAAGGCATCCTGGTGCCTACCACTAGTCTGTTTTACACTCCTGTCCTCCCTATTCCTCAGCCAGGAAAACCAGGACTGTGGATATTTGTACAGGACTTGCAGGTAGTCAGTGCTATTGTTGTCCCCTGCTCCCCAATGGTGCCCAACACCAATGCCATCCTTATTAGCTTCCCTGTTACTGCTTTTCTACTACTTGTTTTTCTGTCATTGACCTCTGCTCGGCCTCTTTCTCCATTAAATTTTCACTGGTCAGCCAGAACTTTTTCACTTTTACTTACAGCGGCTGCCAATATACGCAGGCATGTCTACCCCGAGGGTACACGCAGAGCCCAACTGTATATGCAGCTGTGGTACACCAGACCTTGAAAGACCTCCACCTTTCATGTGGAAGCACCTTGGTTCAGTGTGCTGATGATTTATTATTGGCCTCCGATTCACCTAATGCCTGCATGTATGATATTGTTGTATTGCTCTGCTGTCTGGCTCAGGATGGACATAAAATCCCTGTTGAAAAGATGCAGCTCTGTCCAAAAGACAGTACAATATCTGGGCTCCGAACTTTCACAGTCTCAGAGCATTGTCTCAGGATCACATTGCAGCCATCGTAATCTCTCTTCTCCCACTACTTGAACTGAGCTTTTGTCCTTTTTGGAAATGTGAATTGCTGCAGACTTTGGATACCAGACTATTGAGTCATTGATGCGTCTCTCTGCCAGGCATCCCTGCCAAACTAGCTGACCCAGATGAACTGGATGCCTGAAATGGCACAGGCCTTTCAGACACATAGATGGTGCTTAATCTCAGTGTCTGCTCTGATGTGTCTTTGGAGTGGTATATGATTTTGGAACTCTGTGGAAACACAGAGGAGTTATTACCTCTTCTGGAAGGCCCTTGCAGCATGCCCTGCTCACCAACAACCTTTCACAGGCTTAGCTGTGATAAAGTACGCCGCCCATACCACCACTGACGATCCAATCGCCCGAGGAAATGTTTGCACTGACCAAGCTGTTCGAGGAGCAGCATTAGCTCCCACTGTACTGGTACTACAAGCTCCAAAGGCAAGGGAAGCAACCAAGGTTTTAGATCTAGTAGAGAAATACAGTCCACACAGCAACACGCTGCACAAGCCGAGGAAGATAGCTGGACGTGCATAGGAGCTAAGCAATCCCCCTTAAGGCTAGTGGTACACCCTGATGGAAGGCTTATTTGCCCCAAAGCCTATCTGCATATTCTTGCACTGGCTGCCCATGATACACAATGGGCTTTGCAGCAGCAGCACAAGCGCTAGTAACACAACGTCTAATATGTCTACAAAATAATAATGCTAAACCTTTAGCCAAGTATGATCATCTGCCAGTCCCAGGTGGACCCTTTAATTATTTATAGATTGATTTCATTCACACACAAGCTAAACAGGGTTGTAAATACATGTTGATAATTATCGATGTGTTTTCTAAATGGGTAGAAACCTTCCCCACAAGAAAAAACGATGCTAGAACAGTGGTCAAATGCCTCATGAGGGATGTGATCCCGAGGTTTGGAATTCCAGGGATCATTGACAGTGACAGAGGCATTTATTTTACCACAACAGTTACATAAAATGTTAGTAATGTATTAGACATTGTGTGGAAATACCATATTCCCTATCAGCCCCAGTCCTCAGGTATGGTGGAACAGATGAAAGGTACTCTTTAAACCACCCTGACAAAGATCACACAGGACACAGGCCTGCCTTGGCCAGAAGCTTGACCCTTAGCCCTGTGTACCATAAGAAACCAGGTCAGCAGAACCACAGGACTTACCCCATTCAAAGTCCTGATGGTGAGATCAATGCTCACGGGGGCAAGACCTCCTAAAGTACTTGTGGATACGCCATTACTGTTGACACAGAAAGCTGTTCTGGATTATGCCAAAGCACTCTGTCGGATAACTACCCGTAACCATGATCAGGTAAAGGAGGCCATTCCCACATCTGATGATGACCCGGCTCTGCAGGATAAGGGAAGATCTGAAAGGACGCATGGAACCTGCTACAAGAAAGCGCCATCCCTGGAGGGACACGAGCAGAAAATGCTGGAGGCACCAGCTTGCCCGCCATTCGCAATATGTGGAGACTGATTGCCATTTCAGTCTCTGTGCTCCTCATTGCCTTGTTCATACTAACTGGGCTTGACAGAAACAGGGAAGAGGGGATGATGAACTCGGTCATAAGGGAGTTGCACGTCTTTTCTTTACATGACTTACATTTACGCACAGAGGGTTAACTGTTCTAGCTGCTGGGCATGTACCCAATCCCCATACACTCTAAGGGAGGAATCCCCCTGAGACCCATTCCATTTAATGAATCAGAGACAGCTAAATGGTAGTTGGAACAAAAAAGGAGGGAGGTAGGATTGACTGGGAGTCTCACAACTCTTTTATGCCAACAGGAACATGTATTCCGCTAATGATAAGTTCACTTGGGAGTCTGCAGGTTATAACATTGAAAAGTATTGGGGTTGGTTCCAATCCCACTACAACCTCTTGTATGCACCCCTAGCTCTGTTCCTCACTATGCCCATGGGAATCATCTGCTTTAAAAGCAACCATATGTCAGGGTGGAATGCTGGAATCAGTAAACATATCCATTCCCTGCACCTTACCCTGTCCGTGTGCTAATCCACTACTGCTGGGAGTGTCCCTAACCTTGATGTTCACAACAAGCCTACCAAGAATACCACTTTCTCCACTCTTGGACTGGAACTCAGATGAATTACTTGTGTCACAAAGCTAGTCCCATTTTTTTCTAAAAGCTGTTCCTTGGCTCTAGGAGACTCTGTCCTTGATTTTTTTTCAGAGGGGCAGTAAACCAGGTCGGGCTCATTCTGGTCTGGTACAGAGATGAAAAGGATTTTGAGAGGCCTTTTGTTTATGTGTAAACAGATAAGACTTCAGGCCAAAGTGGTCATGTTTTAGAAGTGACCTGTATAATGAAAGGGGGGTGGTCAGCTCTTTAGCTGGGCTGAACAGTTTTAGTTCAAACTTGAGGGAACTGTGTGAAAATTCTCTCTCTTTTCTGGCCTTCAACATCAACCTGTGTACCATTTATACTAGTTTTTAAATGGAGTTTGTTTATTGGGACTGTTGTGTATATTCGGAACAGCATAATTAAGTCTAGTTGGAAAGGCTGAGTTCTGTAGGGATTCTTTATTCTGTTCTTTATGTTTCATTATGTAACATTTTGTGAATAAATTTTTGTCTGTTTTAAAATCTAGTAGTCAACCTAGCTATCTTATTCTGGATAATTTTCAATGTACACTTACCGAAATAAATAGCAAAGTTATGGTCTGGGGCTGCCTACTTAAGAATGTTTTGAGTGGTCTAGCCTAGTCCATAACACTTGAGAACTTATAATGTCACCTATTTCACTTGCAGCCACAAGGCCCAGCCTGGCTGCCAGCCTCCTGACTGGTAGTTGCTATGTAGGGTATGTTGTCCCTTGATTTACCATTCACACTCTTCCCTGTTCGAAGGCCTTGGCCTCGCACACAAAGAGAGCTATAACTGAAACTGAGCAGTTTTTTGCCATCCTCTTCCCCTCTTGTGGGACCACTCGGCTGGCAAAGGAAGTCAGAAAATTGGCCTCAGTCCTTGAAGAAATAACGAACGACATGGTGGCTGCCCTTGACCAACAAGTTCGGAGGTCATTGCCATTCACATACTCACCCTCCGCAACATTTTGGCTTTAGATTATCTACTGGGTGAGAAAGGGGCCATCTGCGTGCTCATTGTCTCCAAATATTATACCTATATTCCCGACTCCAATGAGAACATTACCAACCTCACTGATCACTTTCAAAAGCCTGCCTCCATGCTCTGTGTCACGAGCTCACCTTGGGATGTGTGGAGTTGCATGGGTGAATGCTTCTGTCCCTGCGGATAGGTGTTTCTATAGGGCCTCATGGTACTTGTCGCCATTTATGTTATCATTTCAGATCTTGTCATCTGCCTTAAGCAGTGCTGTGTATGCTTTGGCTTGCTGTTATTGCCCTCAGTCCCATGAACTTCCCAGTTGGTCAAGGCCTCCATTGCTGAAAGCCCTTACTCTTATACAGAACCCCAGTTGCTGGAACCTGCTGGTTCAGACACATCGGACCCTGAGGACCTCCCTTCTAATCTGAGCCATCGCCCGACAATCGCATAGGCTCCGTCTACATTTTCCCTTTTGCAGGAGATCCTGACCTGTTGCTTTGTTCTTCTGATCAAAAAAGAGGGATTGTGGAAGCTGTTTTTGCTAGCCTGCTTGTTTGCAGCTATTTTAGTCAGTCATGATATTGCTCTCACCTGGCTTGGCTCCTAGTATGCTCGCATATTCTGTAACAACCACATAACTACTGCTTTTCCCGCATAACTCCTGAATTGTTTATTTGCAGGCACCTGTTAAGGAAAACTGCAACCCAGCCAGACATTATCAACGGGTGAATGTAGTATCTGGAGTGTATATTGAAAACAATAGCTAGTTATGTGCAGTCCTGAGAAACTGTCAGCTCAGCACCTGCTGTAATATACAAATCCGCTTGCTGAGCTGGAAGGTTCATTTTCAGACGTTTTGTCACCATACTAGGTAACATCATCAGTGAGCAGATGAAGCACTGGTGGTATGGCCCCCTTTCTATTTATGTGTTTAGGTTTCCTTGAGTTGGTGATGTCATTTTCTGGGGTGATGTCATTTCCTGGGGTGATGTCATTTCTGGTTCTTTTTCTCAGGGGATGGTAAATGGGATCCAAGTCAATGTGTTCGTCGATAGAGTTCCAGTTGGAATGCCATGCTTCTAGGAATTCTTGTGGATGTCTCTGTTTAGCTTGTCTTAAGATGGATGTGTTGTCGCAGTCGAAGTGGTGTCCTTCCTATCTGTAGTCCACAAACCCACCACCACACTAAAACAGAAACTAATGAACTTGAAAGACCCTCAACAGACAACAAAAAAAATTAATGTCATTTATAAAATACATTGCAAGAACTGTAACAAACACTACATTGTACAAACAGGCAGAAAACTAGCCACCAGGATACTTGAACATCAACTAGCCACAAAAAGATATGACCCACTCTCACTAGTATCCTTACATACAGATAAGGAAGGACACCACTTGAATTGGGCCAACACATCCATCCTAGGACAAGCTAAACAGAGACATACACGAGAATTCCTAGAAGCATGGCATTTCAACCAGATCTCTATCATTGACTTGGATCCCATTCTCCACCCCCTGAACAAAAGAACAGCATATGATATCACCATAGGAAATGACTCACCAACCCAAGGAAACCTATACACATATAGAAAGTGGGCTATACCACCAGTGCTTCATCTAGAGGCTCACTGATGATGTTACTTGGTATGGTGATGCAACGTCTGAAAATGAATCTTCCAGCTTGGCGAGCAAACCTACATCCAGAACTTCACACTGAGCTACCGATCTTCTCATGCTACCATAAATCCACAGCGATCAGGAGCACTTTGGAATAGCACTTGGTTAGGAAATGCATGCTCCCCATGATATCACGCAATAAAATTTGTCAATGCTCAAGCTCTGAGTCCAGAAAATTTGTACAACACTCTCTATTAGTCCAGCTGACTGTTGGTGATAACTGCAATGAAAATGTTGATTAATTTGCAGTGCTCAACACATTTCTTTCAGTATCCCAGCAAAATATGATCCAAAGCTGTACAGGTGTGCCAAATTGTGGCGCAATTTCTTTTAAAAAGTAGTTAGTAACAATAGTAGCATCATTCTCTTTACGTGGAAAGGCTTCATTCCACTTAAAAAATACATCTATAATTACTTACACATACTTAAATCCCGTATACGGAGATAATGTAATAAAATCCATATGCAAATTTACAAAAGGTCCTGTTGGATTTGGGTGGAAGGCAGCATGTACTTTTCCTGTTTTTCTTGGATTCATGTTTTGACAGATAACACATTTTCCATGAGTTTGTCGAAATACCTGGTGCATGCCATGTTTTTGAATTAGAGTCTGCTACCATGTGTCCTCCCCCCCACACTCTTTCCTGCAAGTGTGAAAGTATGAACACAGCGGGCAATCCATGAGAGCAAAATCTGGGTGCCACCACACGGCTGTCACAGTGGACCCGCACGCCCTCAGGTGTTTTACTACAATGATGTTGTACCCAGCTAACACCTCCTCAGTCCTGGCCTATGATTGGAAGGCCAGTGCATGATAAATTGTGGGCAATGAATCAATGGGTTTGGTGCGTTTAAAGATGCAAGCAGACACCTGGAGTGCTGTGTCCTAGACAACAGCCCGTTGTGCAATCCTGGCAGCCCTTTCATTGCCCAATGCAACTTCATCTTGGTGAACTATGTGTGCTTGGCACTAAATAACTGATTTTTTAGGGACATGACATGGCACGTAAAAGGTTGTCAACCTGTTCAGTATTCTTGGTTGTTGGACCAGCAGAGGTCAGGTAGCCTTGGAATTTCCAAATCTGTTCATAATCGTGGGTCACCCCAAATGCATACTGTGAATCAGTGTAAATATTGACAGTTCGTCCCCTGGCCAAAATGATGCACAGTTCTGCCTGCTGTATGGAAAACGATATTTGATGACGTTGCAGTTTCAATGGTGGAGTGATGTCTAACAACAGCATAACTGGTCCAGCATTGGCCATGTTCATCCTTAAAGCTGATCCATCCACAAATTAAATCAAATCTGGGTTGTGTATCGAGGTCTCACTGAAATCAATCCATGGCTTCTTTACCAGTGTCTCGCAGCAGTGTGGGGTTGTACCGTTAACATTCGCCCAACCTGATCAGGGTGACTGGCCCACAAGTTTTTGGGGACCTGGTATAACAGGTTCTCAAGTTCTGGCTGAAGAAGGTGAGGACCAGACTCAATGTCCCACATCAAAAATACCCTCGAGGGCAAAGAGGCTTGTGGAGGAGTAGACCAAACCCATGTCCTTGTTTATACTGCATAAGAGAATATTTGATTCTGAAATGAGTCAGTAATGGCAGTATTCTTGTGGCGACAAACAAACTACACTTCGCACCACTCCTGCAGCGACCAAAATGCCACCTATAACTGGCCAGTTAGGGTCTTTCTTCAGAGATCCTTCATATTTGTGTCTGTTTACTCACCACCAAGTACCGGTAGGAAGTGATCTCGGTGAAACCTCCAACGATTACTGTTGAAATCTTGATTCCATGTTCGACTCCTAAAACATATTCGTATAGGATACGGGACTGTCAGATTGCAGCTTCTTTTATTTTACCTGTATCCAGGGGATAGTGCCTAGACAAAGGCTAGGCCAGCAACTCCAATGATCATCAATACATCAGCATTTTTATACACTCTCATACAAGTTCCATATGATCATATGTAATGGTTCTTTAATGTGATTAAAGCAGCTTGTGTCATAGTGCAGAGTTCACCACCTTTCAACTGCCTCCTTAATATTGTCATTCTTATCTGGTCCAATGTAATCCAATTAACATTCATTTTAATTTTGTAATGTCTTTTGATGGGGACTAACTTTCCTTTGTCTCCTTTGCTGTGTTTCAGTGTCTGATGCCAGTACCACACCCTCATGTGACTAAATGGCCTTTGTTGTTACAAGATATTGCAATACAGCATTATAACTGCTGACAGCTCGTTTGATATTAGTTGCTGAAGTAAGCTTTAATTCGAAGTTGACCAAATATAATGTCCCAGCAAGCCTAGTAATCTATTATGGTTCTTTTACTATATTTCCACATCGCTTTTTAACAATATTTAATTTCTGTACTAGCCTTTTTAAAACCATCTCCCATGAAGTACATTTGGGACATTTCAGACTTTATTTTATGGATTTCTTTTGGATAAGTATCAATTTCTTTGAGTTTCTTGGAGGGATTCTTTCCATGAGGCCTAGCAGGTTTTCTTGTGCTGTTGTTCCATACCTGTCTCACTAACTATCTATTCTCCACCTTAACACCTCTCAAGCTTGTATTTCCTGCTCACTGTATCCAAAAGAACTCACCATGACCAGGATATCCCAGAACAGACTGGTGTCCCTGGCAACTCCATCATCTTTAAAAGACCATTGTATAACTGGACAAGCACCATCAGTCCAGAGTTGTCTGACACAGTTCGTAACATTTGCCCTGGATTTGGCAGATAAGGGGAAAATAGCATCCTGCTTTATGGACAACTTCTTTGAGGTTCTGAAATTTGGGGTGAACCAGAGTAGAGGTAGACCGGTAGAGGTAGGTCATACCATTTAGCCTGCCAGCCTGGTCTGGGGTTGCCATCTGGGACAGTGTGGTATCAGCTAAGAGGAAGAATGCCCAGTATTGAACCTCTGAGCTTGGTCAGGATAAATCCTCTCTCTGCTGCCTCACACACTACTTCTGTTTCTGCATTCAACTCCCAAAAAGGTGGAAGTTTTATCTTCCTCATTATTGCAAGCACCACCTTCCTTCACTCCCATTTACCCACCCCAAACCCTGCATGGGTGTCTACTCTACTTACTCACTTGCTTGGCACCCATTAGCATAAGACCATATGAAATAGGAATAGGCCATTTGGCCCTCAAGCTTGCTCTGCCATTCAAAAGGATTATGGCTGATCTGACATTCCTCATTTCACTTTCCCGCCTTTTCCACGTAACCCTCGATTCACCTACTGATCAAGAATCTATCCATCCGGATCAGGAATCTAGTTCCAAACACTCTGAGCGTAGAAATCCCTCCTCATTTCAGTCTTAAATTGACATCCATTTATTCTGAGACTATGCCCTCTGGTGCGAGATTCTCCCAAAAGGGGAAACAACCTCACAGTATTTACAATCCCCTTAAGAACCTTATATGATTTAATGAGATCACCTGACATAGTTCTAAACCCCAATGAGTAGAGTCCTAACTTGTTTTGCTTTTGCCCATAAGACAATCCTTACTTAGCAAGAGCTGTACTGAGGGAGGATATTCCCGGAACTACATCCAGGGAAGTTATTTGGGTTGAACCGAGAAATAAGAAAGGGATGATCACATTATTGGGATTGTATTATAGACCCCCCCGAATAGTCAGAGGGAAATTGAGAATCAGATTTGTAAGGAGATCTCGGTTATCTGTAAGAATAATAGGGTGGTTATGGTCGGGGATTTTAACTTTCCAAACATAGACTGAGATTGCCATAGTATTAAGGGTTTAGATGGAGACGAATTTATTAAGCGTGTACAAGAAAATTTTCTGATTCAATATGTGGATGTACCTACTAGAGAAGGTGCAAAACTTCACCTACTCTTTGGAAATAAGGCAGGGCAGGTGACTGAGGTGTCAGTAGGGGAGCATTTTAGGGCAGCGACCATAATTCTATCATTTTTTAAATAGTGATGGAAAAGGATAGACCAGATCTAAAAGTTGAATTTCTAAATTGGAGGAAGGCTAATTTTGATGGTAGTAGGCAAGAACTTCCAAAAGCTGATTGGGGGCAAATGTTCGCAGGTAAAGGGACGACTGGAAAATGGGAAACTTTCAACAATGAGCTAACGAGAGTGCAGAGAAAGTATATTCCTGTCAGGGTGAAAAGAAAGGCGGGTAGGTGTAGGGAATGCTGGATGATTAAAGAAATAGAGGGTTTGGTTAAGAAGAAAAGAAAGCATATGTCAGGTATAGACAAGATAGATCAAATTAATTCTTAGAACGTGTAAAGGCAGTAGGGGTATACTTAAGAGGGAAATCAGGAGGGCAAAAAGGGGACATGAGATAGCTTTGGCAAATAGAATTAAAGAGAATCCAAAGAGTTTTTACAAATACATTAAGGACAAAAGGGTAACTAGGGAGAGAATAAGGCCCCTCAAAGACTAGCAAGGTGGCCTTTGTGTGGAACCGCAGGAGATGGGGGAAGATACTAAACGAGTATTTTGCATCAGTGTTTACTGTGGAAAAGGACATGGAAGAAATAGAATGTAAGGAAATAGATGGTGATATCTTGAAAAATGTCCATATTAAACAAGAGGAAGTGCTGGATGTCTTGGAACGCATATAAGTGGATAAATCCCTAGGACCTGATCAGGTGTACCCTAAAACTCTGTGGGAAGCTAGGGAAGTGATTGCTGGGACTCTTACTGAGATATTTGTACCATCGATAGTCACAGATGAGGTGCCGAAAGACTGGAGGTTGGCTAATGTGGTGCCACTGTTTAAGAAGGGTAGTAAGGACAAGCCAGGGACCTATATAGACCAGTGAGCCTGATGTCGGTGGTGGGCAAGTTGTTGGAGGGAATCCTGAGGGTCAGGATGTATATGTGTTTGGAAAGGCAAGGACTGATTAGGGATAGTCAACACGGCTTTGTGCTTGGGAAATCACATCTCACAAATTTGATTGAGTTTTTGAAGAAGTAAGAAAGTGGATTGATGAGGGCAGAGCGGTAGATGTGATCTATAGGGACTTCACCAAGGCGTTCGACAAGGTTTCCCATGGGAGACTGATTAGCAAGATTGGATCTCACGGAATAAAGTGACCACTAGCCATTTGGATACAGAACTGTCTCAAAGGTAGAAGACAGAGGGTGGTGGTGAAGGGTTGTTTTTCAGACTGGAGACCTGTGACCAGTGGAGTGCCACAAGGATCGGTGCTGGCTGCTCTACTTTTTGTCATTTATGTAAATGATTTGGATGTGAGCATAAGACGTACAGTTAGTAAGTTTGCAGATGACACCAAAATTGAAGATGCTGTGGACAGCGAAGAAAGTTACCTCAGATTGCAATAGGATCTTGATCAGATGGGCTAATGGGCCAAAATGTGGCAGATGGAGTTTAATTCAGATAAATGCGAGGTGCTGCATTTTGGGAAAGCAAACCTTAGCAGGACTTATACACTTAATGGTAAGATCCTAGAGAGTGTTGCTGAACAAAGAGACCTTGGAGTGCAGGTTCATAGCTCCTTGAAAGTGGAGTCACAGGTAGATAGGATAGTGAAGGCAGCGTTTGGTATGCTTTCTTTTATTGGTCAGAGTATTGAGTACAAGAGTTAGGAGGTCATGATGCGGCTGTACAGGACATTGGTTAGGCCACTGTTGGAATATTGCGTGCAATTCTGGTCTCCTTCCTATCGGAAAGATGTTGTGAAACTTGAAAGGGTTCAGAAAAGATTTACAAGGATGTTGCCAGGGTTGGAGGATTTGAGCTATAGGGAGAAGCTGAACAGGCTGGAACTGTTTTCCCTGGAGCGTCGGAGGCTGAGGGGTGACCTTATTGAGGTTTACAAAATCATGAGGGGCATGGACAGGATAAATAGACAACGTCTCTTCCCTGAGGCGGTGGAGTTCAGAACTAGAGGGCATAGGTTTAGGGCGAGAGAGAAAAGATATAAAAAGGACCTAAGGGGCAACTTTTTCACACAGAGGGTGGTACGTGTATGGAATGAGCTGCCGAAGGAAGTGATGGAGGCTAGTGTGATTGCAACATTTAAAAGGCATTTGGATGGATATATGAATAGGAAGGGTTTGGAGGTATGTGGGCCAGATACTGGCAAGTGGGACTAGATTGTGTTGGGATATCTGGTCAGCATGGACTAGTTGGACTGAAGCGTCTGTTTCCATGCTGTACATCTCTATGACTTTAATCATCCTAGTTTGTTTTGATTTATTTATTGTCACACGTAGCTACGTACAGTGAAGAGCTTTGTTTGTGAGCAGTACAGTCAGATCATAGTAAGCAAGGACATACAGATCATAGGGTGAAAGAAAAACTTAGACAGCGACGTAAGGTTACGCAACAAGGGGTTGCACTAGGCAAGATCAATGTTATTTGAAGCTGGAGAGTCCATTATCTGTCTAATAATGGCAGGGAAGAATCTGTTCCTGAACTTGCTGCTGCGTGTGTTCCAGCTTCTGTATCTTCTGTCTAATGGAAGAGGTTGTAGGAGATTATTATTTGGTTGAAACGAGTCTTTGATGTTGGCAGCCTTTCCATGGCAAAGAGCCGTGTAAATGGACTCCATGGTTGGAAGATTGGCTCCTATGATGGTCTGGGCTGAGTACACAGCCTCATGTGGTTTCTTACGGTCCTAGGCAGAGCAGTTGTGTACCCAGACAGAATGCTTTCAATGGTGCATGTGTAAAAGTTAGTGAGGGACCTTTTCGACTTACCAAATTTCCTGAGGCACCTGACAAAGGAGAGGCATTGTTGTGCCTTCTTGACCATTGCATCTATGTCAGAAGTCCAGGACAGGTTGGCAGATATCTACTAACTATATCTCCAATGTTCACATCCAAATCATTTATATAAATGAAGAAAAGTATTGGACGCAGCACCGATCCTTGTGGCATTCTACTGGTCACAGACCTCCAGTCTGACAAACAACCGTTCACCACCACCACCCTCTGTCTTTTACCTTTGAGCCAGTTCTGTATCCAAATGGTTAGTTCTCCCTGTATTCCACGAGATCTAATCTTGCTAACCAGTCTCCCATGGGGAATCTTGTTGAACGCCTTACTTAAGTCCATATAGGTCACATCTACCGCTCTGCCCTCATCAATCCTCTGTTATTTCTTCAAAAAATTCAAGCTTGTGTGTCTGGTCTTATATTCGAACCCTCTTGAAATAAGGGTCAACATTCCACCTGTGTGCTAACTGATTGTATTCCATTCACAAGTCCTCCCAAGTCCCTTTGGGTTGCAGTATTCTGCACTCTCTTTCTTTTTATATTCTGTTCTTCCTTCCAAAATGAACATTTTCCCACCTTAGATTTCATTTGCCAACATTTTGCTCACTGAATTCAACTGTAAACTGTTTGTATCCCTCTCACAACCTTTCCTTCCCTTTCTATTTTTGTGTCATCTCCAAATTTGGCTAGTGTACATTGGCTTCCTGCCTCGAAGTGATTAATATATACTTTAATGATTAATAAATATATTGTTATATTATTAATATAGATACAGTTACGGCCCCAGCACTGATCGCTGTGGAACCCCACTGGTCACAGGTTGCTAACCCTTAATCACCATTCGCTGTTTCCTGCAAATGAGTTTATTCTCTATCCATACCATACTGTCTCCAATATTGTGAGCTCTTATGACATAATCGTTTGAGGTAGCTTGTCAAACACCTTCTGGAAGTCCTAATACAACACACCGGTTGGCTCCCTCCATAACTTTGATTGAAAATTTCTCAAAAAACTCTAGTAATAACATTTATCCTTCTTGAAGTCATGCTGACTCTGCTTGAGTACACTGTGATTTTCCACCTATTGCCTAGCAGCATCAATAGCAATGCTACCCACATTTATCTCACTCAATTCTTCCTCTTCTCTCTTCCAGAAGAAAATATCCCACAATATGACAGAATTAGACACAACATGTGGTGCACTGCCCAACATTTGGTTTCTTGCACCTTATGAGGAGAGGATCCTGACCCTGACTGTTTCAAGTGGGTGGCTGACTGTGCGCAAGCCTTGGAATGATAGCAGAGGCTGTCCTTGACTGAAGACCCTCTCCTTTGACGTGACGGAAGACGACTGATAACCTCAACAAGCTTCCTGGCTGTCTGTCTGCACTAAAAGGCAAGGCAGGACAAAAGTACTGTCAGCCTGTTAGCTCTGGCTCTGGAGTGGCAAAGCATAAAAAGGTAAGGAAAGGTTCGAAGTGAGTGAGTGCTAAGAAAGCAAATGGCCAGCTGAGGTGCAACCTGGTCCACCACAGAACACACCAGGTGGCCTCCTTCTTTAGAGACCGCAATTTCCCTTCCCACGTGGTTAAAGATACCCTCCAACGAATCTCGTCCACATCCTGCACCTCCACCCTCAGACCCCACCCCTCCAACCGTAACAAGGACAGAACCCCACTGGTGCTCACCTTCCACCCTTCGCATAAACCAAATCATCCGCTGACATTTCCGCCACCTCCAAACAGACCCCACCACCAGGGAAATATTTCGCTCCCAACCCCTTTCTGCCTTCCGCAAAGACCATTACCTCCGTGACTACCTGGTCAGGTCCACGCCCCCCCTACAACCCACCCTCCCATCCTGGCACCTTCCCCTGCCACTGCAGGAATTGCAAAACCTGCGCCCACACCTCCTCCCTCACCTCCATCCAAAGCCCTAAAGAAGCCTTCCACATCCATCAAAGTTTTACCTGCACATCCACCAATATCATTTATTGTATCCGTTGCTCCTGATGCGATCTCCTCTACATTGGGGAGATGGACGCCTCCTCGCAGAGTGCTTTAGGGAACATCTCTGGAACACCCACACCAATCAACCACACCGCCCTGTGGCCCAACATTTCAACTCCCCCTCCCACTCTGCCGAGGACATGGATGCCTGGGCCTCCTTTACTGCCGCTCCCTCACCATCCGATGCCTGGAGGAAGAACGCCTCATCTTCCACCTCAGAACACTTCAACCCCAGGGCATCAATGTGGATTTCATCAGTTTCCTCATTTCCCCTTCCCCCACCTCGCCCCAGTTCCAAACTTCCAGCTCAGCACTGTCCCCATGACTTGTCCTACCTGCCTATCTTCTTTTCCACCTATCCACTCCACCCTCCTCCCTGACCTATCACCTTCATCCCCTCCCCCACTCACCTATTGTACTCTATGCTACTTTCTCCCCCACCCCACCCTCCTCTCACTTATCTCTCCACCCTTCAGGCACTCTGCCTGTATTCCTGAAGAAGGGCTTTTGCCCGAAACATCGATTTTACTGCTCCTCGGATGCTGCCTGAACTGCTGTGCTTTTCCAGCACCTCTAATCCAGAATCTGGTTTCCAGCATCTGCAGTCATTGTTTTTACCTCGTCCAGTCCATGAGCTGGGCACTTGTCCCTGCACACAAAGCATTTTCGCAGCAGCACTGCAATCCTGGTTGTTGGTGTGTCACAAAGTGCAACTCTGAAGTGCACAGACATACTGTAAGTGATTTGGAGAAGTATCACATGGGTCCTTAGAGGCTGGCAGATGTTGGCACATTGTCTGTGGAAGGGGGAAGTGATTGCACTAGGTGTCCTTCAGCATACCTTGAGACTCCAAAATGGAGAGCTAGAGGAGCCATCAATGAGCTGAAGTCTTTCTGACTTTCATATTGGGAACTGGAAATGTGTAGCTTCTTGCAGTGGATGGTAGGATGGGAAACTTATTAGATTAGATTAGATTTACAGTGTGGAAACAGGCCCTTCGGCCCAACAAGTCCACACCGACCCGCCGAAGCGAAACCCACCCATACCCTTACATTACCCCTTACCTAACACTACGGGCAATTTAGCATGGCCAATTCACCTGACCCGCACATCTTTGGACTGTGGGAGGAAACCGGAGCACCCGGAGGAAACCCACGCAGACACGGGGAGAACGTGCAAACTCCACACAGTCAGTCGCCTGAGTCGGGAATTGAACCCGGGTCTTCAGGCGCTGTGAGGCAGCAGTGCTAACCACTGTGCCACCGTGCCGCCCACAAATTAATAAAGCCAGATTTGCAGTTAATGAGGCTGACAATAAGCAATAATTCCAGTTAATGGGCACTTGACCATTGCATAGTGAGAATCTCATTTCCATGCCTGGAATTCTGTTCAAAAATGCAATGAGTTTCCCCCGATGTTGGGAAAGGTCCCTCCCAATTTCCCATGCAATTTCCTCAAACTTCTTCCCATAGCCAACATCTTTCAAGGCCCAATTAGGTTCCATCCTTCATTATGTTAAAAAATGCTGTTACTCTATAGAAAGTAATCATATGGTTTATAGTGTGTGATATAAGGAAGTATTTTGGCATTTACATAAAACCATAAGAACTAGGAGCAGGACTAGGCCATCTGGCTCTTCAACAAGATCATGGCTAACCTTTTCATGGCCTCAGCTCCACTTTCCTGCACTCTCACTGTAACCCTTAATTCCTTTATTGTTAAAAAAAAATCTAAGCTTCAAAAACATTTACTGACTTAGTGTCAACTACCTCACTGGGCGAGGAATTTCATAGATTTACAAAACCGGGGGTGAAGAACTTCCTTCTCAATTCAGTCCTAGATCTGCTTCCTCTAATCTTGAGGTTAGTTTCACCTGCCGGTGGAAACATCTTCTCTACTTCTATCTTATCTCTTCCCTTCATCATTTAATGTGTTTCTGTAAGATCCTCCCTCATTCTTCTGAATTCCAATGAATATAATCCCAGTCTACTAAGTCTCTCCACATAAGCCAACCCCCTCAACTCCGAAATCAACCGAGTGAACCTCCTCTGCATCCCCTCCAGTGCCAGTACATCCTTTCTCAAGTAAGGAGACCAAAACTGTACACAGTACTCCAGGTATGGCCTCACCAGCACCTTATACAGTTGCAGCATAACATCCCTGTTTTTAAACTCAATCCCTTTAGCAATGAAGGATAAAATTCCATTTGCCTTCCTAGTTACTTGTCGCACCTGCAGAACAACCCTCTGTGATTCACACACAAGGACACCCAGTTCCCTCTGCATAGCAGCATGCTGCAACATTTTAATCATTCAAGTAATAATCCTTTTTACTGTTACTCCTGCCAAAATGGATGACTTCACATTTACTAACATTGTATTCCATCTGCCAGACCTTTGCCCACTCACTTAAAGTATCTATGTTCCTCTGCAAAGTTTCACAGTCCTCTGCACACTTGCTCTGCCACATATCTGAGTGTCATCTGCAAACTTTGACACACTACACGTGGTCCCCAACTCCAAATCATCTCTAAAAACTGTGAATTGTAGTCCTAACTGATCCCTCAGGCACTCCACTAGTTATTGATTGCCAGCCAGAATAGCACTATTTAGCCCCACTCTTACTTTCTATTAGTCAACCAATCCTCTATCCATGCTAATACTTTACCCATAATGGCATGCATCTTTATCTTATGCAGCAGCCTCCTGTGCAGCACCTTGTCAAAGGCCTTTTGGAAATCTAGGTACACCACATCCACTGGGTTCCCGTTATCCACCTTGCTTGTAATGTCTTCATAGAATTCCAAAAGATTTGTGAAGCATGACCTATCTTTCATGAACCCTTGCCGAGTCTGCTCAACGGGACAATTTCTATTGAGATGCCTTGCTATTTCTTCCTTGATAATAGACTCAATCATCTTCCCCATTACAGAGGTTAAGCTAACAGGTCTATAATTCCCCACCTTTTGTCTACCTCCCTTTTTAAATAGTGGTGTCACATTTGCTGTATTCCAATCTGCTGGGACTGCCCCAGAGTCCAGCAAATTTTGGAAAATTACCACCACTGCACTTGCTGTTTCTCCCACCATCTCTTTTAAAGAGTACCCTAGGGTGGATTCCATCAGAGCCAGGAGACTTGTCTATCATTAGTTCCATTAGCTTGCCCAACACTGCCTCTTTGATGATAATGATTGTTTCCGGTCCTCACCTATCTTCATCTCTTTGTCAATTACTGGCATGTTATTAGTGTCTTCCACTGTGGCCACTGGCACAAAATAACTTTAATGCCTCGGCCATTTCATCATATCCCATAATTAAATGCCCCTTATCCTCTAAAAGACCAATGTTTACTTTATCCACTTTTTTTCATTTTACATATTTATAGAAATTTTTGCTGTCTTTATGTTCTGTGCTAGTTTTTTTTTCATGTTCTATCTTACTTTTCTTTACAGCTTTTTTTGTGGCTTTCTGTTAATCTTTAAAGTTTCCTGCTATTCTGGCCACTTTATATGCCTTCTATTTCAATTTGAGAGCCTCCCTTTTCTCTTTAGACACCCATAGCAGATTACCCCTTTTCTTACAATCCTTCCTTTTCACTGGAATATATTTTTGCTGAGCAAATTGAAAAATTGCTTTGAAAGTTGTTGGGGAAAAGTTAACATTATTTGCCTGGAAGCCATTTTCCTGATTTGGCTGAGAGTTCCATTTTGTGTCCCCAGCCAGAACTTTGCTGACTATGCATTCCTTACTCTGAGGTAATGTGAAAGGTTGTCTTTATCTTCCTTCTCAAGATAGTATCTCCTCCCTTTACTGAATGATCAGCACAGGCTGTAGGACCAGTCAAGCTGACATAGACTTTCCAATTAGTCCCCCTCCCTTCTCTGGTTATAAAAAAATACCATGCAAGGACTGCACAAAACACTATATAGGACAAACAGGAAGACAGCTAACAATCCGCATACATGAACACCAACTAGCCACGAAACGACACGACCAGCTATCCCTAGTAGCCACACACTCAGACAACAAGCAACATGAATTCGACTGGGAAAACACTACTATCATAGGGCAAGCCAGACAGAGAACAGCCAGGGAAAATTCCTAGAGGCATGGCATTCATCCACAAATTCCATCAACAGACACATCGACCTGGACCCAATATACCAACCACTACAGCGGACAGCTGAAACTGACACCCGGAAGCGGCAAGGACAGACCACTATAAATGCCGGAAGAAACATCAAAGAAGCGCTTCGCAGGAGGCTCCACAGCACTGATGATGTCTCCTAGCCAGGGGACGAAACGTTTGCAACAAAAACTTCCAGTTCGGCGAACAGAACCACTGGAAATAATTATGACACCATCCTTATAAAAGTGAATTTTCATTGCCAGGGAGCATGTTTACAGTAATTAAAATTATCACACAATTAAAAGGGTTACTCGCCATATTATCTACTCTTTCCACACTCTGATGTGTTAAACTAAAGCAAGCAACAAGGAGTTAAGCAGAAATGTACTAAAAGTGTCTTTGAATTTATTCTCCTGTTTAATTACACGGATAAAAATACTTTACACTGATATTTCCTTTCAGCTTTTTTACTTGATTGTGTGCTGCTCTAAACTAACCTGACTTATTACATTTATCAATTTATTTTGACAGTACAATGCAGTGAACTACATCATGAATATTCCTGTTCCATTTGCAACCTGCCAACCTGGTGCCAATGAAGCCCAGTCCTTACAATGCATCAAACAGCCATTTTGCTGTCAGAAGGTAATCCAGTCTGTTCTTGGCCAGTCAATCAATGTAATATTGGACAGGCAGCTACTGTGCCATTGAGTGATCAACTAGTGTACTATCAAACAGTGAGCCCACATGCTTTTGAGTGGTCACTGAATGTATGTTATCAGCTACATATTCCACCAATCACCATTAGTTAAAATTCAATTCTTGGCCTTCAGGCTTTAATAAAACCATCATGGCAGCACGGTGGCACAGTGGTTAGCACTGCTGCCTCACAGCACCAGAGACCTGGGTTCAATTCCTGCCTCAGGCAACTGACTGTGTGGAGTTTGCACGTTCTCCCCGTGTCTGCGTGGGTTTCCTCCCACAATCCAAAGATGTGCGGGTCAGGTGACCTGGCCATGCTAAATTGCCCATAGTGTTAGGTAAGGAGTAAATGTAGGGGTCTGGGTGGGTTGCGCTTCGGCAGGTCGGGGTGGACTTGTTGGGCCGAAGGGCCTGTTTCCACACTGTAAGTAATCTAATCATGTCATCAAAACTTTAATTTCATTATGCCCACTGTAAACCAGCAGTACCCAAATTGTGGGGTGTGACAGCAAATGGGATTGCAGAGTCAGCAGAATGACTGTCAACCAGGTAGCTTCCAGTCCTGTCCTTCCTTGTCTCTTGGTCTCTTTCTCCACTTTGGTATGGAGAATCTTGCTCGCTATCCACACCATGAACAAATTCAATGTGCAAGTCTTTGATTTTCTCTTTTCCTATTTTATCCTTATCCCATTAAATCTTTCTCATGGATTCAATCTAACCTTTTATAGCATGATTCCTGGGATTCACTTTCTTCGTTTCAAGATCATTTATACAAGTCATGTTGACAACTTAGTAACCTGAGAGTTCCAGTATCTTAGCCCATATTAGAACCTGGTGTGCACAAAGTTAGAATGGTGGGTTTTCAGACCATTTGATCTGAAAAAAGAAATAATTGGAGCCTGAGGAGGAGTTGTTCTTACATTTAGATTGATGATGGAGGATGTGAGGAAGAGGTAAATTGTAACCTTTGTAAATATTACTTGATATAGTATGAATCAATTTCACCCCAGAATCAGTTTATTCCAGTTAGTAACAGGAAAATAGAGGCGTGACTCAGCCACAGACCAGTTCAGGATGCTGTATTTCCCTTCTGATTGCCCAGGATGGCTGAACTGTTGGAATGAGAGAGACTGATTAAATGCACGTCTGTCTGTAAGTTTGGGGAGGGGAGGATACATGTTGGTCGCTAATAACTTTGTTTTGATGTGTTTTCGA
Source organism: Hemiscyllium ocellatum (assembly GCF_020745735.1). Lineage (NCBI taxonomy): Eukaryota > Metazoa > Chordata > Chondrichthyes > Orectolobiformes > Hemiscylliidae > Hemiscyllium > Hemiscyllium ocellatum. The sequence goes on along the minus strand of NC_083412.1, from coordinate 21,569,269 downwards.
CATTAGGGCGTATGAAAAGCTTGGCTGAAACCTTGGGCAGAATTTTGCCCTTTCTGGCAAAAGTAATGGCGAAAAAGATGGGAAAATACATTATGATAATGAATATAAAAGATTTTCAACTTCAAGAAAAGTTTGTCTGAATTTTGACTCAAGATTGAAATAGCGACTTTAGAATCTCATTTTGAGTAGTGACTCTCTTATTTTCATGAAATTTTTTCTCATTAAAACTCCAACTTGCTACATTTTCCCCCATTTCCAATTTTCCAGTCCTCCACTGAGAAACTAGATGGAAAATTTCCTGCCATGTAAATTAGAGCAGGTATCTGGCAGCTGCATCTTTCTGAATGCTTCCCCTGGCTTTCTTCAGAACAATGTCCCTCTTGCTCAAGGGCCACCTTCCTCCTTGAACTCTTCCTCCATGCAAATCAGCATCAGTAAATCACCGGCCTCAGCACATCATGCCTGCTCTTGGACAGCACTTCTGCCTTTCAACACTTTACCTCAGACCTTAAGGACACACAAAATTTGCAAACTTCTACCAGGTTGCATTGGGCACAGGGCCTTGCAGCTACACAGGATGCTGATGCTGACATGAACATATGTTATAACTAATCACTGCACTTGTTTGGTTGCTGTCAGACTCTGTTTACTTCACAGTGCTTTCTTGATGCACACTAACTGACTTCAACACTGACTTACAGGCTGTCAGACTTCGTGATTTGCTTTACCTTTTGGCATGATGTGTGAAGCTGGCAGCTAATAATATTGGAGTTCACTAAACAATCAATCTTCAATCAGATAGATGGTGGACATGTCACTTTACTACAGCATGTTATGTCAATGTCAGATCTGTAACCTGCACCAGCAATTTATGTGGTAAACACATTACCATTTGCTTGAAACACACAATATGTGAACGTCAAAGGAAATCAGCCCTTAATGGGGTTGGGGAGAAACAAGTCATTTAGGGGCTCCACATAATTACTTACATTACATGGGGTGGGGGGGAAGGGGGGGGGGGGGGTAGTCACTGTCATGGTGGTCCTTATTTCTAAGAGAATCTGGAGAACAGTGTCATTGCAGTTTGGAAATTGGGCCATGGTTCAAGTGAAAGTCTGGGGATTACAGGTAAATCAGATGAGATATCAATTGAAGAGTGGGAAATGGTCAGTTAGGGATGTCCTGCCAAACAGGCTTGGGAGTTGACAATGGTCAGTCCTGGGAATTTGAGCTGAGAGTGTGGTGCTGGAAAAGCAGAGCAGGTCAGGCAGCATCCAAGGATCAGGAGAATTGACGTTTTGGGCATAAGCCTTCGTCAGGAATGAGGCTTGTGGGCCTGGGGTGGGGGGGAGCTGAGAGATAAATGGCAGGGAAGTAGGGTTAGGGGGAAGCTAGCCGAGGGTGCAATAGGTAGATGAAGGTGGGGGAGAAGGTGATAGGTCAGAGAGGAGGGTGGAGCAGATAGATGGGAAAGGTGATGCACAGGTCAAGAGGGTGGTGTCAGTTTGGAGGCTTGGGACTGGGATAATGTTGGGGGGGTGGGGGAGGGGGGATGTAAATGAGGAAACTGGTGAAATCCATATTGATCCTGTGTGGTTGCAGGGTCCCAAGGCAGAAAGTGAGGCGTTCATCCTCCAGTGGATGCTGCCTGACCGGCTGTGCTTTTCCAGCACCACACTCTCGACTTTGATCTCCAGCACCTGCAGTTCTTACTTTCTCCTAGTCCTGGGGATTTGGCTTGTCAGAGGCTTATCAGGGCAGATCATGGAATCCTGGGCATACCAGACAGCTCAGGACTGGGGGTGACTTCATTGTACTGGACTACTGAAGGAATGATGACAGTGATAAGCTGCAATCAAGATCATAATGACTGGAGAGGACCAGGAGATCTAGAGGGGAGACTTCAAACACGTCATGGTGACTATGACCTCTATATAGGGAGGTGTAGGTGCAAAAAGGGCAATCCTCTGGTTTACCACTGATCATTGACACATTCTATGTCTTTTCCACTTTGATGTTATCCTTAACGTTTTTAGTGAAAAGTTGGCTTATGCCTCTTCCTCACTGGAATATATATTTACTGTGAGCCATGAACTACTTTCCTGAATGTCTGCCAATGTTCCTCAACCACCTTTTTTACTAAACTCCGTTCCCAGTTCACTTCAGCTAGCCCTGCCTGGATTTGTTTGTAATTAAGTCATTCACTTTGGTAGGAGTAACAAGAAGATGGATTACTGGGCTAATGGTAGGCTACTTGGTAGTGTGGATGAGCAGAGGGATCTTGGTGTCCATGTACACAGATCTCTGAAAGTTGCCACCCAGGTAAATAGTGCTGTGAGGAAGGCATATGGTGTACTGGGCTTTATTGGTAGAGGAATTGAGTTCCGGAGTCCTGAGGTCATGTTGCAACTGTATAAGACTCTGGTGCGGCCTCATCTGGAGTATTGTGTGCAGTTTTGGTCGCCATACTATAGGAAGGATGTGGAGGCATTGGAACGAGTGCAGAGGAGGTTTACCAGGATGTTGCCTGGAATGGTAGGAAAATCTTGTGAGGAAAGGCTGAGGCACTTGGGGCTGTTCTCATTGGAGAAGAGAAGGTTTAGGGGAGATTTGATAGAGGTGTATAAGATGATTAGGGGTTTAGATAGGGTCGACACTGAGAACCTTTTACCGCTAATGGAGTCAGGTGTTACTAGGGGACACAGCTTTAAATTAAGGGGTGGTAGGTATAGGACAGATGTTAGGGGTAGATTCTTTACACAGTGGGTTGTGAGTTCATGGAATGCCCTGCCAGTAGCAGTGGTGAACTCTCCTTCTTTATGGTCATTTAAGCGGGCATTGGATAGGCATTTGGAAGTTATTGGGCTAGTGTAGGTTAGGTAGGATTCGGTCGGTGCAACATCGAGGGCCGAAGGGCCTGTACTGCGCTGTATCTTTCTATGTTCTAACCTTATTTCAATTTAGCATAGTTGTTTCTGTCCATGGTTTTGCACCCTGAAACTGAACTTTAAATTCTACCATGTATGGTCACTGTTTTCTAGAGGATCTTTTACTCTGAGATCATTATTAAACTTGCCTCGTTGCACATTACTGGGTTAAAAAAAAATTCCTTGTTGTACCCATAACATATGGTTCAAGGAAACCATCCCAAAAACACTGGTTCCCTCTACCTATTTGATTTTTCCAATCTGCACGAAGATTAATGTTACCCACAATTACTGTACTGCCTTTGTGATAATCCCTCATTATCTTCTAATTTATTCTCCTTTCCATTGCATGGTTATTAGATAAGATTAGATTACTTACAGTGTGGAAACAGGCCCTTCGGCCCAACAAGTCCACACCGACCCACTGAAGTGCAACCCACCCACACCCATACATTTACCACTTTGCCTAACACTACAGGCAATTTAGCATGGCCAATTCACCTAACCTGCACATTTTTGGACTGTGGGAGGAAACCGGAGCACCCGGAGGAAACCCACGCAGACATGGGGGGAACGTGCAAACTCCACACAGTCAGTCACCTGAGGCAGGAATTGAACCCAGGTCTCTGGCGCTGTGAGGCAGCAGTGCTAACCACTGTGCCACCGTGTCGCCCACTAATTGTCTATGGTCTATTCCTAGCAGTGCCTTCTTCACCTAATTATTTCTTACCTGCACCCATATGTATTCTACATCTCCTGATCGAAGAGCATTTCTTGCAATTGTACTTATTCCATCTGCTTTTCCAATATTTAATTGGAAAATATTTCTTCTCATCTAGTACTAATGCCAAATGAGCAGTATAATAGTTTCGTAACAATGCAGGAATTAAAGTAAGTGGTTAGTACAATTAGTCCAAAATACTTTTGAGAGTTATAAGTGAATATAGTAATTCATGCTGAAAAAGCAAGAAGTGGAATTTACTGTCACTTCAAATTTGTAGAAGTTATTTTGTGTTGCAACCTGGTCATGGTATACTTATCACTTGCACTTAGGGTAGAATAGAACAGTCTTTATTAGATTAGATTAGATTCCCTACAGTGTGGAAACAGGCCCTTTGGCCCAACCAGTCCACAGCAACCCTCCGAAGAGCAACCCACCCAGACCCATTTCCCTCTGACTGATGCACCTAACACTATGGGCAATTTAGCATGGCCAATTCACCTAAAAAAGCTGCACATTTTTTTGATTGTGGGAGGAAACCGGAGCACCCGGAGGAAACCCACGCCGACATAGGGAGAATGTGCAAACTCCACACAGACAGTCACCCGAGGCTGGAATCGAACCTGGGACCCAAGGAAATTGATCGGGCATTTTTTGCATATGCTCGTCATGTGCACTTAATGAATGCAGTGAAAAGTTTATAATGTCACCTCGGCGCTACCTTAGGTATGGACTAACTAGGTACAGATACTTGAAGAGTTGTTACAGAGTAAAAAATAAAGGTAAGCATGGGAATAGAATTTAAAATGTCCAGAATGATAATAAAAACTGACTATAGAGTACATAAGTTCAAGGAGATCCAACCCTTTTCCAACATGAGTCTGTGCCCTCTGGCTTCAGAACGAAAGGCCTCCATGCTCTGGCTTCTGTCCATTACTTCCTCTGCTGCCACTTCGGGACCTGGCTGGCACTTGCTGTGATCATGATTCGAGGCTTGGCCTGTGCACTTTGCTGCCATTACTTTTGGGACTCAGCCTGTGCTCGCTCTGCTGCTGTCATTCCAGGACTCAGCTCATGACTGAGCCCGTGCTCGCTCTGCTGCCGTCGCTCGGGGACTCGGCCTGTGCTCGCTCTGCTGCCGTCGCTCCGGGACCCGGCCTGTGCTCGCTCTGCTGCCGTCGCTCGGGGACTCGGCCAGTGCTCGCTCTGCTGCCATCGCTCCGGGACCCAGCCTGTGCTCGCTCTGCTGCCATCGCTCCGGGACCCGGCCAGTGCTCGCTCTACTGCCGTCGCTCCGGGACCCAGCCTGTGCTCGCTCTGCTGCCATCGCTCCGGGACTCGGCCAGTGCTCGCTCTGCTGCCATCGCTCCGGGACCCAGCCTGTGCTTGCTCTGCTGCCATCGCTCCGGGACCCAGCCTGTGCTTGCTCTGCTGCCATCGCTCCGGGACTCGGCCAGTGCTCGCTCTGCTGCCATCGCTCCGGGACCCAGCCTGTGCTTGCTCTGCTGCCGTCGCTCCGGGACCCAGCCTGTGCTTGCTCTGCTGCCATCGCTCCGGGACCCAGCCAGTGCTCGCTCTGCTGCCATCGCTCCGGGACCCAGCCTGTGCTTGCTCTGCTGCCATCGCTCCGGGACCCAGCCTGTGCTCGCTCTGCTGCCATCGCTCCGGGACTCGGCCAGTGCTCGCTCTGCTGCCATCGCTCCGGGACCCAGCCTGTGCTTGCTCTGCTGCCATCGCTCCGGGACCCAGCCTGTGCTTGCTCTGCTGCCATCGCTCGGGGACCCAGCCAGTGCTCGCTCTGCTGCCGTCGCTCGGGGACTCGGCCAGTGCTCGCTCTGCTGCCGTCGCTCCGGGACCCAGCCAGTGCTCGCTCTGCTGCCATCGCTCGGGGACTCGGCCTGTGCTCGCTCTGCTGCCGTCGCTCCGGGACCCAGCCAGTGCTCGCTCTGCTGCCATCGCTCGGGGACTCGGCCTGTGCTCGCTCTGCTGCCATCGCTCGGGGACTCGGCCTGTGCTCGCTCTGCTGCCGTCGCTCCGGGACCCAGCCAGTGCTCGCTCTGCTGCCATCGCTCGGGGACCCAGCCAGTGCTCGCTCTGCTGCCATCGCTCCGGGACCCAGCCAGTGCTCGCTCTGCTGCCGTCGCTCCGGGACCCAGCCAGTGCTCGCTCTGCTGCCATCGCTCGGGGACTCGGCCTGTGCTTGCTCTGCTGCCGTCGCTCCGGGACCCAGCCAGTGCTCGCTCTGCTGCCATCGCTCGGGGACTCGGCCTGTGCTCGCTCTGCTGCCATCGCTCGGGGACTCGGCCTGTGCTCGCTCTGTACTGCAAAGAGGAGGAAAAAAAGAAAAGGAACTGGCGAGCAGAACAGCTCCAACTGCCACCATTTTGGAGACATGACTTAGACAACAATCAACAGACAGGAGTGTTCCCTCCCAGTCGGAGAACACTTCAGCGGTCTGGGACATTTGACTTCGGACCTTCGGGTGACTGTCCTCCAAGGCAGACTTCAGGACAGGCAACAATGCAAAGTGGCCGAGGAGATGCTGACAAGTTCGGCACTCATGGGGATGGCCTCATCTGGGACCTTGGGTTCATGTCACACTACAGGTGACCCCACTGCACTACACATGCTCCTACACACAAACACACACTCCTACAGACCCTCTCTTATACGCTCACACATACATTCCCACACTCACACACGCACCCTCTCACAGACTTATACCCCTTTATGCTCACATTCACACACTTATACGTTTGTGGGGTGAATTTGTACTTGCAGAATTACATTTACTTTGCTCAAAAACTGCATGAATCCATGTAAGATTCTGTAAATCCATTTTTTAGATTAGAATCAGTCTGACCATTGTGGCACAGACAGCTTCACACAGGGCAGCTCACACCTTAAATACATTATCTGGCATGACATGACACCAACTGTTAAAGTTCACTTGAGAACGTAACTTTAAAAATGTTCTGCAAGGACTGAAACCAACATGTTCATTCTAAAAGACAAGAGACTTAACAAACAATCCAGGTCTTTTTCAATATATAATTTCATACTGCAAACCTTTGCTATAAATTCTGTGTCCTACGATCTTATACTCTACAACCACCTGATGAAGGAGCAGCGCTCAGAAAGCTAGTGCTTCCAAAAGAACCTGTTTGGACTATAACCTGGTATTGTGTGATTTGTACTTTTTTTATTTCAAAAATATATTTTATTCATAAATACTTTGATCTATACAACTGGACATGCCGTACATAAGTAAACATTCCATTTCTTTGCATACCGAAACAGAGTAATCGTTCCTATTTACAGGTCGGTATGATTACATTTTGAGCTGAGGTGTCAGCAGAGCCCAAATGACTGCGTGGGCCCCCTGTTCTTCTTAGACAGGCAGATGTTACACGGTGGTCTTTCCCCACCGCGCCTTGGCGGCAGCTGCCCCAAGCTTCAGCGTGTCCCTCAGTACGTAGTCCTGGACCTTGGAATGTGCCAGTCTGCAACACTCAGTCGGGGTCAACTCCTTCAACTGGAAGAGCAACAGGTTTCGGACCGTCCAGAGAGCGTCCTTTACCGAGTTGATGATCCCCCAGGCGCAGTTGATGTTCGTCTCGGTGTGCCCAGTGAACAGGCCGTAGAGCACGGAGTCCCGCATCACGGCACTGCTCGGGATGAACCTCGACAAAAATCACTGCATTCCTCTCCAGACTTCCTCTGCATAGGCACATTCCAGAAGGAGGTGTGTGACAGTCTCGCTCCCCCCCCACCACAGCCGCTTCGAGGGCAGTGTGCAGTGCGGCTGAGAGTCCGGGCGTGCATAAAGGATCTCACAGGTAGAGCCCTTCTCACCACCAGCCAAGCCATGTCTTGGTGCTTGTTGGACAGTTCTGGCGATGAGGCATTCTGCCAAATGGCTTTGACAGTCTGCAAGGGAACCGCTCGATAAGATCCATCCTCTCCTTTTACCGAAGGACACTACGTGCTGACCACTTCCTGATGGACTTGTGGTCAAAGGTGTTTTGTGTGATTTGTACACCCTAGTCCAACACGGGTACCTCCAAACCTTGACTGAGAGGTGGCCTCTTTGCAACTCTCTATGTAATTTGATGGACCTCTCAGTTCAGCAACATGACTTATCCTCTTTTGAATTGCATGTCATACGCTGGTCATGCTCTTGTTTACGAGTCCAGGCTCCCTGCAGCCTCACTGCCGCAACCTGCATGTGTTGTCGCCAAATGCCACGCCCTTCGAAGCCGCCGCTCCGTCAGTGCTGCAGAATGCAAATGGTGCCGGCTCTTCGCCGCGAGACAGCGGCCGTTAGGATTCGAGCGGCCGCGTTCTAAACCCGGCGCGTGACGGCGGCGGCTGCTGCTGCTGCTGGACCCTGATTGGTCTTCGCAGTTTTCCCCCCACACGGATCGGCTCGCTCGGCACTCGATCCGTCCAGACTAGGAGATGGGAAGAGTAATCGAGTCGAAGAACGGGTTCGGGCCTGTTTGTTTACGTTATCCGAATGTAAGTTTTGTAAGTGCGAGAAACACACAATCCCTCTGGTCATAAACAGACACCTTTATGCTCAACCTGTTTAGTAAGGATACAGTATATGCTTTCATAAAGGGTCTTCCACAAGCATAAATATTCTGCTAATATTGTAATCAGCAAAAGTTATTATTACTGTGTGGGTGAGAATTTCTGTCTATCCTCTCGTGTTCTTTATATTTTAAAAGATTGCTAAGTATCGCCAGGACATGTCCAGCCGCCACGCAGCTGCCTGTGTCTTCCAGAGTGTCTGCACATTTGGGATGCTAACTTTGCGCTTTTTTGGTCTTGGCTGAATAGAAATTTCTCTATCAAAGTGCTTTTCGATGTAGTAGCACTATATCCTTTAAAAACTTTAAACCCCCCCCCCCCCCAAAAAAAAATCCAACATTAACTTAACTCCCAGCCCTCAAAAAATCTCTCGATGATTAATGGTTTTAGCTGGTAATAGAGACGTAGTTGTAGCCAAATGATTGGATGCAGGGCTTTTGGGATTCTGATTGAACATGTCTCTCAGTTGACAAGATCCTGTGGGTTGATGCTTTTTCGATGCCTATAATTGTTCTTCAATTAGGGGATGATGTGTACTCAATGTAATGAGTTTCAACCATAGATAGTTTTATGATCAAATAGGCCTCTGAGCATAATTGACCCATTGACCTCTGAGCACTTGGACCAGGAAGCTTGCTGAAGTGAGAACGTGAGTGCAGGATTTGCTTTTTTTCCTTCCTACAGCTATTATACTTTATAATTAAGATGCTGTGAATCAAATCACTTTAAAGCTGGATGGACAAATTTTCACCATTGTGTAGTGAGCTTGTCCCTGGCGTTAATGTCAATAGATGCTATGCTTTGAATAAAGCTTCACCTTCTTTATAGCACTTGTATGTTCCCCGCAAAGGCTGGCAGTTTCAAAGTTGAGAAGATAAAAGTTAGGAGTGACCATCTGGCCATGGTGACCAGTTCACTGAATTTAATATTGCAGAAATTTTGCCTGAAAGCTTGTGCAGTTGACTTCAGGAATGATACAAGTACAGTATTTGTTTGATATCCTGCCCTTGAATGTGACACATAAGTTACTGGTCATATTTCTCTTATGCTCTAATGTGTCACTGGTACTCAGTCCAGGTCTTACTGCAATACAAGAGTGTGGTGATGATTGATGCTCTACAAACTTATGACAGCATTAACTTTGCAAACTATTGGTCATTGTGTTGACATGTGAGTTGCCTCAAAGATCTTAGGAACAAAATTGCAGTAAGTTGGTAAAATTAGAGCTACAAGGTCTAAAGAAATTTGCAGCACCTCCAACAAATCCTCATTGTGGTGTTTGAAGTTGACCTGAGAAATTGTGGAATTTTTAATGAGAACATTTATAGGAAGAATGGAGCCTTTGGAGAGGGTGCAAAAGAGGTTTGTCAGGATGTTGCATGGATTGGAGTGTATTAGCTATGAGAAGAGATTGGACAAACTTGGATTTTTTTTTGCTAAAGCATCAGAGACAGGAGCAGACAGGCAGAAGTGTATAAACTTGAGAGGCGTGGATAGTTGGAGTCTCTTTTTTCGCTGGGTGGAAATGTCAAGTACTAGAGGACATAGGTTTAAAGTGAGAGGGAGAAGGTTTAAAGGAGATGAGCGAGATAAGTTTTGTTACACAGAGGCTAGTGGGTGCCAGAAATGCACTGCTAGGCAGATGGTAGAAGCAGATACTATACCAATGTTTGAGGCATTTTGGATGGATACACGAACAGGCAGGGATTAGAGGGTACAGACCATGTGCAGCCGATGGGATTAGAATGGCATCATGGTCGGCACAGACCTAGTGGGCCCAAGAACCTGTTTCTGTGATGTACTGTTCTATATTCTATAGGGGCCTTATTTAGGAGCAGAGCAACACAGAAAATAGGAGCAGGAGTAGACCTTTTGGTAAACCCGTCAAGGGTTTACCAATTTAACATGACAATGGGTGATCATCTAAAATAGTATGCTGGTCCTGCTTTCTCAGAATTGTTACAGCACAGAAGGAGGCCATTAGGCCTGTTGTAATTGCATTGGTTTGAATACCTTGTGCCAGTCTCCTGCCTTTTCCCCATGTTCCTGCTTGTCATTTATATCCAAATAATCATCCAATACAATCTTGAATGGTACAATCTGCTTCCAGCACATTTCATGGCAGTACATTCCATACTGGTTGCTCTGTGAAATTTTTTTCTCACATCACCCATGCTTCCTTTACGTATCACCTTAGATCTATGTTCCCTTGTTCTTCTTTCTTTTAAGTGGAAACAGCTTCTCCCTATCTACTCTGTTCAGTGTGTTCACGATTTGAAAAGGTTTTATCAAATCCCCTCTCAGCCTTCTCTTGAAGGAGAACAGTCTTAGTTTCTTAAATCTATGCTCAACTGAAGTTTGTCATTCCTGGAACAATTCTTGTAAATTGCTTCTACACTCTCTATAATGTATTCTCATCTTTCATACAATGCGGCATCAACAATTATACACAATACACTAGCTGAAGTCTAACAAATGTCTCATACAAGTTCAACATCACTACCTTGCCCCAATTAATACAGCCAAAAACATGATGCTTTATTAACTGCTCTTCCCAACTGTCCTGCCACTTTCAGTGAACTGTGCACACATGCATCAGGTCCTTTTGCTCTCCTCAACTCATTATAGAGTTTTACCCCCTATTTTGTGTTGTCTTTCAATGTTTATCCTATAAAAATGCATCACATCTCCTCTTTAAATATCAGATATCAGAGATTGCATCATAGAAATGTGCTAAAATCAAGAAAATGCTGAGAGTTTTCTCATGTGACCACACCTCATACCATGTGCTACTAACCCAAAATCTTGAAACCTATATTGCTTAGTGCCTGTGCCATCACTTAATGAGAACAGCTTTTCTTTATATATCTTACCTAAACTTGTTGTAACGTTGTACACTTCTATCAAAGCTGACTTGCTGTCAAGTGAACAACCTAAGCTTCTCCAACCTAAAATTCCTGAAACTAAAATTCTTAGAACTTATCCTTGGAACCATTCTGTTAAATCTCCTCTATGCTTTGACAAGGACTCTAGCCATCTTACTGAGGTGTAGTGACCAGAACTAGATGCACCATTCTTGCTGTGGCCTAACTAGAGCCTATCAAGGTTCAACATAACTTCCCTGCTTTTATTGGTCAAAAATCTTCAATCACAATCAGAAATGTGATAAGTAAGGTGCAAAGCTGAGAATGAAACTCAAAATGAGATAAAATAGAGTGTTGTAAATCACAAATCTCCAGCAATCTCTTGCAAGTAAATTTGGTATGCTAGAGGAATGACAGTTAAGGAAAAAAAGGAATTGCCTGATGAAGGAGTAGAGCTCTGAAAGCTAGTGCTTCCAATTAAACCTGTTGGACTATAACCTAGTGTTGTGTGATTATTAACTTTGTCCACCCCAATCCAACACCGGCATTTCCAAATTAAAGAGCCAAGGTCTTTTCCCTAGGATAGGGGCATCCAAAACTTGAGGGCATAGTTTTGAGGTGAGAGGGGAAAGATTGAAAAGACTTAAAGGGCAACATTTTCACAGAGGGTGATGGAACAAAGTGCCAGATGAAGTGGTAGAGGTGGGTCCAATTACAACATTTAAAAGACATTTGAGCAGATACATGGGAATGGGAATGGTTTAGAGGGATGTGGACCGAACACCATAAAATGGGACTAGTTCGGTTTAGAAAACTTCATTGGCATGGATGTGTTGGGCTGCATGACTCTATAATATTTTCTGTGGAAATGCTTTTGTTGTATTGCTTTTGTTTATTTTGCCGATCACTTTAAGTCAATTCTCTCTCATTCTTGACCTGTTCATGAGTGGGCTAGGTTCTCCAAGTCTACTTTGTCCATACCCCTTATGATTTTTGTCATCGTCAATCTTGACCTTCTCCATGAAAATAACCCCCTCTTCTCCAATCTATAATCACAATGGAAATTTCCAAACGGTTAAACCATTCTTGTGAATTGTTGCTGCATAAACTCCAGGACCTTTACATCCTTCCTAAAGTGTGACACCTGGGACTGGATCCAATACTTCATCTGAGGCCAAACTAGTGTCTTATACAAATTCAATATCATCTCCTTATTCTTATGCTTCATAAAGCCTAGGTAACTGAGTTTTTGTTGTCACATGGACTGAAATACAGTGAAAAGTGTTGTTTTGTGTGCTGTACAGGTAGATTGTACCATACAAAGTGCATCAGGATTGCAGGACAGAGTGCAGAATACAGTGTTACAGCCACATAGAAGGTGCAGAGAAAGAGATCAGAATTAGCATTTGGGAGGTTCATTCAAAAATCTGATAAGTGGGGAAGAAGTTGTTCTTGAATCTGTTTTACATGTATTCAAACTTTCATACTTCTTGTCTGATGGAAGAGAGTACATCCAGGATTGGTTGCTTTCCTGAGGCAGCGGGAAGTATAGATGGAGTCAATGAAAGGAAGGCTGGTTCGTGTGATGAACTGGGTTGTGCTCATGACTCTTTAGTGTCTTGCGGTCATACCATGCTATGAGGCATACAGGTTGGATGCTTTCTATGGTGCATTAAACCACACCGTCAATGTTTGTTAATGTTAAATTGAATCAAGTAATTATTCATAAGGTGCAGTAAAATTGTATCTTTGTCAACAAGAATTCTAAATATTAATAGAAATAGAGGAATAGGCATAGGCCATTCAGCCTGTCGAGCCATCTGCTCCATTTAATATGGTCATGGCTGATCGAACATTTGAATGTCTTTTACTCATACTATCGACATACCACTTCATGTCATTGGTAATCAGAAATCCATCAAACTTTAGTCTAATTGCACTTAAAATCTGAGCTTCCATCGCTGTTTGGAGTAGGAAATTTAATAATTTCATGACACTCTGATTCAAATAATTTCTTCACATTTTTCCTAAATAAGAATATCTTTAAATTGTGCCCTCTGATTTTAGACGTCCGCATTCAGAATTGGATTTGCTCTGCCTATCCTTTTAAGTATTTTGCAATTATCAGTGAGATCACCTCTCACTCATTGAAAGTCTAGAGAATACAGGCTCAGTTTGCCCATTCTCTCTTTGTCGGACAGTTTTGCCATCCTCAGAGATGTCTGGTGAATCCTCGTTGCATTCCCTCTATAGTAGTAATATTTTTGCTAAGATAAGAAAACTAAAACTGCACAAAGTATTCCAGGTACAATCTAGGAGATAGTGAGGACTGCAGATGCTGGAGAATCAGACTGGATAAAGAATACAGCTGGAAAAAACTCAGCAGGTCAAGCAGCATCAGAAGAGAAGGGGAGTCGTGTGATGAAAGGTTCTGACCTGAAATATCGACTCTGCTTCTCCACAGGTGCAATCTAATCAAGCTCCTGTATAATTGAAGCAAGTCTTCACTAGTCCTGTACTCAAATCCTTTTGCAATAAAAGGCTCACATTCCTGTAGTCTTCGTAAGACCTTATATCACCTTTGTGTTAGACTTCATTAGCTTCAAAGATTAATTTGTTGAAGTGCAGTACCCTGGCAGAATCTCACTTGATGCATTGCACTAGGTAGTGACATCTTGGCTATGATACTAGTGTAATTTCTCTGTTGGAAGAGTGTAGCTTTAGCTCTCTTCCATGACGCAGTACATAATGTAGATGGCCAATCCAGTGCAGTACTGTGCAGTTTTAAATTGTGGTCACATCTGCTTCTACAGGTGGCTGTACAACTTAAGATCATAAGAGCTGGTGAGTTCTTTTTGGGTCCTGCCAATATTAGTCCTTCAAACAACGTTATTTTAAAAAATGTTGTCTATCTCATAATTTGTAAATACTGTTGTGTGCAAATTGTATGCCAAGTTTCCCTAAATTATAATTGTAATTATACCGCAAAAGTACTTAGTTGATCACAAAGAATTTTGGGACATGTTGGGATCATGAAATAGAAGTTTTGTTATTCTTCAATTGGTTTGAGTGAAGGGACCATTCCTTTGTGTGGAGTTCACATTAAAATACCCTTTTTTTTTGCCTGGGGCATTGGAAAAGCCATAAAGGAAGCTTATGGGCATGTAGGAGCTAAAACCCTTTTCATAGTACCCCTCCTTTAGATGGTTATTAGTTAGGAGAGCAAATTAAAATGGTCCCTAGGATTTGTGGGCTTCCATTTCATTTGTAAATGTGTTCCATAAGAGAGGACTTTTAGAAGAGATGAAAAAGAATTTAAATGTTTGAAGAGATTTCATGAATGTATATAATGATAGATTTTGTACGATTATATATTTTCTCATGTTATTTGTCTGCAAATGCCTAAAAGTCTGTCCAAGTCAAAGTAGACTTAATTATGAATTGTAGTTTTCTTAAGATATTATCCATATTACATTTTTTTATTTCTTCTTGTCTTCCCAAGCTATAAACAATCCGAGGCAGGTAGTTGAAACCTACTAGGTTTCTACCAATGCTTTTACGAACCTACTCAATAAAAGGAATTTGGAATGACTCTATTGCACTCTGTATCCCCACCTGTGAGCACAGCACTCCACCCCATCTGAAACTCTTCACCTAGTGAAGCTGCATTCGGGAGACTCATTAGACTCCGGAATCAAATCTGCAATTAAGTAGCAGATAGCTTTTTTTCACCTCCAAATTTACAGTTTCATCATTAACTGAAAATAAGAGCACTGATGAGATTAACGAGTATTTACTTCTGTTACTTTGGATCTTTCCAGGTCGTTTTTGTCACTCTGTGTAGTGCTGCACTGAGCGTCTTGTCATGGTGGATGTTGGGAAGTGGCCGTTATTTGCCTTGCTTCCACCACAAGACCTCCGTTCAATTCGTCTGGCCTGTGTCTTTGGCACATCTGGTAATGAGACCTTGTATGTTACAGAAAATGATGAGGTAATATCCTTTCTCTAGCCATCTCAAGTCACACACCCTGATTCATAATTATTGACACAAAATTGACATGAAAAGATGTTTCCTTTGAAGTAAGCAAACTTTTTAAACTGACTCCTAAGAACCAGCATACTCCATAAACCGGCAAAAATTATGTAATTGAAATACTGAAAGTTTGCTGTATTCTCGTAATCTCTGATGTCTGAATAGTCAGTCGAGAGTGCGAGTGAGAAGGCTGTCTGCAGTAAGTTTTGTTTCAGGCAAAATTTCATTATTATTTACTCTACTTACGCATAAATTGCTTAACAGTGATGTATATCCCCTGCATTATGTTTCTACTACTAAATGTGTTTTTACATTGATTATGTGGACCTTTTGATTATTTGATCAACTGGTGCACTCCTGGTTCACACGTACCGGTTAATAAAAAGTTTGCAATAATGCTGTGGCTATAAAATGGAAATGCTTCCTTCATATTGAACTTCAAAATTTAAAATAATACTTTTTTCAATTGTTTATGTACTACTTCCTGGTTTGCTTTAAGTTTGAATCTCCCTGAACTGGTTCTGTCAAGAACTCATTGACCTGAAACATTAAACCTCGCATTTCTCTCTTCACGGATGTTGCCTGATCCAGCCAATGTTTCCAACATATTTTTCTTTTATTCCAGACATTGGCTATTTTGTAGTGGTTCTGTTCGCCGAGCTGGAGGTTTTAGTTGCAAACGTTTCGTCCCCTGGCTAGGAGACATCGTCAGTGCTGTGGAGCCTCCTGCGAAGCGCTTCTTTGATGTTTCTTCCGGTATTTATAGTGGTCTGTCCTTGCCGCTTCCGGGTGTCAGTTTCAGCTGTCCGCTGTAATGATTGGTATATTGGGTCCAGGTCGATGTGTCTGTTGATGGAATTTGTGGATGAATGCCATGCCTCTAGGAATTCCCTGGCTGTTCTCTGTCTGGCTTGCCCTATGATAGTAGTGTTTTCCCAGTCGAATTCATGTTGCTTGTTGTCTGAGTGTGTGGCTACTAGGGATAGCTGGTCGTGTCGTTTCGTGGCTAGTTGGTGTTCATGTATGCGGATTGTTAGCTGTCTTCCTGTTTGTCCTATATAGTGTTTTGTGCAGTCCTTGCATGGTATTTTTTTATAAAATACCATGCAAGGACTGCACAAAACACTATATAGGACAAACAGGAAGACAGCTAACAATCCGCATACATGAACACCAACTAGCCACGAAACGACACGACCAGCTATCCCTAGTAGCCACACACGCAGACAACAAGCAACATGAATTCGACTGGGAAAACACTACTATCATAGGGCAAGCCAGACAGAGAACAGCCAGGGAATTCCTAGAGGCATGGCATTCATCCACAAACTCCATCAACAGACACATCGACCTGGACCCAATATACCAACCACTACAGCGGACAACTGAAACTGACACCCGGAAGCGGCAAGGACAGACCACTATAAATAC
Source organism: Hemiscyllium ocellatum (assembly GCF_020745735.1). Lineage (NCBI taxonomy): Eukaryota > Metazoa > Chordata > Chondrichthyes > Orectolobiformes > Hemiscylliidae > Hemiscyllium > Hemiscyllium ocellatum. Next base: position 21,552,697 of record NC_083412.1, on the reverse strand, counting down.
CGGAAGAAACATCAAAGAAGCGCTTCGCAGGAGGCTCCACAGCACTGAAGATGTCTCCTAGCCAGGGGACGAAACGTTTGCAACTAAAACCTCCAGCTCGGCGAACAGAACCACTACAACAAGCACCCGAGCTACAAATCTTCACGCAAACTTTGAATTGGCTATTTTGCTTTGTTTTTACATTTCCCATTCTCTCTTTTCCTTTAGCAGTATGTAGTATGAATGACGCAGTGGTAGGTGTAACGCGTGGTCTAGAAAACCAGCAAAGCTACTGCTTTTGTTTGTTGTTAAACAGCCTATATCCAATGGTACCTAATGGTTTAATTGTTATTGAAGTCTCATTGCTTTCAACAGAGTGAGATTAAGAATTCTATATCCAACAAAGGAGGACAAATTTATTTCTACGATCTGTCCTATGTTATTCTGTCCTAAACTATTTTATCCATCAAATGTTTGAAAATATTATGTTACTATATGGATGAAAATATTAAATTGGACATGATAGGGTGCCAGGTGCAGAGATCCTGTGGAATGTCATTTGTTGAGAAATGACATGTTCAATCTGTTCCTGAGAAATAAGTTAAAACGTTAAGCATTACAAAACTGGCTAAAAAGTTTAGATTTGACTTCAGTCTTGTTTCTACAACAGGTGTTTGCCTTTGGTACTAACTGCAGTGGCTGTTTAGGAACTGGAGATATTCAGAGCACAATTGACCCCAGGAAAATAGACATTCTGTGTGGTAAGAAGATCACTCATCTAAGTTATGGGAGTGGACCCCATGTGGTGCTTACAACTTCAGGTAATACATTTTGATAAACAAAGAAAGTATGAATAATATCTGTACTGCTCAGCTGTATTGTTTTGATAAATGCTCTGAGAAAGCTGCTGCCAGCTGGAGAATTCCTTTAGTTTCAGCATTTTAATTTAAGTTTTAGCTAAGTAATTCTAGCTAATTCTACTTGGAACTAGGAGGAACTTGTAATGATTGTAACTTCAGTAAATCATTGTTGGATCTTCAGCTGTTTTACTTAATCTAAGTGAATATTTAAATTTCAATAGCTATTGCTTTTCCTAGCAACAATTCTTGGCAAACTCTGTAGAGTGTGTGTCCTGTCCATGGGTCAACTGCAGTCTGCAGTCCTCACTTTCTCCTAATTGATTTTAACCTACTGCGAATCCTCTTGCAAGGATGCCTTTCTTGAAGAAGCTCTCTTACAAGGATTTCAGTGAGTCCCTCTCTCACTGCACCCCCCAGGTCATCTCCTCTGCCCTGAAGCTCTTCAGTCATTTTCCTGAAGAAGGGCTTATGCCTGAAACATCGATTCTCCTGCTCCTTGGATGCTGCCTGACCTGCTGCGCTTTTCCAGCAACACATTTTTCAGCTCTGATCTCCAGCACCTGCAGTCCTCACTTTCTCCTCTTCTGTGAGAATTATTTACTCAGATTCTTGGTGGCTGTTGGGTGCATTAAATTGACCAAAAATCATGAGTTAGGGATGGGGAATGCAGTTTTAATCAGTACCATGACTATTACTATAAGGTTTGATTACATAGTTCCAACTGGACTAGGGTAGGGCTTCAAGGTAAGGTTTACAGCGATAAATAATCTGCAATTCTTCCTACCAAAGCTCTAGTGATGGACTTGGACCTAAGAGTGGCCAGTACACGGAGAACTGCACTTTAGTGAGTTAGTGCCTTCAAAAGCAGGAAAGGAGATTTTAAAGGAGCAAATAGAAATTGGTACATTGAAAAAAATACTAATTTGGGCAACATAGTGCAGGGTTCCTCAAACTACAAACGCAATACCATAATGGGGTGTAATTTTAATGGCCCGACATATAAACATTTTCTGTACTTACAAATGGCTGTTTTAAATTGTACTACGTTGTGTTCAACTTGCAGATGAATTGACTTGTGAGTGAACCTTGTTCACAACCCAATAACTGTACTTTGTGCAACTTTAACCTTTTTAATATATTGATGATATTGCTAGTCCTCAATGTGTTCACTGAAATATCTAGTGAAGTTATAAGGAAGTTTTCTTCAGACTTCTTCAAAAACAGTTTGCGCAGATTATTAAACATTTCTGTATTGTCAGATGGGTAAATGGGTTGAAGATTGGCAGATGGAGTTTAATTTAAACAAATGAGATGTTACATTTTGGTACGGTAAATCAGGGCAGGACTGTACATTTAATGGTAAGGTCCTGAAGTGTGGCCGAACAAACAGATTTTGGGGTGCAGGTTCATAGTTCTTTGAAAGTGGAGTTACAGGTAGACAGTGAAGAAGGCATTTGATATGCTTGCCTTTATTGGTCAGTGCATTGGGTGTACAAGTTGGGAAGTCATGTCGTGGTGATACAGGATATTGATTAGGACATTCCACTTTTGGAATACTGTATTCAGTTCTGGTCTCCCTGTAATAGGAAAAGTGCTGTGAAACTTGAAAGGGTTCAGAAAAGATTTACAAGGATGTTGCCAAGTTTGGAGGGTTTGTGGTGTAGGGAGAGGCTGAATAGGTTTTCTCTGGAATGTCGATGGCTGAGGAGTGACCTTACAAAAGTTTATAAAATCATGAGGGGCAATGGATAGGGTGAATAATCAGATCTTTTCCCCAGGGTAGGGGAGTCCAAAACTAGAGAGCATAGGTTTTATGGGTGAGGGGAAAAATTTTAAAGTGACCTAAGGGGCAACTGCCAGAGGAAGTAGTGGAGGCTAGTACAATTGCAACATTTAAAAGACATCTGGATGAGTATATGAATAGAAATAGTTTAGAGGGATATGGGCCAAATGCTGGCAAATGGGACTAGATACATTTAGAATATTTGGTTAGCGTGAATGAGTTGGACTGAAGGGTCTGTTTCTGTGTTGTACATCTGACTTTTTTTGTTTTTAGAAACTTATTAGACTGCTGGAAAAACACAGGTCTGACAGCATCTGTTGAGACAAAAACAGAATTAACTTTTCGAGTCCAATGATTCTTTGTCAGAACTTAAAAAAAATTCTTCTTGGTTTGCAGATGGAGAAGTTTATGCCTGGGGCAATAATGGTTACAGTCAGCTCGGAAATGGGACAACAACTCAAGGTTTATCTCCTTGTCAGATTTCCACCAATTTGCTCCACAAGAAAGTAATCGAGGTGGCATGTGGATCCCATCATTCTATGATTCTGACATCTGATGGAGAAGTGAGTAAAGTCTTTGTATGGAGAAAAGCGATGTTCATTTCAAAAAAATACTTTCTGTGCCAAAATTCTTCAAACATCCCTGGTTTAAGAGTTTGTAAGAAAGTGAATTAGCTATTACGACATTCCTTTGGATGGATTGTTGAAATTGATGTCACTATAGACTCTTCCAAATTGCAGACGAATACATCCAAATATGAATCGAAAGTTGGAAGGAAATGGGTGTTGGTGCGTGTGTAAATCAGCAAGCCTTGTTTAACTGGTACTTTGTTTTGAAGGTCAGCAGTCTTGGGCTACTCTGTGGCCTTCCTTACAAACCTCTGGAGATCTATCCTGTTTTGTGTCTCAGCGTTGCAACCATGTCTGTAGCTATACAGGCCTGAAGCTCTAAATGTTCCTCCCTGAACCTTTGATTTTCTGCCTCTCTTCCTATAAGAAATACCTTAAGACTCACCCTTCTGATCATATCTCTACCACCGCTCCTTATATCATTTTTTCTATTTTGGCTTAGTACCATTTTTATGACTATTAATGCTTCTCTGAAGCACCTTTGGAATTATTTTGTAACGTTAGAAGCATTATTTAAATTCACGATGCAGTTGTGCAAGATCTGACCTGCATTTACTTTTTCCTAGCGCTATTGTCTTGGGATTTGGAGGTCAGTGCCAAATCCAACTTCCACTTTAGTGTACACTGATTATTTACAGATCTCTCCCCAATGAAGACCAGTTTAAAATAAAAATGCTCACTCAATTTTCAATCCTTGACGTTCTTTAGCTATGTCACCTTTTCACTTTTTGATTAGTTGACAGAATGGTTTTTATCCAGTTCTTCTTGTCTTGTCGCCCTCCTCTATTTTTGCTACAAGATGTGTGGTTTGAGGTGTGCAAAAGTGCCCAGCTGGGTGTTGAAACATCAGTTAAACCAGAAACTATCTGAAATATTTCTGTATGACAATTATTCACTGTTCACTGGATTTATTAGGCTCATAATTTATCAACATTGTAGCTTTTAAATTAGATTTAGTACAGATTTGAAAGTTGTTAATATTTTTATTGTTATGCAAAGCTGTTTGAATATATATTCCATTTTGTTTCCTGTTGATACTTGTTCTTAAAAAAATCTTTTTCTCTGATTGGTGGGGAAACAGAATTAATATCGTGTTAAAGTGCAGAATCACTTCTGTAAAAAGGTGTGTGATCACATACTTCTGTTCTGCATTCAGGAACTAATACCAATGTTTTCTTATGTTGCTGATACAGTAAGATTTTGGTTCTGGCTTTTCCATTCTAGATATAGCATATCTTAGTTGTGTAGGAAGTGCTTCACTGGGGGGGTGCAAGATGGTGGTGGCCTGAAAAGTCTGCTGTGTTGGGTTTTGTGCCGTAGATACCCGGCTTAGCTGGCTGGGAAGAGAAGTGCTCCGCAGTCCGTGGTATCTATTAGGGACAGAGCTGGTATCATCACCCAGGAGTTGAAAAGATTAATGCTGGATTTCAGGAATTCTGTGCAGTGTTATACCTGTCGGAGGTCTGTGGGGTGCAGTAGCGAGAATGGAACCCTTTTTTGAAAACCTGGACCTCCCTGGTATAAAAGCAGAGCAGGCCTCCCTTTTAAATGCATCCCTTACAATACAAGAGATGCAGGAGGTGGTATGGCAGTTCCAAAGTGGCAAAGCACCTGGCCAAGACAAGTTTCCGAGTGAGTTTTACAAGGTGCTTATACATATTTTGGCTGAGCCACTTCAGGGCATCTATAGTCACTTGTCTAGCCAGGACTGCCTTCTGCCCTTCTTTAAGGAGGCCAATATCTCCCTCGTTTTAAAGGATTGTGCCTCATACAGACCTATCTCGTTATTGAATGTAGACTTCAAAATTTTATCCAAGGTCCTGGCCCTGAGGCTGGAAAAGGTACTCCTGTTATTATCAAAGAAGATCAGATGGGTTTCATTAAGGGCCATGGCTCCTCTAATGATATCAGGAGGGTACTGAATATAGTGAAAGTATGTCAGCAGAAATTGATTCTGGGTTTGGTGGTCACCCTGGATATAGAAAAGGCTTTTGATCGAGTGGAGTGGTCATATCTCTTTGGTGTTCTAGATTGTTTTGGTCTTGGTGGGGCTTTCACTCGGTGGCTGTGGTAATATAATGGCCCCAAGGCAGGGGTCATTACAAACTGTGTAAAATTGCATAATTTTAGTGTTGGGAGAGGCAGCCGACGAGAAAGAGATGTCCTCTTTCGCCGCTATTTACTTTAGTAATTGAGCCACTGGCGGAGGCCATCTGGAGGGTCCCTGAAATAGCAGCACCAGAAGTGAGAATTGAGGAGCACAAAATTACTCTTTTTATGCGGATGATCTCCTTCTGTTTCTGGCTAACCCGGAAAAGTCAATACCCCGGCTAGCACAAAAATTTAAATTATTCAACAGTTTTTTGGGTTACAGGGTAAGTTTCACAAAGTTGGAAGTCATGCCTGTGGGAGGATTGGTGGAAGTGCCTGAGTTGGAGAATGGAACACAGTTTCCTTTTCGTTGGTCGCAAAAAGATTTTCTCGACCTGGGAATTTTTATTACCCCCCCCTTCCATCAGCTGTATAGAGCTAACTTTGTGCAACTGTTGGAAAGGATATAGGAGGACTGGCAGCAGTGGGAGGGGCTACCAATGTTGTGGCTCGACCACACAGCCCTGATTAAAATGCATGTCATTATACCCTACAAGGACGCTCCCGTTTTTGCTGCCCAGGCAGGTGCTGCGGAGGTTTACTGGCTTGTTTGGATTCTTTTATTTCGTGCTGGAGGCATCCCCTAATTAAATTGACTAAGCTGCAACTCCTGCAGGGTATTGGTGGGGGTGGTGGCGGGTGGATCTTCCAGATCTGAAGAGATATCAAATAGGCGCCCCATTGTCATATGTGGGTGACTGGGCGCACTGTTGATATGACTTGATGTTGAGGCCTCACAGGCAAGGTGTCCTCTCGTTAATTTGAGATACGTGGCTGAGCATTGTGAGAGCCGAACTATCTTAAATACGGTCAAAGCATGGAGAATAATGCGGCAGGGTGAGGGCAACTTGCTTAAGATACACTGTTCACCCCATTAATGGGCGCCTCAGGATTTAAGCAGGGTCAATGGACTCCAGCTTCAAAGCATTGGAGGGTAAGGGAATCTCCTGTTTGGGAGATTTATTTAAGGGACAGCTCTTGATTCTTTTAACCAGTTAAGTCAGAAATACGGGATACCTTGTAGGGACCTCTTCCGATATTTTCAGGTTAGGGATTATATATAGAAAAAAACCATGCTCTTGGCTCAGCCCTACAAGTCAGACATAGAGAGAAGAGTGCTCCGCTGTGGAGGTACTCTTCGGTTAGTACCATCTATTGTTTGCAGAGAGGGAGTGCTTTGGGGGATATGGAGAGGCTCCATGGGATCTGGAATCAGGAACTAGGAGAAGAAATCTCATCGGAAACATGGGAGGAGGTATGGGAGAATGTGAAGAAAATTTCAATACGCAATAAAGCACAAACGATGCAATTGAAGATCCTTCACAGGGCCCATATGGCGCCAGAAAGGTTAGCAAAGTTTAAGAAAGGATCCTCCCCAGGATGTCCCAAATGTAAAATTAGCACAGGCACCCTTATACCTTGCTTTTGGTCCTGCCACAGGATTCATGGATACTGGAGTGCCAGCATGAATGAGCTGGAGAGGATCCTGGGAATTGAAGTTAAGGTGGGCCTGGTATCCCAAATGGGTCTGCCGAACCATGCTGTCTAGGTGAACACGGGAAGAGGTTATTTAATATTCTTCCATACTGTGCCAGGAAGAACGTTCTAGTGAACTGGATATCAGAAAAAACCCAGGTCCTATGGGGTGGCATAGACTTGTGATGGAGCATGTCCCCCAAAACTATCTTACAAATGTGGTACGCCATAGAACAGAGCAATTTTATAAGATGTGGCGGCCCTTTCTAAATTACATTGATATGGATCTATCTGCGATACTAATTAGGGCCTTTATACAGCCCTAAGGGCCAAATTTGGTGGTCTGGGGACCCCGGGGAGAGGAGGGTTAGTAAATAAATGTATAATAACTGTTGCTGTCGTGGATGGGAGTTTTGGTGGAGATGCAGTGAGTGGAGTAATGTAATGTAATCTAATTTAATTTAATAGTAATTTAATTTCATTTCATTTTATTTAATTTATTCTTAATTTAACTTGGGTTAAGTAAGAATGAGATGATGGTTCTCTGTAGAGTAGTCAGTAGTTTATTGTTAATACTGTTGTAATATAATGTTATATTATCTCTATATTGTATCTTTGTATTTTTGCAACTTCTTTGTAAAAGAGTAAAAATAATATAAATAAATAATTTTACAAAGTGCTTCACCAGCTTGTATTGGTGCACTGAAATAATGGCCTGTATATGTGGTCAGAGTAAAATTGGTGGCATTAGCCATCATTGTCACCTGTAAATCTAAGCAGTCTAGGAATCTCTCATCAGTCAGTCCCTGTGTGGAACTCTACTTGCTGCAAATGGGAAATCACAGGCCTGTGACCTCTCATTTTCTGTGTGATGTAATGGGATGGGCTGCTGGTATTCCATAGAAACACAGAAAATAGGAGCAGAAGTAGTAATTCATCCCTTCAAGCCTGTTCTGCAATTCAATATGATCATCTAACTCCACACCTATTCCTGCTTTCCATATATCCTTTGATCCCTTCAGCTCCAAGAACTATATTTAACTATTTTGAAACATTCAGTTGTTTGGCCTCAACTGGCCAATGGCCAGCCCCCTATCTTTAGACTGTCACTCCAGGTTCTGGACACCTTGGTCTTTGGGTACAACTTTCCTACACTTACCCTGTCTAATCCTTTTAGAATGTTATATGTTTCCTTGAGATTTCCTCCTCATACTTCTAAACTCCAGTGAGTTTAACAATCTAATCTCTCTTCTTATATCAGTCCTGCCATTCCGGCAATCAGTCTAGTGAACCTTCCTTGCGCTCACTCGACAGTCAGAACATTCTTCCTTAGGTAAGGAGGCCAAAAGTGCACAAGTGTGGTCTCACCAAGGACGTGTGCAATTGCAACAAGACATGTCAGCAGCTGTAATTGAATATTTCCACTATGATAACCAATGTACCACTTACTTTCACTGCCTGCTACACTTGCATGTTTCCTGTCTGCCAACCAGTTCTCTATACATGTCAGTAAACTACTGCCAATCCCATGTCCTTTAATTTTACATGTCAATCTTTTATGTGGCACCTTATTGAAAGCCTTCTGAAAATCCATTAAACCACATCCACTCTCCCCTTTATGAACTCTACTAGTTTTGTCTTCAAAACGTTCCATTAGATTTGTAATGCATGATTTCCCTTTCGTAAATCCATCCTGGCTCTGACAGTCGCTAGCACTGTTTTCCAATTGCTTTGCTGTAAAGTCTTTCGTAATAAATTCCATGATACCGATATCAGGCAAACTGGTCTATAATTCCTGGTGTCTCTTTACCTCCTTTCTTTAAATAGTAGGATTACAATAGCTACTTTCCAATCTTTCGGATCTATACAATCTTGAAAGATGACCACCAATGCATGTACAATTTATACAGCTATTTGCTGAAGTACTCTGGTATGTAGATCGTCTGGTATTAAAGGATTTGTTGGCCTTTAATACCATCAATTTTCCCAACACAATTTCCCTATTAACATGGATTTCCTTTAGTTGCTTTCTCTCACTAGACCCTGTGTTGCCCAATATTTTTGTCTTGTTATCCCAGAGAATGTTACCAAATGCTGGGACGACTCAAACAGGGTATTGGATCTATCATCACCAGAAGGAGAATTGTAATTTAATGTTTTTTTTTCAGAAAATTGGTGGGGAGACAGAGTTTAAATCATCTTCTGATAAAAGATATTAATGTCCTTTGTTGTATGAGACATTTTTCATTTGTTACAAGTGAAGCAATGTCTAATTCATATTTTGACTCAATTGCAAAGACTAACAAAATTTTATTTTCTTTATATGTTGTGGTAGGTGAGCTGAGATTTTAGCACATCTCTATATAGTTTCACTATGTAGTTCTGTACTTGTTAATAGATAGACTTTGCTGTTTGCTTTTGGATTATGAGCATCACTAGTAAGGCCAGAATTTATTGTCATCTCCTATTGCTCTTCAGAAGCAAACTTAGTAAGCCACCTTCCTAAATTGCTATAGTTCATGTGGATACCCCCTGTGCTGGTAAGGAGGGAGTTCCAGGATGTTAACCTAATTGTTGTGAAGAAATGGTGAGAGAGTTTTAAATCAAGGTGGTCTGTGACTTGCTGGGCCAGATAGTGGTGTACCCATGTGTCTGTTGCTGCTTTCCTTTTAGTTGGTAGAGGGTATGAGTTTGGAAGGTACTATTGAAGAGCCTTGGCAAGTTGCTGCAGTGCATCTTGTAAATGGTGCACAATGGTGGTGGGGGGAGTGAATGTTGAAGATGGAGAATCAATGGGATGCCAATTAAGTGGGCTTGTTTGAGTTTGGCGCTGTTAAGCTTTTCAAGTGTTGGAGCTGTGCTAATCTTGGCAACTGGAGATAGTCAGTTATATGTTGCCTGTGTTGTAGATGGCAATACAAATTTATTGAGATGAATATATCAGTATGTTAACAAATACATTGCCAATGATATACATCTAAACAGTTATTTTTCTTTTTTCATTCTTTGAATGTAGAATAATGTATGAATGCATTTTATAAATATGTAATAACAAATAGACATGGAGCTAAAGGACGGAAGATTTAAAAACAAAGGGGGATTTAGATGGCTATGTGAATTAAAGTGTTTAGGGGTAGAATTGCATGTTTGGCCCAAACAGTATAAAGTTCAGATACATAGCGAGGAAAGGTATGTTGGAAGTTGACATCAGGAATGAAATATGAGGTTTGTACGACTGTTACAGATGTATAAACTTTTGGTCTGTGTGCTTGTATATTGAATTAAAACTGAAAATGGTAAAAGGCCAATCAGTTATTTGTGTACTATCTTGCATGCGTTTATTGGGCCACACCCCTAAGAAAGAAGTTTCAACCTTGCATACCTTTTGGTTTAAAGCTTCTTTTGTACAAAATCCTTGCCTTCTGTCCTTAGTATTTAAATTGAGAATCGTTCCGTATTGATCTTGTATACAAGATCTTGTTAAGAAACCTTTTTTGCTGATGGATTTCATATTTTTAATAGGTTTATGCATGGGGTTATAATAATTGTGGACAAGTTGGATCAGGATCTACTTCTAATCAGCCAACACCACGAAGAGTGACCAGTTGCCTACAAAATAAAGTGGTTGCAACTATTGCCTGTGGTCAGTCATCTTCTATGGCAGTGCTGGATAATGGAGAGGTGAGTGGTGTCATATGATTAATGAGTAAATTTGTTATTTAATCTTTATACTTTAAAAGGTTAACATAGTCATCATTAATGTGTTGGTAGGCCTAATGTTACAGAATTTCTTTACTCTTGCCAGGCATCGTTTCCAAGGAGTGTCTGTTCTCTGGCTGAGATCACCATGATGCAATGTTTCTTGTCCACGATGCTAGGGGCTAAACATGTTGTGCAAGGCTGTGCAATTGGGTGGCTGGTGTGATGGGAATTGAATGGTGCTGTGCAACTCATTGAGTCTTCCTTAATGTTGAGTACACCCTCAGTCCAGGAAAATTTAATATGCAGTCCTACCTTTTTGGTTTTAAGACAGATCTTTGTTATAACCACAGATTGTGATGTGGCAGTTTGCAACTGAAGCTCATCAATTTTTTTAACCACACTTTGTGTGTTCATATATGTGTACAGTAAACTTCAGATATTGTTGCATTATGTCTCAGTTTGATCTCATTTAATATAGCATTAATTGATACTGTACTGCTGTCTGCTTCTCCCAACTGTAAAAAGTTAAATAACAGCTAAATAATAAGGATGCTGGAGACCTGAAATAAAAATGCGAATGCTGGTGGATCTCAGCAGATCTGATAGCACCTGTGGCGAACAGAGATAATGTCTTGAATCTGATATGACTCTCTTTTTCAGAACTGTGCAGGGTTAGAAAATGGTTATCCTGTTGACAGAGACGGGGTGGATCGAGTGGGATAGGTGGCAAGGATGCCTTGAGCAAAAGACAGAGAGCATGTATGATGGTAAAGGAGATGTAGATTTATAACGTAGGAGTAAAAAGGAGAAAAATGGGTCTGCTATGCTTAGTGTAAATCTAACAAGAAATGGCTGAGGCTGAAGGTGTTGTTATCAAAATGGCCACGCACTGAAGTAATTGAACTCAATAACTTGTTGAGTCTTAGAGGGTGGAAAGTGTCTGTGTGAAAAGTGTCTCTGCAGCTTGTAGCGCGTTTCATTTGAAGGTTAATTTGGGCTGTGATCGAGATAGGGAGGCGCCACCAAGCCTTGACAAACTCAACATGTCTGTTCTCTGCCGCACAGCCGACTTTCAGCTTGGAAAAAAACAGTTTATTTTTCATTCAACAATTGCTCTAAGCTGTAAATTGGAATTAATAAGTCAGAGGTGTTTTATGGGTGTGACCAGTCACCCTGTGTTTCCTGCAAACCAATGCAAACATCCTGTGAAGCAGTGTTCTAATCAGCACAAGATAGGAAGGGGTTTTATCTGAAAGGAAGATAAACACTTTTTCTTCAAAGGAACCATCCAAGCCTTCAGCTATTGAGGCATACAGAGGATATCTAAGCACTCTTGCTGGAGAAAGAATTAGTTTCCCTCCCAGCGAGTTCATTGAAAGCCAAAGTGATAATAAATGGGATAGGTGGAAAAGCAGTGTACAAAATTTAAGTATGATTTGTTGTTTGAGGTAATTAAGGAATTACCTATGGATGAAGTTGATCTATTCCTTGGGATTACTTTGGCAGGAATGAAAGTTATAGCTTCACCTACAATCAGAATAAGTCCAGTTGAGGCTAAGATGGTGGAACAGTTGCTTGAACAGTTTCCTCGTATTTTTCCAGTGTGTGTAATGACCAGAACAATAGCTAGACAAAGTCTATCACCAAAAGTCACAGCAATACCTCAAGCAGATGTTAGGGTAGCTGAAATTCAGAAGAAGTGTTGGCATATGTTCATTTACTGAAAAATGTGTTGCTGGAAAAGCACAGCAGGTCAGGCAGCATCAAAGGAGCAGGAGAATCGATGTTTCGGGCATAAGCCCTTCTTCAGGAAAGTGAGAGAGGAACTCGCTGAGATCCTCACTGAGAGAGAGGAGGAGAGCTTCTTCAAGGAAGGCATCCTTGCAAGAGAATTCGCAGTAGGTTAAAATCAACTAGGAGAAAGTGAGGACTGCAGATGCTGGAGATCAGAGCTGAAAAATGTGTTGCTGGAAAAGCGCAGCAGGTCAGGCAGCATCAAAGGAGCAGGAGAATCAACGTTTCAGGCATAAGCCTTTCTGAAGGGAGGCTTATACCCGAAACATCGATTCTCCTGCTCCCCGGATGCTGCCTGACCTGCTGTGCTTTTCCAGCACCACACTCTTCGACTCTGATCTCCAGCATCTGCAGTCCTCACTTGCTCTTGTCATGATTTAAGGCCCACTTCGCCACATAATCTAAACGACATTTGAGTGTCATATTGAGGGACTGCTGTTTTCAGATGAGATGTTAAGCTGTGTCCCCCATGCCTGCCTAAATGGATATATTTTTTTAAAAAAAGAAGGAAGTTCTCATGTCCTGGCCAGCGCTGAACCTTTGATTAATATCACTGTCATTGATTATCTCATTTACTTTACTGCTGTTATTGGAACTTTGCTGTGTGCAAATTAGGTGTATACTTTGTTCAATTGAAACTGCAACTACACTTCAAGTATTTTGTTAGCTTTTAAGCTCCTTGGGATGGATATTATTTGAAGAGGTGACAAGTAGGTTAGACCAGGGAAACCCAGTGGATGTGGTCTATCTAGACTTCCAAAAGGCCTTTGATAAGGTGCCACACGGGAGGCTGCTGAGCAAGGTGAGGGCCCATGGTGTTCGAGGTAAGCTATTGGGATGGATTGAGGATTGGCTGTCTGACAGAAGGCAGAGAGTTGGGATAAAAGGTTCTTTTTCGGAATGGCAGCCGGTGGTGAGCGGTGTCCCGCAGGGCTCAGTGTTGGGCCATAGCTGTTCGTGTTATATATTAATGATCTGGATGAAGGGACTGGGGGCATTCTAGCGAAGTTTGCAGATGATACGAAGTTAGGTGGACAGGCAGGTAGTACTGAGGAAGTGGGGGGGCTGCAGAAGGATCTAGACAGTTTGGGAGAGTGGTCCAGGAAATGGCTGATGGAATTCAACTTGAGCAAATGCGAGGTCTTGTACTTTGGCAAAAAGAATAAAAGCATAGACTACTTTCTAAACAGTGAGAAAATTCATAAAGCCAAAGTACAAAGGGATCTGGGAGTGCTAGTCGAGGATTCTCTCAAGGTAAACATGCAGGTTGAGTCCGTGATTAAGAAAGCGAATGCAATGTTGTCACTTATCTCAAGAGGGTTGGAATATAAAAGTACTGTTGTGCTACTGAGACTCTATAAAGCTGTGGTTAGGCCCCATTTGGAGTACTGTGTCCAGTTTTGGTCCCCACACCTCAGGAAGGACATACTGGCACTGGAGCGTGTCCAGCGGAGATTCACACGGATGATCCCTGGAATGGTAGGTCTAACATATGAGGAACGGCTGAGGATCCTGGGATTGTATTCATTGGAGTTTAGAAGATTGAGGGGAGACTTAATAGAGACGTATAAGATAATACATGGCTTGGAAAGGGTGGAAGCTAGGAAATTGTTTCCATTAGGTGAGGAGACTAGGACCCGCGGACACAGCCTTAAAATTAGAGGCTGTCAATTCAGAACAGAAATGCGGATACATTTCTTCAGCCAGAGAGTGGTGGGCCTGTGGAATTCATTGCCACAGGGTGCAGTGGAGGCCGGGACGCTAAACTTCTTCAAGGCAGAGATCGATAGATTCTTGTTGTCTTGAGGAATTGAGGGCTACGGGGAGAACGCTGGTAAGTGGAGTTGAAATGCCCATCAGCCATGATTGAATGGCTGAGTGGACTCGATGGGCCGAATGGCCTTACTTCCACTCCTATGTCTTATGGTCTTATGGATATCCTGAGGAAATGAGGGTATTGTACTTCTTTCTGTTCTTTCTTTAACTAGTTTATCTTGCATTGCAGGTTTATGGTTGGGGTTATAATGGTAATGGGCAACTTGGATTGGGCAGTAATGGAAATCAGCCGACCCCATGCAGACTGGCTGCATTACAAGGAATTCATGTGTGTCAGGTATGTTTGATACATCTGACCAGTTGTAGTAGACAAAATGGCTTGTTGGCTATCACTCTTCTACAATACAAAAGTTTGAGTGTTCAATCAATTGTGACTTCAGAACATGACACTTCAATGCAGAACTGAAAGAATGTGGTATTATTGAAAGAACCATCTGTTAGCTGAGATGCTAAACTGACTGAATACCTTTTTCGGGAATATTTGTTATAGCAAACAGATTAACTAGTTTGTTTAGCATACAAAGTTTGGACACCACATTTGTCTCTATAGCAATGAAAGTATTCTTATGGAATCCTGTGACGTGATATGGGATAATCTAAAGATTTGCAAGATGCTTACAACAGTTCTTTATCTTTGTACATTGTTGCACATGAGACTAAAGACAGTCATTGGTGTGTGGTAAGTTATCATGGGGAAGTCATCATAGGAGACATTATAAGGGATGGCACTGTGGCATACTTCAAAGAGCATGCATAACCATTCTTGGCTTGTTTGTTGTGGGCTGATCTGTTCTGGCTCACCACCTTTACCAGGCTTTCCCTGCTCTTGCTTGCTTCTGGTCTCCTGTTCCCTGCCTCCCAATGTGCAATGATGACATATGAAAGCCTAAGTACATAGAGTCACATGAAAGTCAATTTCTGACTCTCTAATTAACCATGTTGGCAGAGGGAGCATTCTGTTTGTAGAACATAGATTTATTTAATTGCAATAGAAGAGAGGGTTTGTCTTATAAGTGGATCACCTTATGAAGTCATAGTTGAGAGTGTGGTGCTGGAAAAGCATAGCAGGTCAGGCAGCATCCGAGGAGCAGGAGAATTGATGTTTCGGGCAACAGCCCTTTATCAGGAATGAGGCTTTTGAGCCGAGGGGGGTGAGAGATAAATGGGAGAGGGTTGGGGCTGGGGGGAAGATAGCTGAGAGTGTGATAGGTAGATGGAGGTGGGGGTAATGGTGATAGGAGGATGGAGCAGATAGTTGAGAAGGAAGACCATCATGTTGGACAGGTCATGAGGGCAGTGCTAAGGTGGAAGGTTGGAACTGGGATAAGGTGGGAGGAGGGGAATGAGGAAACTGGTGAATTCCACATTGATGGTGAGGTTGGAGGGTCCCAAGGCGGAACTTGAAGCATTCTTCCTCCAGGCATTGGGTGGTCAGAGTGTGGCGATGGAGGAGGCCCAGGACCTGCATGTTCTTGGCAGAGTGGGAGTTGGGGTTGAAGTGTTCATTCACAGGGCAGTGGGGTTGGTTGGTGCAGGTGTCCCAGAGATGTTCTCTGAATTGCTCTGCATGTAGCTGTCCTGTCCTCCCCAATGTAGAGGAGACCGAATCGGGAGCACCGGATACAGTAAATGACAAGTGGAAGTGCAAGCAAAACTCTGATGGATGTATAAGGCTACTTTGGGGCCTTGGATGGAGGTGACGGGCGGGGTGGTGAGGGCCAGGTATTGCAATTCCTGCGTTGGCTGAGGAAGGTGCCAGGGGGGCAAGGTAGGTTGTGGGGACATGGACCTAACAAGAGAGTCACGGAGGGTATGGTCTTTATGGAAAGCAAATAGGGGAGGGGAAGGAAATATACCTCCGGTGGTGGGATCTGTTTGTAAGTGGCGGAAATAGCGGAGGATGATGCAATGTATACGGAGGTTGGTGGGATGGAAGGTGAGGACTGGGGTGCTTTGTCCTCGTTGCGGTTGGCTGGGTGGGGTTCGAGGGCAGAGGTGTGGCAAGTGGATGAGATGCACTAGAGGGAATCATTGACCACTTGGGAGGGGAAATTGCAGTCTTTGAAGAAGGAAGCTATCTGGTGTGTTCTGTGGAGGAGCTGGTCCTCCTGGGAGCAGATGTGGCGGAGGCGGAGGAAGTGGGAATAAAGGATAGCGTTTTTACGGGAGGCAGGGTGGAAGGAGGTGTAGTCCAGGTAGCTGTGGGAATTAGTGGGTTTGTAGATGATGTCCGTTTTGAGTCAGTCACCATTGATCGAGTGGGAAAGATCCAGGAAGGGGAGGGAAGTGTCTGAAATGGACAAGATGATCTTAAGGTCAGGTGGAATGTGTTGGTGAAGTCGATGAACTGTTCAGCCTCAAGATGGCGTGACTCTCTCTTGTCAGGTCCATGTACCTCACAACCCACCCACCACTCGCGGCACCTTCCCCTGCCACTTTCGGAATTGCAAAACCTGCACCCACACCTTCCCTCTCACCTCCGTCCAAGGCCCCAAAGGAGCTTTCCACATCCATTAGAGTTTTACCTGCACTTCCACACATGCCATTTACCGGATCTGTTGCTCCCGATGCTTGCAGAGCCCTTCAGAAAACATCTCTGGGTCATCCGCACAAACCAACCCCACTGTCCCGTGGCCAAACACTTCCAATCCCCCTCTCGCTGCACCAAGGACATGCAGGACCTGAGCCGCCTCCATTGCCAAGCCCTAACCACATGACGCTTGGAGGAAGAATGCCTCATCTTACGCCTTGGGACCCTCCAACCTCACGGCATCAATGTTGACTGCACCACTTTCCACATTTCCCCTCTCCCCACCTGATCCCACTTCCAACCTTCCAACTTGGCATCGCCCTCACTTTCTCCTTATAGGAGCTGTACAGCACTGAAATAGGCCATTTGGTCCAACTCGTCCATACGGACCAGATATCCTAAATAAGTCTCGTCCCATATGCCAGCATTTGGCCCATTTCCATCTCAACCTTTCCAATTCATATAACCTTCCCGTTGCGTTTTAAATGTTGTAATTTTACCAGCCTCCACCACTTCCTCTGGCAGTTCATTCCATACATGCACCACCCTATGAAAAAGTTGCCCCTTGGAAAAGACCTTCGGGCCCTTTTAACTCTTTCCCCTCTCACTGAAATCTGTACCCTCTAGTTTTGGACTCTCCCACCCCAGGGAGAGGACCTTGTCTATTATCACTGCCCCTCATGTGGAATGCATTGCCCCAGAGTGCAGTGGAGGCAGAATCAATCAACAGATTCAAGAAAGCAATAGATAGCTTTCTGATGGATAAAGGGATAAAGGGGTAAAGGGTTGTGGGGAACAAGCAGAAGTGTGGGGTTTAGACCAGGACAGGTTCAGCCATGATCATGTTAAATGGCGGAACGGGCTTGAAGGGCTGAATTGCCTAATTGTGCTCCTAATTCCAATGTAACACCCTGATAATACCATAAACTCCATACTTGCATTTCTTTACCCTTGGAGATTTTAATACATGCACCTTACTTGGCTTACCATGAAATAAAATCTGGTGATTTGGTGCAAAAATAGAGATTGGTGCTTTACCTTTAACCTGATGTGTGTCAAGTAAGCATTCTTTAATTCTAACTTACCCAACACTAGCTTATCCAAACTGAGGATGAATTTTGTTTTTGTTTCAGAATGAAAGTGCTTGATTCTATCATTTGTTACTTATAACTTTGATTTGCAGATTGTCTGCGGCTATGCTCACACTCTGGCACTGACAGATGAGGGGTTGCTTTATTCCTGGGGAGCTAATGCGTATGGCCAGCTGGGCAGTGGTGTGAAAAGCAACCAGTCCTGTCCTGTGCAAATCACTGTGGATAGAGAAAGGTAATGTAGTAAATTTCAGACAATACTCAGTTATCATCATTATTCTTTAAATTAGCTGTGGGAGAAAAGGTCTGTATGAAAACCCAAGAACATACCAGCAGGCAAGACTAGATGCTGTAAAGATTTAAAAAAAACTATAGATTCTTTATTTGAATGGAGGACCCATTCATCTATGGGTAACTAAAAAGTTGAGGAGAGCATCAGACCTGAGGAAAAACAATATAACTGCACAAAGATTGGTGACAGATAACTTCAGAATATAGTAAATGGTGGAGAATGACTAAAAGTTGAATTGATTGATAAGTGAGTTGAGAGGAAGCTAGCTCGAAATGTAAAGACACATGGCATGGGTATTTAAAAAGGGAAAGGAGTAAGTAAAGTGAGTGTTTTTACAATCTCACCTCTTGAAGATGAGGATGGCAAGTTAGCTATAGACAATAAATAAATGGTGGATATAATAAATAAATATCTTGCTCTGATTTCACCATAAAAGATTTAAATAAAACTCTGTGATATCTGTATGCGGTGGAGGAAAGAAGAGAAGAACTGTGTGGAATTTACAAGGATGTTGCCAGAGTTGGAGGATTTGAGCTACAGGGAGAGGATGAACAGGCTGGGGCTGTTTTCCTTGGAGCGTCAGAGGCTGAGGGGTGACCTTATAGAGGTTTACAAAATTATGAGGGGCATGGATAGGATAAACAGACAAAGTCTTTTCCCTGGGGTGGGGGAGTCCAGAACTAGAGGGCATAGGTTTAGGTTGAGAGGGAAAGATATAAAAGAGACCTAAGGGGCAACATTTTCACGAAGAGGGTAGTATGTGCAGGGAATGAGCTGCCAGAGGATGTGGTGGAGGCTGGTACAATTGCAACATTTAAGAGGCATTTGGATAGGTTTATGAATAGGAAGGGTTTGGAGGGATATGGGCCGGGTGCTGGCAGGTGGGACTAATTGGGTTGGAATATCTGGTCGGCCTGGACAGGTTGGACCGAAGGGTCTGTTTCCATGCTGTACATCTCTATGATTCTAGTAAGGAAATAGTATTTTGCAAACTGGAGCTGTATTATAATGAGTCACTGGGTCCTAATGACCTTAATTCTCGAGTCTTAAAATGGATGACTAATGAGGTAGTGTCTGTATTTGTGTTTTTTTTCTAGAATTCATTTACATTCTGCAAAGGTTCCAGTGGACTAAAGAATAGTAAACATTAACCTTCTATTTAAGAAGGGAAAGAAACAGAAATAGGAAAAAATAGGTTAGTTAGTTTGAGACTGTGGCTGGGCACTTGATAAAATCCAAAGTATTTGGGAAGATTCAGCATGGTTTTATGAAAGGGAAATCTGTTTAACCAACTTACTGGAATTCTTTGAAAGAGTAACATCTGCAGTGGATAAAGGGAATCCTGTCAATGTACTTCACTTTCCAGAAGGCATTTGATACGAATCCACAAAAATGTTACTGCGCAAAGTAGGGGCTTGTGAAATAGGGAGTAACATACTAGCATGGATAGAATTTTGACTGGCTAACAGAAAACAGAATATACATAAATGGGTGTGTTTCAGATTGGCAGCATGTAACAAGTGGGATCCTGCAGTTAATTTCTATAAATAACATTGCTGAAGGTTCCAAAGTTATAGTGGCTAAACTTGCAGGTGATACATGAAGATAAGTAGGAAAGTATATTGTGAAGAAGATATAATAGCAATCATGACCAATTACAAATAGGTTAAATTTGGTGAGAGTCTGGCAGGTGAAGTATTGAAGTTGTTCATTTTGGCAGGAAGAATAATAAGGTTTTTAATTAAATGGAGAATGACTGCAGTACTCAGATGTGCAGAGTGATCTAGGTATTCTACTATGTGAACCACAATAGGTTAATGTATACTAAATGATCTGTTTAATTAGACTATAGCTGCAATAAATAAGAATTCTTGTTTAGTACAGAACGCTGGTCCATGCTTTCTATCAGCCTTGGTCTGAAAGTCAGGTAAATTGGTACTGTGTGTACCTTAAATAAAAAAATCTTTAATATTTGGTCCAACTCCAGGAATAACAGATTTGTGGCAATGCCATGAAATAGAAAATAAATATAAAATTATTGGTAAAGCTTCCTTATTCAAAGACCATTCATAATCATCATGAGCAGTTGTTTCTGTGTAAGAAATTTACATATGGTTTTCGTATGCTTTCTTCTAATCTGTGTACTGTACTGTGTTTTTTTTTTGCTGCTTAGGATTGTGGAGATTGCTGCTTGTCATTCCACTCATACTTCAGCTGCTAAGACCCAGGGTGGTCAGGTCTACATGTGGGGCCAATGTCGAGGGCAGTCAGTCATCCTACCACAACTCACTCACTTCTCTTGCACAGATGATGTGTTTGCCTGCTTTGCATCTCCTGCAGTTACATGGCGCCTCCTGTCTGTAGGTGAGGTGATTTTTACTACTTTATTATTAATAAGTAATTGTGAGGACTACAGTCAGTCATTTGACTAGTCGTCTGGTGAATACAAGTGCAAATTCCACCATGACTGTTTGAGAAATGAAATTGTGTCCAAACAAAATCTAAAATAAAAAGCTGATTGCTAATAAAAGTGACCATGAAGCCAAGAAAGTCAACTGATTAATTGTTGTCCTTTACGAAAGGGAATAATGTGAGCCCAGTCTCTCATCATTGCAGTTGATTCTTTATTGCCCTTCACTTGTATAAAACTGGCAACTCGAGTGGGCAGTATTTAATGGACATATGCCAAAACTTAACAATTAATAAGGGTTTCTAGATTCTTATAGATAAAGATGCCAAGAAGTTGTATGCGTATTGCAGTGAGAATGAAATATACATTACTGGTATTGGCTATGTTGGCAGGTAGGAGATGGTGAGGACTGCAGATGCTGGAGAGTGAGAATCAATAAAATATGCTAGAAAAGGTATAGCAGGTCAGATAGCATCTATGGAGCAAGAGAGTTGACATTTCAGGTATAACCCTTCATCAGGACTAGGGAGGGGAAAGGGAGCTGAGAAATAAATAGGGGGATGGGGTTAGAGGAAAGGTAGGTAGGATGGTGATAGATGGGTGGAGGTGATTGTGATAGGTTGGTGGGAAGTGAGGAGCAGATAGGTGAGAAGGAAGATGGACAGGTAGGTCAGGTCAAGAGGGTGGTGCCAAGTTGGAGGATTGAATCTGGGATGGGATGGAGGGTGGGGAGGTTTGGAAACTGGTGACTTCAATGTTCAGGCCATATCGTTGTAGGCTCTAGAAGCGGAAGAGGAGATATTCTTCCTCTAGTTTGCAGGTGGCCTTGTTTAGGTGGTGGAGGACACCCAGAATGGACCATGTCATCGGGGGGAGTAGGATGGGGAGTTGAAATGGATGCCCTCTAGAAGGTGATTTTGGTTGGTACGTACGGGCACTTTTGCATGTTATGTGCACTGCAGAAAGGGAGATTACTACAAATGAGTTGCAGTCGCTAGAAGTATGTACGAATGGAGGTTGCTCTAAAAAATACTGACCTTTTTGATGACAAAGGGTTTCTGCCTGCCAACACAGTGTGATTGGCTCCCAGTTTGCTGAACAACTTGCGGGGTGTGACGGTTTGGACAGAAGCCATAGGAATAGCAACAAGGAAATAAAAAAAAACCTCAAGTCTTAAGAATGCCAATTTAACCTTTCTCCTTCAGTTGTTGCAAGTTTGTCTGTTAACCAATAATCTAGAGATGTTTTAAGTATGAACCAGTTGCCTTGTACCTCCTGCAAGTGAGTGAAAGTACTTTGAGAAGGAAGATTGAGGAGTGGCAAGTTCTGATAAACCAAAAGCATCATGTTAGTGAACACTGTGGGCAAAGACCATTGAACTATTTTCCCAGTCTTGCCATCTGTCCATTATATCCATTTTATTGTGCATGCCTGTATCTGTATAATTATATGCGCATGTCATGGGAAGTTTTATTGGGGTTAGAGTTTTTAACTAGTGGTGTTATATGTCACTGGTTCAAATAGTAATTCTTGTTCACAATGGAAATCTGGTCTGTGCTTTCTGTCAATCTGGGTCTAAAAGACAGGCAAATTAGGGAATTTTTGCATACTTTTATAAGACTTAACTTTTGTAATGACTCCTGGAAAATTGGAGCTTGATTTCTAGCATATTCCTGGTGAGGACTAACCAAGTCTAGGGGCTCTTGCCTGGGATTGATTTGAAACCAAGACAACTGAGCCTTGAAGGCAGATGCAGTTAAGTATTAGCCCGGTACTTTATTTTAAAGGAAGTATAAGAGAGACCAGTTACTCCAGATAATGAAATGTTGGATTTAGTTTATATTTGGTTATGGTTAAAGCAGCTTGAGCTTGTGGAAAAGTTGAAGAAACTGGAGATGGAACTTGCAAAATGAAGAAAAAGACAAAGAAAGAGTAGAAAGATGTGGAGAGGGAATCAAGATGGTGGAAAATGGAAATGAAGAAACAAAGTGAGAAAACTAGAAATGCAAAGAGAAGAGAAAGTGAGGGACCATGAATATAAACATAAAATTATGCAATTGAAATTGGAGATGTCAGGTACTGATGTGAGCCCTAGTGGGGAGAATTTGAAGTCCATTAAGGAAATATTTAATTTTGCACAGGCCCTGTTAAAACTCGAGGAAAAGAATGGAGACACGCTTCATTTCCTTTGAGAAAGTAATGAGACAAATTAAGTAGGCAGGGGAGGACATGGCACTACTCATACCGAGTAAATTGACAGGTAAAGCACTGGAAATTTATACTTCATTATCAGCGGAGGTTTCTCGAGTTATGACGCTATTTATAAAAAGTAGCTATATTGGCAGCATGTGAGTTAGTGCATCTAGACAAAGGTACAGGAATTTTGGGAAGCAGTTGGATCAAACATCAGGGGAGGCAACAGCCTATGGCGTTATTGCTGGATTGTTAATCTGGAGACCCAGGTAATGTTCTGAGGACCTGAGGTTGAATCCTGCCACAGTTGATGTTTGAATTTGATTTCAATAAAGATTTGGAATTAAAAGTCTAATAATGACCATGAATCGATTGTCGGAAAAACCTAACTGGTTTGCTAATATCCTTTAGGGAAGGAAATTGATGTTCTTACCTGGTTTGGCCCACATGTGACTCCAGACCTACAGCAATGTAATTGACTCTTAGTTACCCTCTGGGCAAAAGGGAATGGGCAATAAATGCTGACCTAGTCAGCAACACCATCATCCTGTGAATGAATAATAAAGAAAAATGGAATTCAGAAAGTTTAAACAAAATAATTTTGACAGGTGGACACAAGCATTAGAAGTTTTTTTTATTAGAATAGATTCCCTACAGTGAGGAAACAGGCCCTTCAGCCCAACAAGTCAACACCGACCCTCTGAAGAGTAACCCACCCAGATCCATTTCCCTCTGACTAATGCACTTAACACTATAGGCAAATTAGCATGGCCAATTCACCTGACCTGTGAAAGCATTTGTGATGACTCAAAGTTATCCTCTCAGATCAGGAAGAAAAGTGTGGATGTGAGAATAAGAAGTTGAGGTGTTTCCATGGTAACAGTGGGGCACATTTGTTCAGAATGCTGGAAATTTAAGAGAAGTGCATGGGAACTCCTGATGAGACGGGAAAGGAAGCCTAAAAGGAAAAGACCACGGAGCAGATTAGATTAGATCTTGTAGCCTCCACTGCAACTAAGAGATTGAGGTTCTATGTGTGGAAAAGACTAGATGAGAGATCTGAAAGGGTTGGTTTAAAGGAAAGATGACCCCTTTTTCTTCAAAAGACATATCCAAGTTCATAACTACAGGCAGAGATATGGGGCAACTAGTTTTCTCTCTCTCTCTCTCTTGCTGAAGAAGAAAACCTTTTCATGTAATTAAGACAGCACTTTTGATACCTACACAAGTTTTTGAAGAACCATTTAGTCACGTGTTGGTGGATTGTAACATAAACTGACATCAATTTATTCATACAATTATGAATATGGCAATCAGAATCTCTGAAGCTGCTGCTTTAAAGACAATTACAGCTGATGTAGTATTGGAAAAATAACTCTTATTTTACTCATTGTGGACTATCGATCTGATCAGGGTTCTAGTTTTATGACTAAAGTTTTTCAGATTATTAGCTGTTTGGGTGAAATGAGTGAATTGTGTATCATTTACAAACACAGAAAGTTTGGGAGAGTTTCCATCAGCCTCTCAAAACAGAGGTTAAGGCACACTGTCAGGAATACCTGTTGAACTGTATTTGCTACCAGAAATTCCCAAATGAGTATACTGTGTTAAGTCCATTTGAATTGATTGTTTTGACAGGAGCATTTCAAGCAGAAATGGTAGTGTTGGTATTGTTACTGTTGCAAGGTGAACTTATGAAAGTGAAATTCAGTGTTCTACACAAAGTAATTAGGAGGATTAGCAAAGTGACTTGTCTGATAATTACTTCTGATCATAGAAAGAATAATTGGTTTTGTTGCCTAAACATGTTGAAAACGTCTCATTGAAAAGAATAAGGAGCAGAAAGTATGTCAGTGGTAAGAATAGTGGAAGGTGGCAGACAATAACAGGTAAAAGGAAAATTAGACAGTTCTTGAAGTGAACCTCCTACATTTTGACCAGCTAACGCAGATATACTGAGTCATGCAGACACTCTGTTTTTAGATTTAGAGAAATTACAATGAGAGGATCTTGTTAGACTACTTAGTATAATTTACTAATCTGTAGACATACATCTGGTTATTGAGTAGCAAAGTTCATAATGTAGATATAAGTGAATCAGTATCGATAAAACAGCATCTTTATCATTTGAATCCACAAAAGCTCAAGTGGAAAAAGTGGTATAAAACTGTGATTGAACCTCGACAAAGCAGCTGGAATTCACTGGTAATGTTTGTTCTTAAAATGGATGGATGAACTAGGATCTGTAGAGATTATAGCAAGGTACAAAAACAGATTTGTACTCAGTTGCACGATTAGAAGACTGCATTGAAATGGTTCCTCATTCCTGTCAAAAGTTTGTACCGTTCAAGGGGTAGTGGCAAGTGCCATTGACGTCAAAGGCTAAAGAAATATTAGCTTTTGTTACACCAAATAGCAATATGACATGATGCCATTTGTATTTTTTTAAAAAAGCACCCCAACTACATTCCAAAGGCATCTGAGTTTCATCATAGCTATGTTTGTAACTAAGTACATTATTAAGATGATATTGTGATAAATAGCAACACATGGGAAAAATACATCAAAGAACCTGTTGAACTAATTACAGTTCGCTGACTTAGTAATTGATTTAGCCAAAAGTAAATTAGGAAAAGCAAGAGTAACTTACCTAGGACGTATTGTCTGACAAGGACAAGTCTTGTCAAGGAGAGTGCATGTGAAGGCGATAATACACTGCCCTGTTCCTAAAACTAAATGAGAGATTGAGATTTTTATGAATGCGTGGTGTTACTGGTAAGCTGTGCATATTTTCAGAACAATGGTTATTCCTTTAACAAATTTGTTAAAGAATCGAGCAAAAATGGGTCAGTCGGCAGAATGCAAGGCAACCTTTGCGAGCTATCTAAAATCTTGACAGAAATCAGGGCATGCTCACTATTTGCTGCAGCCTTGCCCTGACAATTTAAGGAATAAGAAGGAAGTTATTAAAAAAAGATAAAGAAATTCATGAATTGAAAGGTTGTTGATCAGTGAGCAGTAGTGCCTTGTTTGTGAGCATCTAAAGTTGGTCCAGAAAAGCTCTGTTTTGAAACTGAATGTAAAGCAACAGTCCTTATGCAGCATAAGTTAATTCTTGCAGACAGTTCTTTCTTTTTGCATGTCAAACAAAGGACGGATTCAGGTAGGGAAAGAGATGAAGAGCTCACAGCAACTGTGAGGTACTGATGCTGTTGAGAAAACAGAATTGAAGTTGTAGACCAGCCGACTTCCTTTAGTCCTGTAAACAAAATGGTAGCAATACTCCTCGGGTCTGACAGCAGTGGAGGACAGAGAAATAGTTAATGTTTCACCTCTTGTCGTCTTTTATCAGAACTGAAAAACATTTTTAGGGTTGTATGTCTTATCTTTTTTAACATATGCACATCTTTCCTGGTTATTTAATGTTAGTGTCTTACAGAACTGAAAATAGTTGATCTTTCTCAGTCCCTGGTGTGGCTCTTGTTATGATCCCAGCTGATGGTGAAGCTGGAGAAGTCTGATCCCAGAGTGAAACCTGGTTTAATAGATCATAAGTTTTATTTTTGCAACTTTTTTAACTGTGTTGTTCAGTGACTGAACATATTGCGAGGAGATTCAATGTTTCTTTAACAAAAGAATATCTAGATTCATTACACACAAAGAGAAAAACCATGAGCTATTTTACACCATATAAGAACTAGTTGAGATGGTATTATTACTGGGTAGTTGTTCCTTTCTAAAAGGAAGCTTGTTTCTATGTGCTCTCTGTTGAAGGTGACCTTTGTTACTCAACAGCAGCCCAATTTCTTCGCCCCACTTCCTTTGTTTTCTAAAGCACCGGGCTATCCACATCAACGGTTTTCTCAAGGCAGAGTTTGCTGATAGCATCCCCCTTGTTTACGGCCACTCGTTTATGCTGCCCTTCTCACCACCTCTATCCTCTTTCCACCTTCCCACACCAACCCAGACTGCATCAGCAGTGAGGGGGCAGGAAAGGGCACATGGTCTCCCTTCCCTCCGCAGCCACATCCTATTTGAACCTGAACCTGTTTACGTGCACATTTTGATTTGATTTGTTTAATTATTGTCACGTACTGGGATACAGTGAAAAAGTGTTGTTTTATTAGCAAGAAATCTTTGAGAAGATTTGTAGCTCGGGTTGAGGTTGTGGATGTAGGTTTGCTCGCTGAGCTGGAAGGTTTTCAGACGTTTCATCACCATTCTAGATAACATCTTGGGTGAGCCTCCGGACGAAGCACCGCTGGTGGAAACCCAAACATATAAATAGAAATGAGGAAACACCAGCAGTGCTTTATCCGGAGGCTCACTGAAGATATTACCTAGTATGGTGACGAAACGTCTGAAAATGAACCTCCAGTATTGCTTTATGTACTATCTGGACAAATCATAAGGGGAGTAGAACAGAATACAGCTAAAGAGAAGGTGCAGAGAAAGATGCACTTTAATACATGAGAATATATTTAAGCGGCATGGTGGCACAGTGGTTAGCACTGCTGCCTCACAGCGCCAGAGACCTGGGTTCAATTCCCACCTCAGGCAACTGTCTGTGTGAAGTTTGAAAATTCTCCTGTGTCTGCGCAGGTTTCCTCCAGGTGCTCCGGTTTCCTCCCACAGACACAAAAATGTGCAGGTTGGGTGAATTGGCCATGCTAAATTGCTCATAATGTTAGGTAAAGGGGTAAATGTAGGGGAATGGGTCTGGGTGGGTTGATCTTCGGAGGGTCGGTGTGGATTTGTTGGGCTGAAGGGCCTGTTCCCGCACTGTAAGTAATCTAATTTAATCTATGTATGTGGGTTTCAGCAGTGCATGGTGTGCATGTACTGTTGTCCGGAGATATAGCTGCCTTTTAAAACCTAAGCGAAACAAATTCCCAGCTAGCCGACCACCAATCTCTTAATGTTAAATGAAGCTATTTTTCTCCCTACTAAATGCATACTATGGAAATATATATCAAACTTATATATGCTTCTGTTAATTTTCAAAACCAAGTTTATAAAACGCATCATGTAGCTAATTTATTTTATGTAGAAACACTGCAGGGTGTAAGTTGAATAAGGAGTTGAAATTGCCTGTTGCAAAGATGTTACTACAGTTGTTATGGGGGATTTCAACATGCAGGTAGACTGGGAGAATCAGGATGGTATTGGTCCTCAAGAAAGAGACTTTGTGGAGTGCCTCCGAGATGGATTCTTAGAACAGCTGGTGCTGGAGCCCACCAGGGAGAAGGCAATTCTGGATCTGGTATTGTGCAACGAACCAGAATTGATCAGGGACCTCGAAGTGAAGGAGCCATTGGGAAGTAGTGACCATAATACAATAAGCTTCAATCTGCAATTTGAGAGGGGGAGGGTACAATCGGAAGTGACAATATTTCTGTTGAATAAAGGGAACTATGGAGCTATAAGGGAGGAGCTGGCCAAAGTTCAATGGTGCAATACCTTAGCAGGGATGACAGTGGAGGAACAATGGCAGATATTTCTGTGTATAATGCAGAAGATGCAGGATCAGTTCATTCCAAAAAGGAAGATAGATCCTAGGAGGAGGCATGGGTGGCTGTGGCTGACGAGGGAAGTTAAGAAACATATAAAGTTAAAGTTAAAAGAGAAAAAGTATAAGATAGCAAAGATAAGTGGGAAAATGGAGGACTGGGAAGCTTTTAAAGAACAACAGAGGATTGCTAAGCAGGAAATACGCAAAGAAAAAATGAGGTATGATGGTAAACTGGCTAAAAATATAGAGGAGGATAATAAAAGCTTTTTTAGGTATGTGAAAGGCAAAAAAATGGTTAAGACTAAAATTGGGCCCTTGAAGACAGAAACAGGAGAATATATTACAGGGAACAAAGAAATGGCAGAAGAGTTGAATTGGTACTTCAGATCTGTGTTCACTGGGGAAGACACAAGCAATCTCCCAGAGGTAACAGTTGCTGAAGGACCTGAACTGAAGGGAATTTATATTTGCCAGGAATTGGTGTTGGAGAGACTGTTAGGTCTGAAGGTTGATAAGTCCCGGGGCCTGATGGTCTACATCCCAGGATACTGAAGGAGGTGGCTCTAGAAATCATGGATGCGTTGGTGATTATCTTCCAGAGTTCGATAGATTCATGATCAGTTCCTGCGGATTGGAGGGTGGCTAATGTTCGAGTAAAAAGTGAGGTCTGCAGATGCTGGAGATCAGAGCTGAAAATGTGTTGCTGGTTAAAGCACAGCAGGTTAGGCAGCATCCAAGGAACAGGAAATTCGACGTTTCGGGCCAGAGCCCTTCATCCTGATGAAGGGCTCTGGCCCAAAACGTCGAATTTCCTGTTCCTTGGATGCTGCCTAACCTGCTGTGCTTTAAGCAGCAACACATTTTCAGGGTGGCTAATGTTGTACCACTTTTTAAGGAAGGAGCGAGAGAGGAAGCAGGAAATTATAGACCAGTTAGTCTGACCTCAGTGGTGGGAAAGATGCTGGAATCAATTATAAAGGATGAAATTACGACATATCTGGATAGTAGTAACAGGATAGGTCAGAGTCAGCATGGATTTATGAAGGGGAAATCATGGTTGACTAATCTTCTGAAATTTTTTGAGGATGTAACTCTGAAGATGGACAAGGGAGATCCAGTGGATGTAGTGTACCTAGACTTCTAGAAAGCTTTTGATAAAGTCCCACGTAGGACGTTAGTGAGCAAAATTAGGGTGCATGGCATTGGGGGCAAAGTACTAACTTGGATTGAAAGTTGGTTGGCTGACAGGAAACAAAGAGTAGTGATAAACAGCTCCCTTTCGGAATGGCAGGCAGTGACCAGTGGGGTACCGCAGGGATCAGTGCTGGGACCGCTGCTTTTTACGATATATATTAATGATATAGAAGATGGTATTAGTAATAACATTAGCAAATTTGCTGATGATACAAAGCTGGGTGGCAGGATGAAATGTGAGGAGGATGTTAGGAGATTATAGGGTGACCTGGACAGGTTAAGGTGAGTGGGCAGATGCATGGCAGATGCAGTTTAATGTGGATAACACTTTGGTGGCAAGAACAGGATGGCAGATTACTACCTAAATGGAATCAATTTAGGTGAAGGGGCAGCACAAAGGGATCTGGGTGTTTTTGTACACCAGTCAATGAAGGCAAGCATGCAGGTACAGCAGGTAGTGAAGAAAGCTAATAGCATGCTGGCCTTCATAACAGGAGGGATTGAGTATAGAAGCAAAGAGGTTCTTCTGCAGCTGTACAGGGCCCTGGTGACTCCACACCTGGAATACTGTGTGCAGTTCTGGTCTCCAAATTTGAGGAAAGACATTCTGGCTATTGAGGGAGTGCAGCATAGGTTCACAAGGTCAATTCCTGGAATGGCAGGATTATCTTATGTTGAAAGATTGGAGCGACTGAACTTGTATACCCATGAGTTTAGAAGACTGAGAGGGGATCTGATTGATACGTGTAAGATTATTAAAGGATCGGACACTCTGGAGGCAGGAAACATGTTTCCGCTGATGGGTGAGTCCCGAACCAGAGGACACAGCTTAAAAATAAGGAGTGGAGATCCAAGATGGCGGCGACTCAGCAAGTCTGAGTCTACAGAGCCCTTCCCAAAACCTGGGAAAAGTGGGTTTCCTGCCCCCACCACACTTGCCAAACCACCCAAAAAATTTCTTTAATCTTAATTAGCTGCTGAATATTATATTTAAACAGTCTAATACTGAGTGGATAATGAGTAAATCGAAGGGACCCCGCAGCTCTCAGAAAACAAAGACCCCTCCCCCACCCTCCTCTCCTCTGGCTGCAGCTGATGAAAAAAAAACAGGCCTTATAGAGATGATTGCCAGATTGGAATCGACACTTGTCAATTTCATCGCAGAATCCCGACAGAGATGGAATGCATTGGAAGCAAAGCTGCAGAAACAGAATCAAACTATCGAGGAATTACAGGGCCGAGTGGAGGGGGCGGAACTAAAGGCCACGACCTCCGAGGCTGCAGCTCAAACAGCTGCAGAACAGGTGCGAGCTCTGGAGCAGAGAGTCCGGGCCTTTGAAATTTACATCGATGATATTGACAACAGAAATCGGAGAAAAAATATTCGGTTGATGGGCCTTCCCGAGCAAGAAGGGAAAGGACAGCTAACAGCATTTCTGGAGCGATGGTTGCCCCAGCTTTTAAACCTGGGGGCTGAAACTGACCGGGTAAGGGTGGAGTGGGCCTACCGGGTCGCAGTACGCGGATCTGGCCCAAACCAGCGCCCACGCCCGGTCCTGTTCCGGCTGCAGAGTTATAGGGAGAGGCAGATACTCCTGGACGCCTCCAGAAAGCTTGGAAAGGATCCTAAAGCTATGATTCATGAAGGATCCAAGATTATGTTATTTCAGGACTTCTCCCCGGCTTTGGCACGAAGGAGGAAGGCATTTGATGAGGTGAAAAAATGTCTAAGGAACTTAAATATTCAATACACCTTACGCTACCCAGCGACGTTATGCTTTAACCACGAAGGATCCGAGTATAATTTTAGATCACCGGAAGAGGCCAAGAAACTTTTAGACTCGGTTAAATAAATTGTAAGAGACAATTTATGTTGGCTTGCCTCTCCCACACTCCGTGGGGAGAAATGGATACTTTATTCTACTTTACTTTTGCCTCTGGGAGCGGGGTTGTCTTCCTTGCTATCTTATGTTATTATACTTAACTGTAATCTGTTGGAGTTGTAATTTTATAGTTATGTGTGTTTGTACGTGGAATTGATGCTATCAGATATACTCAGGTATGGGTGGGGAGGGGTGGGGGTGCGGCGCTCACTGTTAACTCTAGTTCGGTATTATATCTAAATCCTATTAAGGAGCGCCCGGGTCGAGGGTGGGACACTGTTTGGGAGAGGATATGGTGGAACGTTGGAAAGGTAGTAAGGCCCCCTGAGAACAAGGGGGACGATCTCCATTCAAACATGTTTAATTTTTTTTTGTTCTTATTGTTTGGAAATAGCTTCCTTTTTATCATACTGTTATGAGTGTATTAGAGAACATTTTCTCTTATTTGAAGGATGTAAGCGACTCAACTATACACTCTGGATGATTGTGGATTAGTTGAATTTTGATGATTATATATTTAAGATTTATTTTTATATTAATGTTTGTGCTTAAAAATTCTGCTTATTTTTGTAAATTTGTCAAAATGTTAAATTTCCAATAAAAATATCTATAAAAAAAAAATAAGGAGTAGGCCATTTAGGACAGAGATGAGGAGAAACTTCTTCACCCAGAGAGTGGTGGCTGTGTGGAATGCTCAGCCCCAGAAGGCCGTGGAGGCTCAGTCTCTGGATTCATTTAAGAAAGAGTTGGATAGAGCTCTCGAGGATTATGGAGATAAGGCAGGAACAGGATACTGATTGAGGATGATCATAATGAAGGGTGGTGCAGGCTCGAAGGGCAGAATGGCCTACTCCTGCACCTATTGTCTATTGTCTATACCCTAATTCTAGGGAATGAGGCTGGTCAAGAAGCTGAAGTATTAGTGGTGGGTACTTTGGGACAGTGATCATAAGTTTCAGAATCGTTATGTAAGGTGATAAGGTTAGTGCAGAAGTTAAGTGTCTAAACTAAGGGAAAGCCAATTTCAATATCATTAAGACAGGATCTGGAAACATGGATTGGGAGCAGCTTACTTGCATTAAGTCACCATTTGGAAAGTGGGAGTATTTTAAAAGTGATGTAATGAGAATGCAGCATGTTCCCCTAAGAGTAAAGGGTAAGGGCAACAACTCCAGAGAACCTGAATGTCAGGGGTTATCAAGTGTTTGATAAAGAAAAAGAAGGAAGCATACCTTAGGTAAAGAGCATTAAAAACAGGGGAGGACCTTCAGAAGAATTTATGAGCGCTTCCACACACGCCATCTGCTGTGTCCATTGCTTTCGATGTGGTCTCCTGTATTTCGGGGAGACAGGACGCCAACTTGTGGAACGTTGTGTAGAACATCTCTGGGACATACGCACCCCCCTGTGGCTGAACACTTTAACTCCCCCTCCCATTCTGCCAAGGACATGCAAGTCCTCCACCACCAAACTCTAGCCACCTGACGTCTGGAGGAAAAACCCTTCATCTTCCACCTTGGGACCCTCCAACCACATGGGATCAATGTCAATTTCACCAGTTTCTTAATTTCCCCTCTACCCACCTTATCCCAGAGCCACCCTTCCAACTAGGCACCGTACTACCTGGCCATCTTCCTTCCCGTCTATTCTCTTCACCCTCCTTTCCGACCTATCACCATCACTCCCCACCTCCATCTACCTATTGCATTCCCAGCTACATTTCCCTCCAGCTCCACCCCCCTTCCCATTTATCTCTCAGCTTATGCTCGAAATGTCGACTCTCCTGCTCCTTGGATGCTACCTGACTGGCTGGCTGTGCCTCTCCAGCATCATACTTTTCGACGACGAGGACCTTCATAAGTAGTGTGTGTGTAAGGGAATACTTAAAAAAGAAATTAGGAGGCCAAAGGAGACCATGAAATATCTTTGGCTGATATGATTAATGAAAATTACAAGGCTCTTTATAAGTATATTAAAATCAAGAGGATTGCCAGAAAAAGACTGGGGTCTAATAGAGACCAGAGAGGCAATCTGTGCATGTAGCAAGAGGACATGTGTGAGGTCCTAAATGAATATTTCTCATCTGTATTCTCAATGGAGAAAGATATTGTGGTTGGAGATCTCATTTGGGCTGTTGATGTTCTAGAGCATGTTAAGGTTAATGAGGAAAAGCTATTAGATATTTTAACTGGCATGAAGGTTCATAAACTAAGATTTATGTGGGAGGCAAGCAGGGTCCTGGCAGAGATATTTAATACTTTGGCCACAAGTGAATTGCTAGATGACTGAAGGATAGCTAATCGAGTCATAAAGTCATAAAGGTATACAGCACAGAAACAGACCCTTCGGTCCAACTCGTCCATGCCGACCAGATACGCCAACCCAATCTAGTCCCACCTGCCACCCACCAGCCCATATTCCTCCAAACCTTTCCTATTCATATAACCATCCAGATGCCTTTTAAATGTTGCAATTGTACCAGCCTCTACCACTTCCTCTGGCAGCTTATTCCATGCACGTACCACTCTCTGCGTGAAAAACGTTGCCGCTTAGGTCCCTTTTATATCTTTCCCCTCTCACCCTAAACCTACGTCCTCGAGTACTTGACTCCCCCACTCCAGGGAAGAAACTTTGTTTATTTATCTTATCCATACCCCGCATGATTTTATAAACCACTATAAGGTCTCCCCTCAGCCTCCGACACTCCAGGGAAAACAGCCCCAGCCTGTTCAGCCTCTCCCTATAGCTCAAATCCTCCAACCCTGGTAACATCCTTATAAATCTTTTCTGACCCTTTCAAGTTTCACAACATCCTTCCGATAGGAAGGAGACCAGAATTGCACGCAATAGTCCAAATGTGGCCTAACCAATGTCCTGTACAGCCGCAACATGACCTCCCAACTCCTGTACTTAAAGAAAAGCGCTCCAAACACCTTCTTCACTATCCTATCTACCTGCGGTTCCACTTTCAAGGAGCTATGAACCTGCACACTAAGGTCTCTTTTTGTTCAACAACACTTCCTAGGACCTTGCCATTAAGTGTATAAGTCCTGCTAAGATTTGCCTTTCCAAAATGCAGCGCCTTGCATTTATCTAAATAAAACTCCATCAGCCACTCCTTAGCCCATTGTGCCATCTGGTCAAGGTCCCGTTGTAATCTGAGGTAACCTTCTTCGCTGTCCACTACACCTCCAATTTTGGTGTCATATGCAAACTTACTAACTGTACCTCTTATATAAATGATTTGGATATGAGCATAAATGACAAAAAGTAGAGGACCCAGCACCGATCCTTGTGGCACTCCACTGGTCACAGTAGTCCAGTCTGAAAAACATTCCCCCTACTACCATCCTTTATCTTCTACCTTTGAGCCAGTTCTGTATCCAAATGGCTAGTTCTCCCTGTATTCCATGAGATCTAACCTTGCTAACCAGTCTCCCATGGGGAAACTTGTCGAACGCCTTACTGAAGTCCATATAGATCACGTTCACCACTCTGCCCTCATCAATCCTCTTTGTTACTTTTTCAAAAAACTCAACCAAGTTTGTGAGACATGATTTCCCACACACAAAGCTATGTTGACTGTCCCTAATCAGTCCTTTTGTTCTTTGGTTATTGTTCTTTTGTTCAAGAAGAACAGCAGGGATAGATCAGGTAATTATCTACCAAATGCCTTCTTCACTACTCTGTCTACCTATGATTCCACTTTCACGGAATTATGAACCTGATTATTCTGTGTAGTTTTGGTCTCCATAATATCAGAGATATCTGAGGTGGAAAGTGAATAGGAGGCATTTGTTCTCCTTGATTGAATAGTCAGTAACAAGGGGCATAATTTTTAGGTGAAAAGCGGGAAGATTTGAGGAAAGTCCTTTATTCACCCAGTGAGTGGTGGGATCTGAAATGTATTGCCAGGAAGGGCAGTTGAGGCAGGAAACTGCACAACCTTCAAAAAGAACTTGGATGAGTACTTGAACTGTCATAACATTCAAGACTCTGGAAAGTGAGACTAATGTAGACTAGTGTATCTTTGACAGTCCATACTTGATGAGTGGAAGCCTTGCCAATGTACTATGCCTCAGGGCATCTTGCCTGCAGCATATGAGTAGACACCTTTGGTTGAGTTGCATGAGTACCTGCCACGTACAGGGTGGGAGGTGTCCTCACAAGTAATGGTGACATCCATGTCAACCGTTGTCTATCTCATATGCTACAGGCAAGGATGCCCTGAGGCATTTGTACATGGGTGAGGCCAAGCAGAGGCTACAGCAACGGATGAATGGACACCGCACAACAATCAACAGACAGGAGTGTTCCCCCCAGGTTGGGGAATACTTCAGCGGTCTGGGACATTTGGCCTCGGACCTTTGGTTGACCGTTCTCCAAGGCGAACTTCGGGACAAGAACAGCAAAAAGTGACCAAGCAGAGGCTGATAGCCAAATTCAGTACCCATTGGGATGGCCTCAACCGGGACCTTGGCTTCTTGTCACACTGTAGGTGGCCCCACTCCACTATACACGCACACGCATGCACGCACACACACACACACACACACACACACACACCCCTCTCTCATACGCTCACAAATACATTCCCACACAAACCCTGTCACAGACTTATACCCATTACACTCATGTACATACACTCTCTCACAGACGCTCATATCTATCTCTCACTCAACTCCCCCATACATACACACACACACACACACACGTACGTACGTATAGTTTGTTAACTATACCTGCATTCCGTAAGTTTGTGCATGCCATTTTGTGTTTTGTCATGGTACAAGTCTTTACCAACATAAATGCCCAATTTTGTGTCACCTGCAAATTTGGAAATTGTATTTGAGATTCCTAAGTCTAAAATGACTTGGAGATGCTGGTGTTGGACTGGGGTGTACAAAGTTAAAAATCACACAACACCAGGTTATAGTCCAACAGGTTTAATTGGAAGCACACTAGCTTTCGGAGCGACGCTCCTTCATCAGGTGATAGCGTCTATCACCACTATCACCTGATGAAGGAGCATCACTCCGAAAGCTAGTGTGCTTCCAATTAAACCTGTTGGACTATTATCTGGTGTTGTGTGATTTTTAACTAAGTCTAAAATGTTAGTGCAAATGGTGAACAACTGTGGTCCTAGCATTGATCTTTATGGAATAACAGTTCTCTTCTGTTGTCAGCCGGAGTAACTGCTTTAATTCCTATTCTACTCCCTAGTTTCTGTTTTACAGCCAACTTGCGATAAGTTCTATTATTTGTTTGCTGATTTCTCACATTCTGACCAGGGGCATGCATTTATTCTGTATACCTTTAACGAAGGGAATCAGGATATATTAGGCTGCCTGTATGATCCTTACCTATTCTTTCAGTTACTTCAGATAATTCATTACAGTTGTTTACGTGTTACTTCCTTTTGGAGTCCACGCTGACTGCTCTTTGTTATATTTCTGGTTTCTATATGGTTTGCTATTCAACTTTGAGATATGATAGAACTGTTAATTGTTTGCATTATTGTTCGCAGCAACATCAAAAGGGTTAAACTGCTTCTTTATTATTCTGTAAGACACTGCAACTTCAAACAACCAAAGAAAAACACTCATTTAAAGAAAATACATGAAGTCCTGAAGAAAATCTGTTAAGTCTGTTTCTTTAATCCTGTTCTTTCTCGGCAATTTCAATACATCACATTTGTTGTTAAAATTCAGTTTCTTTCTCTTCCAAGGTTTGCTTTCTTGTCACCTATATAACAAAGTAGTGTTCATGAAACCACCTTTATGGTCTGTCTGTCTTCCAAAAGGGTTAATTGGCTCTTCGCATCTTGAATTTTGAGATGGTCCCTATTTGACCAACTTTAGATTTCTGGAACAAACCGCTGCTGCTTTAAATATGCATTGAAACAAAGGATTTGTAAGCAAAGTGAGGCCAGTGTACACTTTGAGTTTTGCTCCACCAATTGCTAAGGTCATAGTTGATCTGGTTGTAGTGTCAACTTTGCCTTCCTGTCTGACACCCGCAAAAACCCTAAGTTTTGAGAGACAAAGAAATCATTGCACTCGTTCATACTTGAACACCCAACATGTGTTGCTTTGTGAGACTGCATCTGGAGTATTGTGTACAGTACTGGTCACCATAATCATGGAAAGATATGCGTCAGAAGCAGTTCAGGAAAGGTTTACTAGACTAATATATGGAATAAGAAAACCTATATAGGCTAGGTTAAAAATCACACAACACCAGGTTATAGTTCAACAGGATTAATTGGAAGCACACTAGCTTTCAGAGCGACGCTCCTTCATCAGGTGATTGTGGAGGGCTCGATCGTAACACAGAATTTATAGCAAAACTTTGCAGTGTGATGTAACTGAAATTATACATTGAAAAATTGATTGTCTGTTAAGCCTTTCATCTGTTAGAATACAGTGATAGTTTCACTTCTTTCATGTGTAACTCACAAAACCCTCTTTTTAAAGTTACATTCTCAGGTTAGCAGCTAACAATGGTGATAGCTAGACAATATGTTGAAGGTGTTAGCCCCCTGTGTTCTCTGTCTTTGACCTGATGTTTAGATTGATTCTAATCTAATAAGTGAGATAACAGTGTTTTACATAAATTCCTGCAGTTTTTGAGCTCGGAGTTCTACATGGATGTATGCAGTCTTTGAGCAACGTGCAATGTAACTGTGCAAGTACAAATTCACACCACAAAATGTGTGTGTGTGTAGTGGGTGCAAAGTGTCTTAAGTGAGCGTGGGAGTGTGTCTATAAGGGTGTGTGTGTGTGTGTATGTGTGTGTGTAAGAATATCTGTGTGTGTGTAGTGCAATGGTGATTACCTGTAATGTGACATGAACCCAAGGTCCCGGTTGAGGCCCTCTCTATGGGTACCGAGCTTAGCTATCAGCCTCTGCTCGGCCACTTTTCTCTGCAGCCTGTCCCGAAGTCCACCTTGGAGGATGGTCACCCGAAGGTCTGAGGCTGAATATCCTGGACCACTGAAGTTTTCCCCAACTGGGAGGGAACCCTCCTGTCTGTTGATTGTTGTGCGGTGCCCATTCATCCGTTGTTGTAGCCTTTGCTCGGTTTCCCTAATGTACCATGCCTCCGGGCATCCTTGCCCGCAATGTATAAGATAGAAACATTGGCTGAGTCTCATGAGTACCTGCCATGTACAAGTTGGGAGGTGTTCCCACGCGTAATAGTGGTATTGTGATTTACACATGAAAGAAGTGAAACTATCACTGAATTCTAACAGATGAAAGGCTTAACAGACAATCAATTTTTCAATGTATAATTTCAGTTACATCACACTGCAAATTTTTGCTATAAATTCTGTGTTACGATCGAGCCCTCCACAATCACCTGATGAAGGAGCGTCGCTCCGAAAGCTAGTGTGCTTCCAATTAAACCTGTTGGACTATAACCTGGTGTTGTGTGATTTTTAACTTTGTACACCCCAGTCCAACACTGGCATCTCCAAATCATATATAGGCTAGGTCTGTATTCTCTGGATTTTAGAAGAGTCAGAGGTGACTGATTTGAAAAATATAAGACCTTGAGGGAACTTGACTGGTTGAATGCTAAAAACCTGTTTGCTTTTGTGGGAGAACCTAGAATTAAGGTTTATACCTTAAATGTAAGGGGACACCCATTCAAAAGTGAGATGAAGCTGTTTTTGTCTAAGGATTGAGAGTCTTCCTCAAACGGCAGTGATTGTAGGATATTTCAGTACTTTTAATGCAGAGGTAGGTAGATTCTTGATTATTGAGAGGATGAAAGATTATTCGGGGTGTGTAGTAATGTAGAGTTGAAGTTAAGATCAGATCAGTCATAATCTTAATGAAATGGTGGACCTGGCTGAAAGGGCTGAATGGCCTCCTCTTGTCCCTTGTTGGTACACATTCTGGGGAAGAGAATTCTATGAAAAAAAATCTTGTCTCCATTTCGAATGGAGATCTCTTATTCTTAAACTGTATCACCTTTCTCCTTTTTTTTCCAAATAAGGAGATCATAGCTCCCACACAGCACTCCAGGTGTGCTCTGAACCAGACCCAATACAGTTACTATAACGTTTCCTGCTTTCATATTCCAATCGCCTTGCAATAAACATCAACATTTTATTTACCTGCCTAACTGCTTGCTGCACCTGCACATTAACATTCTGTGATCCATCTGCCAGGACAGATTTCTGCAATCTCTGTTTAAATAAAAAAATTCTGTTCTTCCTGCCAAAGTTGACAGGTTCAGCTTCCTACATAAAACTGCATCAACTAAAATTTTTCCTACTCACCTAACCTACCTGCATCCCCTTGTAGCCTCTTTAGCTCCCCTTGACAAATTAATTGCATCTTTGCAAATTATCATTGGCAAATTTAGATACATTTGGTCCCTTCTTTCACACTATTAATATAAATTAATAGTTAAGATCTTAGCATTAATCCCTGTGGCACTCCATTTATGAATAACTTCCCACATCCTCCTAATTTTAAACTCCTCATTAGCAATGACAGCTATTGACCATTATCTGACAGTTGTCTTATTCCAACAAGCTTTTATTTGGTTCCAAACAGTTTTGCTATTTACTGTTTGTTTATTATGATTGCGTTATCTGTGGCTCTCCACAGAAGAGAGTAGTGTAATGCAACTGCTTCTGCCTTAGCTTACAAGGAATTCTCTTTATTTTCTATTGGACTATCTACATGTTCTTTCACTCTTTAAAATAGTTAATCTTCATCCATCTGAAGTAAGGTCTCAATTCCTTTTAGGTTCATAAATTTTGAATGTACTTTGTATGTGATCTGCTTCTTTTCCATTTGCTGTGTCATAAGTACAGCTCCTCTGTCTCTAAAACGCACGTAGAGTATCCCATTCTTATGTTAACTCTTGGTTTGCAGCATAATAGATGCCAGTTGTGATTGTCATCTCACTCTGTGCTTCTGTTAACACTTAGCAATGTTTG
The DNA here is from genome assembly GCF_020745735.1 of Hemiscyllium ocellatum. NCBI lineage: Eukaryota > Metazoa > Chordata > Chondrichthyes > Orectolobiformes > Hemiscylliidae > Hemiscyllium > Hemiscyllium ocellatum. Next base: position 21,512,422 of record NC_083412.1, on the reverse strand, counting down.
GTCTATTTTCAGTATGCTTTAATGAGCCAGAAATCCAACAAGCACTAATAATATCTACCTATTTCTCACTGTCAATAACTCCTCTGTAGGTGCTTGGTGTCACAGTGTTTTTCTGCTTTGGTTACTTTGGTAACTATCAGTGCTGAAACTGAGCTACTTCGGAAGAGCCATGGTTCAGACTTTAAATGAGTGCTGGATTGCTTTTTTTGTTATTCATTTGTGGGACATTGTCTTTGCTGGCTAGGTAAACATTAATGAGGCCTGTGCAGAAGTGAGGACTGCAGATGCTGTGGGGATTAGAGTCGAGGGTGTGGTGCTGGAAAAGCACACCAGGTCAGGCAGCATCCGAGGAGCAGGAGGATCGACTTTTTGGGCAAAAGCCCAAACTGGGCCTATCCCTAGTTGCTGTTGAGGTTGTAGAGGGAGTTCCTGGATTTTGAAAGAGTGGCAATATATTTCCAAGTCGTAGTGGTTAGTGGTTTTGAGGGGAGCTTTCAAATAGTGGTGTTTCCAGTATCTGCTGACTTTGTCCTTCTAGGTGATGAAGGTTAGAATTCTGTTTTCTAAGGAACTTGGTAAGTTGTTGTACCTTATAGCAGGTTCATCCTGTTGATTTTGCAGTGTCCATTCGCCTAACCTGCACATTTTTAGACAGTGGGAGGAAACCGGAGCACCCGGCGGAAACCCACGCAGACACGTGGACAATGTGCAAACTCCACACAGTCAGTCGCCTGAGGCGGGAATTGAACCTGGGTCTCTGGCGCTGCGAGGCAGCAGTGCTAACCACTGTGCCACCGTGCCACCCATTGCCACCATGCTGCCCATTTGGTTGCAAGTCAGCTGATGGGATAGTAATTGGCCAAGTTGAATTTGCCCTGTTTTTTTTGTGTACAGGACATACCTGGACAATTTTACACATTGTTGGATAGATGTTAATGTTGTAGCTGTATTGGAACACAGCAGGTGGGGACACGGCAAATTCTGAAACATTAATCTTTAGTACTGTTGATGGAATGTTATCAGGCCTGTAGACTTTTCAGTATCCTTTGCCTTCAGCTGTTTCCTGTTGTAACGTGGAGTGAATCAAATTGGCTGAAGACAGGAACCTGTGATGTTAGGAATCTTCAAAAGACATGAAGCTGGATCATCCATTCGGCACTTCTGAAAAGGATTATAATTGTTGATGTGCTGTGTTTCCCCCATCGTTGAGGATGGGGATATTTGTGAAGCCTCCTACTCCAATCAGTTGTTGAGTTCACCACTGCTGACTGGATATGGCAGAACTGCAGAGTTTATGTCTGATACCTTGGTTGTGGAACTACTTAGCCTTGTCTGGCAGTTGCTACATATGCTGTTTGGCACACGGGTTAAACCTGCATTGTAACGTCATTAAGTTGACAGTTCATTTTTAGATAATCGACCCAATTTCTCCTCATATGCTATCTTTGGAATCAGTATGGTGAACCTTTATGGCAAGCACATATTTTCCTAAGTTAGGAGGCCAAAGCTACATACACAACTCCAGGTATGGTCTCACCAAGGCTCTGTGAAGTTATAGTAAGATATCCTTGCTCCTGTACTCAATCCCTTGCCATGAAGGTCAATGTACCATTTGCCTTCTTAAGTGCTTGCTGCACCTGCACAGGACTACATCACTGTTCCTTCACTGTTACTGGCACAAAATCCAGGAACTTCCTTCCTCACAGCACTGACAGTATCCCTAAACTCTGAGCACTGAAATGGATCAAAAAGGCAGCTCGCTACCACCCTCTCCAATTGCGTTAGGGAGTTAGTAGTTATTGGGCAGTGAATGCAAGTCTAGTTAGCAGCATTGATATCTGATGAATACATTGAAAAAGATTTGCATTGCTTTCAGGATAAACTGGGTTTTTTTTATTACAAGTCCTGATTACTCTTAGTACTTAATGGTCACACAGACAAGACTATTTAAATCCTATCATCAGTTGCCCAATGCAAGAAAATTGCAATCTTTGTACAACGTGTACTTTATAGTTTAATAGAAAACAAAGAAATAAGAATGCTGGAGATATAAAACAGTTAAAAACAGAAATTGTTGGAGAAACTCAGGTCTGGCAGCATCTGAGGAAAGAAAATTTAGTTAACATTTTGAGTCCTGTGAGCGAGACGTCAACTCTGTTTCCTCTTCACAAATGCTGCCTGGCCTGCTGAGTTTCTCCAGCAGTTTCTGCTCATGATTTACAATTTAATCATTTTGTTGTGCTCAACCACATGATTTACGGGGCGACACAGTGGCTCAGTGGTGAGCACTACTGACTCACAGCATCACGGTCCTAAGTTCGATTCCAGCCTTGGGTGACTGTCTGTGTGGAGTTTGCACATTCTCCCCGTGTCTGCGTGGGTTTCCTCCGGGTGCTCCGGTTTCCTCCCACAGTCACAAAGATGTGCAGGTCAGGTGAATTGGCCATGCTAAATTACCCACAGTGCTGGGGAAATTAGTCAGAGGGTAATGGGTCTGGGTGGGTTACGCTGCAGAAGGTCGCTGTGGTCTAGTTAGGCCAAAGGGCTTGTTTCCACACTGTAGGGAATCTAATCTAATCTAATCTTCTCTGACCAGTAGAAACAGAAATAACTAACATTACTCAATTTCCATCAATCCTTCTGTTATTCTTGAGTTCGGCATGACCAATGCTATTGTGAACAGAAATACTCAAGTTCCTACAGAGCATCCAAATAACCAGTCTGTTTACTGATAAGAATGCAATAAACTGTCTTAGCCTTATGCTCGTTTGCTTACCTCAAAACTATTCTTATTACTTTGTTTTACAATTCAGCACAAGAAAAGTGAGCAGCATGAGTAACAACAACATGTGACCCATATCCTGTACATTCAGTAAAAGCGAAACAGCAGTCAGCTAAATTGTCCCCTAATATATCTAATTCTAAATCATCCTTTCATTTCCTGTTGACTCACTAACTCTTGGGCTTTTAGTGGTAGCCAGCTGTTAGATCATCCAGCTGTGGTCAGTTGCCTCATTCTGACATTGCTGATGTATTGACATAGCTGATCCACTGAAGTGCCTGTTAAGTGGTTACCCTTTCATAATAGTATTAGATGCATTTTGCCAGTGAAATTCACAGTGTGGAAATGTTTGGATCATTTGTTGGAGATGCAGTTGTACTGGCAATTCACTGCCTTAAATTCTTAGTCTGAATTTAAGTACAAACAGTCTTCTAATGTGACAAGTGTGTTTCAGTGGAAGTGCTATAATATTAAACTAAACATTTAAGAGCAAGTTTGCATTGTGTCACCTTATTGTCAATTCCTTATATTTGAAGAGTAGTTACTGTAGATATTCATGCACATCTAATTTGGATTTGTATATTGCTGTTCTGTCTCCTGAAAGTTCTGAAACTTCATACTAAGAGGACTGCAGCAACTCAAGAAGTAGCCTATCGTCTTCTCAAGTAATTAGTCTATAAATGCTGGCCTTGCCTCATACCTCGAGTGTAAATTAAAGAAGAAGCAGAATAAACAGCTATTCACATATAGAGTGTAGGGAGAAAGTGAGGCCTGCAGATGCTGGAGATCAGTCAAGCAGTGTGGTGCTGGAAAAGCACAGCTGGTCAGGCAGCATCTGAGGAGCAGGAGAGTCAATGTTTCGAGCATAAGCACTTCATCAGGAATGTGAAGTTAGAATATAGAGTGGAGCTTTATCAATGTGAATCATTTCGGGGATATTTATTTTAAAATAAATTTTGCTAACTGAATTATTATTCAGAAGGCAGTCAGCTCAAAGACCAGAAAATGTTTTGATGATTATGTTGGTTGCATCTTAATAGGGAGCAACTCCACAGTATCTGCAGAAACAAATTCATCCATAGTACTTGAGGTTTCTAGGTAATCCAAGATGGAGGATGGGAAGAAATTGTAGCTGTCAGAGCTGCTCCTTTTTTTGTTGAGGTATTTTCAGTGTTTTCTCGAATTCTAGGAGTAGTAATTACTGTTTTATAAGCTGTTGCATTGTTTTGAAACTTTGGGTGTAACTGAAGATCAAAACAGCGGAATTTTAAGGCGGCGGGAGACCGACAAAGGCAGTGACCATTTGGGAAGTGAATCAAACAGAGAAATAAACTGTGCTGCTGTCTGACCCAACGGTGAATCTGCACAGCTGACTGTATTGCTGTTTGATTCAAGTATTTCTGCACAGTGGAGTCATCTAACAAACATTACTGGTATAATTACAGCATTTAAAAGGCATCTGGATGGGTGTATGAATAAGAAAGGTTGAGGGGGATATGGGCCAAATGCTGGCAATGGGACTAGATTTAGCATGGCAAGGACCGAAGGGGTCTGTTTCCATGCTATAAATCTCTTTGACTCTATAACTCTTTGATGAAAATTTGCTTCTAATTAATTTCATACTATTCAGTCATGCCAAAAGAAATAGGTCTCTTCATGCCACAGTCTATTTAAGAAGTAGAATCTTAGGATGCTACTGTGCAGATAGAGGCCATTTGCCGTATTGAGGCTGTACCCACCCTCCGAAGATCATCCCATCCAAACCAAATCCATTCCTGCAAGCCCGCATTTAGCATGGCCAATCCACCTAACCTGTACATCTTTTAGACTGTGGGAGCAAATTAGAGCACCCATTGGAAACCCATGCAGATGTGCAGACATAGACAATCATCAAGGCTGGATTTGAACTCTGTTTGTCTGTGCTGTGCGACAGCTTGTGCCACCATACCACCATCAGATGTGAGACCACAAAGGTATAGATGATCGTGAATGTTATAATACAACATATTATACGTCTCTAGTATGTAGTGTTAAATTTGTTCTGTAAATACACAGACTAGATATTCTGATAACTCTAAACAGTTTCCTGTTGAATATACTGGTTTCACACTCCAAGCCTGGCTAAACAGGGAAAGCAGATGGAAGATTTGCTTCCAGATCACATCCAGTCAGACAGTGTGCTAGAACAGCCTTTGTTTACTGACCTTCCACTCCATTCCACACACCGGGATCTGACTGTGATTGTGGACTTGGAGGAACTGCTGTCTTGAATTTTTCCTGCTGTGGTCCTCTTTATTTCTGAAGAAAATTAAGCTAATGCAAATAAAACTTAGTTTCTAGTGATCAAGGTTTTTGGAGTGAGGAGAACATTGAATTTAGGATAAGCATAAGGGATTTATTGACACAGAGCAGGTGGAATTGTCTTATTTTTGTGTTGTTGGCTAGGAGACTGTCAAATGCATTAGTGGCATTGGCAATTTGAAACAAGTCTCCTGGTCATGAATCTCTTCTGAGTAGTGAATAGGTCATTGTTTAAGAACTGATTATTTGTGAGGTTGAAGGAAAGGAAATGGGAACTACTGGTTTGGAAGATAAACAGCAAAACCTGGGGTTTAGATCCAAGGCCATATGCTGTAATTTCTGTGTAATTCTGTCTCTCCTCTGAAAATCCTTAATACAATTCTTGTCTGAATTTAAAAAAACGTTGAGTCAAGTGTCTATTTCAATCAATTTTTTCCCTCCAATGAAAACTTTGCGATACCCAGCACTAAAAACCAAGAGAAGGAAGAGGCTCAGTCCTGGGAGAGAAAAATAAGTGATCCTTTTCCACAATACTCAGGATTAATGTCCCTTTAACATTTTGTTCTGTACAAGGCCTGTTCATTTCACTGTTACCTTTTATGTACAGTTTGGATAGCTGCACAAAGGGTAACCGAACAGCAATCCACGGAGCATCTTCAGAGTTGCTGTGTGTTTGCACACTTTATAGGGAACATTGCTGAATGGGCTGAATTTATTGACAGTATTGATATTCAAAATGAATTTCAGCAGTTGTTCTGGGAAGGCACTTTTAAAATATTTATATGCACAATAGAAAAGATGGACCTTGAATTGATAAAAAAAATGAAGTCAATATGTTCTTGGTTTATAAAAGTTACTTTGTTCCTTGCCCTTCTGTTTCTTTTCTCCCCAGTTTAATTCATGTTTATCTTTTTGTATCTGTAGAAAGTGACAATCACTTGACAGTGGCACAATCAATGAAGAAGGAGTTTGACAGTGCGGCAACCTCAGATCTAAAGTTTCTGGTGGATGGAAAGATTATCCATGCTCACAAAGCAGTTCTCAAAATAAGGTAATCATCCAAATCTTTAGAGACACACTGGTGTTGGAAACTGTTAATACATGAGAGAAATTGTTCACTAAGAATTGCTCAGAGATTTCTTTTACATTGAAAACTGTTCTAAAATTTCAGTTGTTATCAATCTTTGAAAAGTGTTATTGGAACAATTTGTTTTAAACTATTTCTTCTTCGTAATGTATTCAATTTTCATGTATAGAACATAGAACATTACAGCGCAGTACAGGCCCTTCGGCCCTTGATGTTGCGCCGCCCTGTCATACTAATCTGAAGCCCATCCCACCTACACTATTCCATGTACGTCCATATGCCTGTCCAACGACGACTTAAATGCACTTAAAGTTGGCGAATCTACCACCGTTGCAGGCAAAGCATACCCTTACTACTCTCTGAGTAAAGAAACTACCTCTGACATCTGTCTTATACCTGTCCCCCCTCACTTTAAAGTTGTGTCCCCTTGTGTTTGCCATCCCCATACTTGGAAAAAGGCTCTCCCTGTCCACCCCATCTAACCCTCTGATTATCTTGTATGTCTCTATTAAGTCAGTTCTCACCTCCTTCTCTCCAACGAGAACAGCCTCAAGACCCTCACCCTTTCCTCGTAAGACATTCCTTCTATACCAGGCAACATCCTAGTAAATCTCCTCTGCGCCCTTTCCAAAGCTTCCACATCCTTCTTATAATGCGGTGACCAGAACTGTACACAATACTCCAAGTGTGACCGTACCAGAGCTTTGTACAGCTGCAGCATAACCTCCTGGTTCCGGAACTCAATCCCTCTATTAATAAAGGCCAAACACTGTATGCCTTCTTAACAACCCATTCAATCTGGGTGGCAACTTTCAGCGATCTGTGTACATGGACACCGAGATCTCTCTGCTCATCTGCACTCCCAAGAATCCTACCATTAGCCCAGTACTTTGCTTTCCGATTACTCCGTCCAAAGTGTATCACCTCACACTTGTCCACATTAAACTCCATTTGCCACCTCTCAGCCCAGCTCTGCATCCTATCTATGTCTCTCTGCAACCTACTACATCCTTCGTCACTATCCAAAACTCCACGGACCTCAGTGTCCTCCGCAAATTTACTAACCCACCTTTCTAAGCCCTCATCCAGGTCATTTATAAAAGTGACTAACAGCAGTGGACCCAACACCAACTCTTGCAGTATGCAGCTAGTAACTGGATACCAAGATGAACATGTTCCATCAACTACAACCCTCTGTTTTCTTTCAGCAAGCCAATTACTGATCCAAAGTGCTATGTCTCCCACAATCCCATTCCTCTGCTTTTTGTATAATAGCCTGCTGAGGGGAACCTTATCGAATGCCTTGCTGAAATCCATATACACCACATCAACCGGTTTACTCTCATCTACCTGTTTGGTCACTTTGTCAACAAACTCAACAAGATTCATTAGGCACGACCTACCCTTCACAAAACCATGCTGACTGTCCCTGATCAGATTATTCTTTTCTAGATGGTTATAAATCCCATCTCTTATAACCTTTTCGAACACTTTACCAACAACTGTAGCCACGTGTTCAACTCCTTTCTCTCCCTATTCCTCACCTCGCTAGCACGTGGCACGGGCAGCAAACCAGAGAAAACAACTCTGTTTGTCCTAGCTCTAAGCTTCCATCCTAGCTCCCTGAATTTCTGCCTCAAGTCCCCATCTCTCTTCCAACCTATGTCGTTGGTCGGAGTGTGGACCACGACTTGGGGCTGCTCTCCCGAAGGATCCCAAAAACACGATCAGAGACATTACAGACCCTCGCACCCGCAAGGCAACACACCAACCGTGAGTCTCTCTAGTCCCCACAGAACCTCCTATCTGTCCCTCCTAATGATTGGGTGCCCAATGACTACTGCTCTGCTCCTCTTCCCCCTTCCCTTCTGAGCAGCAGGTGCCCCACTGCTTTCCTCTGGTAAGTCATCCCCCCCCCCCCCAACAACTTGTGCACTGAGCTTCCCTCAGTGCACAAAACTAGGACACATGAAAGGGGAAGGGGAAGTAGAATAGGTTATATTTGCGTGGTTGTGTTACCCGAGACACCACTCGGGTAGTGTCTCCCACCCATCCTCCTCTAACCTTATAAAAAAAAGTGTGGGAGCCAACAGTATCCAAAATGGTATACTTATTGTTTAGGGGAATGGCCACAGGGGATCCCTGCACTGCCTGCCGGTTCCCTTTCTGTCCCCTGTCACCCATCTGTCTTTTTCTTTTATCTGGGGAGTGACTACTTCTCTATAAGTCCTGTCAACAACCCCCTCTGCCTCCCGAATGATCCAAAGTTCATTCAACTCCAGCTCTAGTTCCCTAACGCGGTTTTCGAGGAGCTGGTGTTGGGTGCACTTCCCGCAGATGTAGTCAGCAGGGACACTAGTGGTGACCTTTACCTCCCATTCTGCAGGAGGAACATTCAACTGCCCTACACTCCATTTCCACTGTTCTAACTCCTGAAGTGACTACTTAAAAAAAAGGATTAGGAAATAAACTATTTGCCTTACCTTGTCAATCTGGCTCCCACACTTTTTTTAGGTTAGAGGAGTAGTTTCTCGGGTAACACAACCACGCAAATATAACCTGTTCTACTTCCCCTTCCCTTTCATATGTCCTAGTTTTGTGCACTGAGGGAAGCTCCTTCCAAATTCTGGTTTTATTGTTTGAGCTTTAACATTTTCGTTCTTGTGTTCAAATTCCTCCGTGATCTTGCTCCTTTTTATCTCTGTTACACCCTCCAACCCTCCAGTTCTTAAAAATCTGTTGTTCTTCAGTTCTGGCCTGTGTCACAATCCCTTGTCCCTATTTGACAACTGTGTCTTCAGTCAACCCAATGGGACTATAATTAGAATTTCCTCCTCAAACCCTTTTGCTGTGCACACCTTTCTCTTCCTGTAAGATGGTGCTTTCACTTAGCACTGAACCAACTTTTATCATAGCTCTTAGCTTAATTCCGCATTATTCTCTTCTGAGTTCACACTTGGGAGGTTTCATGCATCTTAATATTACATGCAGACTATTTATTAGATAAGCAGTGGATACTATCACTTGACAGTGATTGAACTTGTTCTTTTCCACAACCATTGGCTCTGCATACTCCCCTCTCCACCTGCAAATTAAGACAGTTGTTCTAAACTAGTATTGTCCTCAAAAGAAACTAACACTTTCCAATAGAATTAATGCATATCTCGAACTCATTTAAAGTTATTAATATGTAAAGTGAGAATTTTTGTGTATTGCAGGTTCAGATTGGCTTTTTAAAGCTTCAATTTCTTTCTGACTGCTTTGGTTAAAAAATATCTTTTTTTTCATTTCATTCAAACAGATGTGAACATTTCAGATCCATGCTTCATGATGATGAGGTGATTGAGATTGACCAGTTTAGCTATCCGGTGTACCGTGCCTTTCTAGAATACTTGTACACAGACTCTATCAATCTACCTCCTGAGGATGCAATAGGTACTGACTCCTAACATGTATAATTGAATTATTTTCTTATTTAATATCACACACAAGTCAAAAAGACTAGAATCTTAAATGTTGTTCTGCTAAAGATAGCTTTTAGGAAGGATTAAAGATTAATTCAGGAGTTGCTAGATTAACAATTCATTTATAGTGTTCTTTGCCTTAATATGGATATAAGACTTGTTTTACTCAAGGGCCATGGGCATTGCTGGTTGCCCAATACTCATAGCCCTTCCCTGGTTCGCTTTGAGAAGATAGTGAGCTGTCGTCTTGACAAATGCTGTAGGCTAGATCCACAATGCCTTTTGGAGGGAATTCCAGGACTTTGACCCAATGACCATGGAGAAATGACGATACACTTCCAAGCCAGAATAGTGAGTGGCTTGGAAGGAAACTTGCAGGTGATGGCATTTCTATGTATCTGCTGCCCTTTGATGTTCTAGGTGGAAGTGGTTGTGGGCTGGAAAGATGCTCACTAAGGATCTTGGTTGAATTTCTGTAGTGCATCTTGTAGACAATGGCAACCATGTGTACTGAGCGTTTGTGGTTGAGGGAATGGATGTGTGGGATGTGGTGCTACACATGCTGTTGAGGTACAAATAACTGGCTTGCTTTGCCGTTTCAAAGATCAGTCAAGAGTTGACCATGTGGTGTCATGTTTAGGCAAGATGATCTTATTTGATTTGGAGAGGCTAAGTGAGTTTAAATAAATGAAGTACCTTGTGGAGAAATGATCCACTTTGATAGGAAAAACTGAAATGTAGAATATTTTGTAAATGCTGAGTGGTTGGTAAGTGTTGACGTTCAAAGGGTCACAGCAAGCAGTTTTGAAGACAATTGGTATGGCTTTATGGCAAGAGGATTTTAATAGAGGAGTAAAGATGTCAGTGCAATTATGTTGCACCTTGTTGACATCGAATCTGGTGTATTGTTTGCAGTCTTCGTCTCCTTACCTATGGATAGACTTGTCATAGACAGAGTACAATGAAGGTTCTCTAAATTAATTCCTGGAATGGGGAGATCATCCTGTGAAGAATGGTTAAATAGATTGGGCCTGTTTTCTAGAGTTTAGAAGAGTGAGAGATGGTTTCATTCAGGACGACAAGGTTCTGGGTGCACCAGAAAGCAGAGGACCCAGTTTCAGATTGGCATGGTGTATATTCCCTGTAATACTCAACCGGTGCTTCTAATCGCATTAATCACTTAATGCTTCTCTGAAATTGCTCCAGGCAGGTCAGCTTAAGATCTTGCTTCCTCGTAGTTCCATCATACCTTCCACAATGACATGATGCAATCCTAAGCATGGTATTGGGGAAAGGAGAATAACATGATGAAATAAAGCCACCTTGTTTAAATATTTTTGCTGACATTCCCTTAAATTTAGTTAATGACATGTTGGGAGTGCATCATGGTTGATGGCCATGAATGGGCTGTTGAGATGTTAGCAGCTGTGAAAGGGCTTTTGCAAAATCTTAAAATGATTATATTTGTCACAATCAAACTTACTTTTTTCCTGAGGCAGCCCAAGAGTGACTAGAATGGTAAAAGGTGGCATGGCATCAAACTTTACTGGGAACAGATATGGAAGTATTAGAAGCTGCTTTTTTATGCCTAGTCATTACTGAGGAGTTTCTCCTGGTAGAGGAGCCATCTTTGTCAAAGCCAGATGCCTTTTGTTGGGTCTGCCATTTGTGCTGTGGCTATGGATGTGATGGACTCTGCTCATCCATAGCGGTGTGCTGTTGGCGCTCTGTTTGAGTAAGAACAGGCCAAATGTGGTTAAAATTTCATGGGGACCTTCTTGCCACATTTATTGTTTTCCTATAGAACAAATTTATAAAAATGGGTATGTCTTTTGTAGTAAGAATGGTGTACTATAGGCATCAAGATCTGTTCATGTTCGATTTATCACTACAGCTTACATTTTATAATCATGCTTCAGCAAAGAAACATGTTACAAACTGAGCCTGATTCAATCTGACAGTGACCAGGGAAGGGCATGTAGAAATATTTATGGAGAATATGAAGTACATGGGGGCTTCGGTCTGTTCAGCTGTAGGAAACTTGTTTATCCAGGATTGGTATCTTATCCATGTGTGTGATTTCTAAAACAATTGTAGCAGTTGAAATACATTTATCACCTTATTACAAAGCTGACAATCTCACTAATCTCAATGATACTTAAGTCTGATACATACACACTTCTTTAATATAAGCAAATGTGTAATAAAGATGTTAAAAATTTAGATGGAAGCAATTGTCTTTTATAATTTAAAAACAAGTACTACTTAAGAATATTCTTGTATTTAACCTTACAGGCCTTTTGGATTTGGCAGCATTTTATGGAGAGAACAGCTTAAAAAATCTTTGTGAGCAGAATATTAAACAAGGAATTTCAGTGGAGAATGCAATTACTTTATTGTCGGCTGCAGTGAAATATCAGGCAAAGGTAGGAGGAGGGGAACAAACCTCATGCTAAATATGTTCATTGTGAATGGTCAACTTGCAACAGAAAGTAGATGTCTTTTCAGTTCATGTTATCATATGATTCAACACTGAACGAGGACATTTGGCTCAGTGTTCCTGTGTCAGCTCTTTTGTCAAGTTTTCAAATTAATCCTATTCCTGACTTGGCGTCTGCCTGTTTCAGCAATCTGTTTCTGTTATCTTGCTGTCACTGCACTTATTCATTTTGTTCTGTTACCTTTGAGCTGTTGTTATAGCCTGTACACCTGATTCTACATAAAAATAAACGAAAGTAGTCCTAATACTTGTTTCTGAGGAAATGACCATACAAATTCGTCATTTAGTGAGAAGACAACCAAAATACCTACCTTTATGGATAGAATTTATTGACCATGCAGTTTTATAGTTCCTTCTATCACCACCACTGCAATCTTTCAATCTTCTGCCATCAAGCATATAAGGAGGAATGGCAGATTATAGCCAGGGTCTCTGCAGTATCCACCCTCAATTCCCTCAGTAGCACAAGTTCCATTCCACGTGAATAAGATGACTGTTCAGCTGTAAGGGTAACTAACACTTTAAGTATTGTCTCTTTATCACATCTGATATTGCTACTAGCTGCTCTTTTATAGTCACATCCCCATTATTTATGTTGTGAAGATAGAGTACTTTTAGTATACTTAGACATGCCCTGCAAGATTTTGATTTGCCTCTAATCAATCCCACTTACCTTTGTCTACCCATTTACTTTTTATAGGTTGATCATCAAATTACAATGCAGGGGTCCACTATGCTTCCACCATCTCGCCAAATAAGAATCATGACTCAGTGCCATGTTCCTGCCCTTTCATCATATCCTTACACATTGCTTCTATTAAAATGATCATCTGATGCCCTCCTGCATACCTCAATTTAATTTACTTTCACCACATTTACAGGCAGTGCACTCAATATGTGGAAAAAATAATCTTTCACATCACATCTGCCTTTTTTCCACATCACTTGAAATCAATGCCCTCTTTATCTTGATACTTTTACAAATGATAGCACTTATCCAAACCCGTTGTGATTTGATCTCCTCTTAGCTGCCTTCTCTCCAAGGAGATCAGACTCAACTTCTCATATCTATCTTCGTAAAACAAAAGGTTTCATCCCTGGAACCATTTTTGTAAGTTTCTTTCAACTCTGAACTTCTGGCATTCACATTTCTTCCTATTGTGTGTTATATCAATTTTTAGTTATCTTGTTCTATTGCCAGTAATGTATTCTAGCCTGCTTTCACCCTTTTAATTTTTTAAAAATGTCCTCTGTACTTATGTAATCAATTGATTCTCTATTGTTTTCTAACCTAATTTGTCATAAAACTTTATATTGTCTGTATCTTTAGTCATCCATGGCAATCTCATCCTCTTAGCTTTTTCCATGATTTCCTGTCTTTTTCCATAACTGTTTTAAACTATGATCAATATTTTTGAATGTTTATTTACTTGTCCCACTTCATTTCTCAGAACTAGCTCCAGAACTGCTTGCTTTTTTGGTAGTTTGAAAACATACTGGATTTCAGAAATTCATCTCCCTTTTTGTCTTTTCTCAGTTATTGTCTCTGCCTACATTGGGATATCTCCATCGTCACTACTTTTGTAGCTCCTTGCATCCTTCTGTAATTTGCTTTCAAATCACCTCCAATCTCCCTTTATTTGACAGTCTACATTGTACACCCTCCAGTCAATTGGCACCTCTGTTCCGTAATTCTAACTAAGTAGGTTCTGTCTTTGAAATGTGCTTTTACCCCCCAAGGGCTAGTTTATTTAATCAACATCACCCTCTTTCTTTCCTTCCTTGTCTTTCCTCAGTGTATTGAAATGAGAATAATAAGTTTGCAGTTCTGCACCTCTACGTTATGCCTGTCTTATTGCCACTATGTTCTAGTTCAGAGAGGTGACTTGTCTGTGCATCAGCTATCTTATTTGTCTCACTCTCTGCAACTTGTAGCATGCGTACTCCAAACCCAATTTGACTGAAATATAACAGGAAATGCTGGGAATATTATGCATTTCAGAAGGGATCTGTAAAATTGCAGGATATCAAAAAGTTGGCAAATATGAGGCAGTCCAAGAAGGAATGTTATTGCTGTCTGATACCACTGTTAAAGGATTTTTTAAAATGTGCATGTAACCAGTTCATTCTGTATAATGCTTTGGCAATTAAAGAGGTTAAAGTATTAAACCTGCATTGGTAGGGATATACAAATATGTAATAGAAATTGAAATTAATATACAATAAGTACAATTTGGAAACCTCTTCATTAAAGTGATTAACTAATTGTTAATAAAATTGGAGGGCACTAAACAGCAGGCAAATATGAGCCAGTCCAAGATGGGAATGGTATTGCTGTGGCATGTCGCAGACCAGAAGGTATTGTTCAGACCTCTGTGATGACAGACCCATCAGTTTAATCTAAAATACTAGTAATTATTGATTTTAATAATTATTGAACAGTTTTGACTATTTTTCCTATTCCATATTTCCTACAAATAGATTCAAACACTGCAATATTTAAGAATAAGGGTTGTAATTCGCAGAAACAAGCTTAGTCCACTTTAGTCAATGCAATTCTTCACAGTGATGTTATTACATCCACCCAAGGTGTCACAGTTGTCAAAATGTGAACAAACTCTCAGTGAAATGTTAATAGAAAGGTTCCTTTCTTCAGCTTTGCAGTTGGTAGCCATTAACCAGACAGGGAAAAGGGGGAATTAACAGTTGCATAATTACAGTAAAGTCAAGTGTGGTACTAGTCCTTGGTCTACTGAGTACCCTCTACACTTGTTCAGTTTAGTAACCTCTGTGCCTGCAAAGTGCAACTCATCTACATTGAAAAAAATAACCTTTCTTCCAGATGAAACAATTATAATGCATTCAATTTTACTTAACATGAACCATATCTAAAACTGGATTGCTGAAAACATTGCTTTGGATACTTTCTTTTAAATGTTTTAATCTAAAATTTTGAAGTTTTAATGACAAAAGTCATGTTTGCATTTCAGATTTACACATAATGGGATTCACACACAAACAACAATTATTCCAAGTGGTCAATCACCCTGTGAATTTGGTGAAATCTAATTTGAATAATTTGAACTCGACTGAAATAAGTAGTAGTGCCTACTATTTTCACTATGTATTTTTAAAATCCGAATATATTCAACCAAGGAATATTTCAACATGCTTGTGACCTGGCTGTACTATTCCCTGTCATCCTGATCAGTAATATCCTTAACTGAAAGCCTTTTTGTTTTTAAAAAAGACATTATAACAATTCTTTGGCAGTTCAATTTCCCCCCAAAAATTAAATCTGCAGAAAATTCTGCTAGCAAACTTCAAAAATTGCTTTACTTAACTTACTTGAGAATCCTATTGAGTTTTCTGTTCCCTTCCCTGTTTGAAATGGTTCAGTTTATAGAACAGTACAAAACCCAGCAAAAGAAAAGTTTCTCTTGCCATCAGCCACCATGGCACTGGCAACCAAATTTGGTATAAACACCCTTCACTGGAACAACACAAAGTGGATGTTATTTAAATTGGATTAAATTTATTTCCAGTGAATTTTCCTGAGGTAAGTTAATGAAAAGAATGCTATTATCAATATACCTAGATCTGTCCAGCTTGTCATCTTCGAACAAAATGTCATGGATAATTAATTGCTTTGTATTGCCTTTGGATAATTGAATTGTGTTGAATTGTTATTCTAGGGATTGGAAGAGTTTTGCTTTAAGTTCTGTGTCAATCATTTGACAGCAGTGACACAAACACAGGGCTTTTCTGAGATGGACCACGAGCTCTTGAAGAATTTCATCAGCAAGGCTGGCAAACATGGGGCATTCCGGAATTGAAGCAGGAATGTGAGCAGTCACTGAATATACTGGGTTTCTTGGTCAGTTTTCTCTCCACATCCTAATCAGTTTATCTGTCCCTACCCCTTCAGGTGTCAACTCTGACAGGGTTAGAGTTCTGTATGTGCTCACTGCAACTGTGCCGAAGAAACCATTGTTTCTTTATTAGCTTCAAACAGGATATTAAAGTAGGGAGATATTACAGCTGAGCTCCTTGCTTAGCATTTAGAGATTACATAATTTGGAGAGTTTGCTCAACATTGTTTTGGAGAGGAGGCCTGTATGACTTTTAACTACTGCCTGTTGCAACATCTCTCGCTGAGATATGGCACAGATCAACAATCAAACCTGGAGTGTTGGCACATTCGAATGGTTCAGTTGCTCATGGGAGAAAATGTTTACTGAACCATTGGGAATTCATTTTCACTTTGAAGAAATGGATCACCGTCACAAGAGTGAAACATCAGATTATGGAAGTCATTCTTTCCATATTTCTTTTATAGAGGTAACTAGTAAGGCTCCATGAAAGAATTCTGGTCTAATGTATAATTCAGAACTACGCATCATAGTTTTAAGAATATCCTTAGTTTGTGCAGCCATTCATTTCATAACACTTTGTACTTTAAAATAACATTTGCTATTCATTTTCAGAAGAAGTTTGCTTTCTTGCATCAATACAATTTTTCCAGCAACATACACAAAGCAAAGGATATCCACATGTCCCAGAAAACTTAATAGATCAATTTATTATCATTGCATCACATGGAAGTACTAGATTCCAGCCAAAGGTTCCTAGTGGTGTATTATTAGGTATCTAGATTAGCTGGATAAACCTTAACTAGCCATCTGATACGATGAGAGAGAGAGAATTAATAGATGATTGAATGCTTTATGGATGTAATAAATGATTGGCTGCTAGGATTATCAATTTTGATGTATAATCAGATTACTGTCCATAAGTGATTTAACACATTTACTGAATACACACTTGGAATAATACAGTTGTCAATGGTGAGCTGTTTTAGTAAATTAGTGTCACAAAACAGCATAAGTGTCCTCTTTGACATGGCATGTTGCAGCTCCTTGCAGGTGCCGTTTGGAAATTGCCATTGTTGTTAGCAAGAAATAGATTTAAATTGCCTAGTATTTTAAAATACTTGTCAATTTCTATTCTGACACAGGCAAATGCATCATTTTCTGGTTCCTTTTCTGTGGCCTAGCATGACAAAAATCTCAATTATAGTAAATCAGTAACAGCCTTAATTACAAAAACCATTTTTTTTCATCCCATGGGTGAGAGTAGGTACAGACTGCAGTGATTGTTATGAGGTGTCTCTCATAGAATGAGTTCCCAGATCAGGGTTGTTAATCAAAGAGCCCTGGCTGAAGACATCTAGAAAAATGTCAGATATCCTGTCCACTCTTGGCAGCTAGTTCAGACGGAGCTGTATCAGTGTACAGAAAGGGTGACTAGGCAATGGGATACTAGCTTCTGTGGAGTTATTTCAGTCGCTGTGAATTGGTGTTAGTGGAACGGCTGCATTGCCAATTTTGTTTCCCTGAAATTTGAGGACAAACTGTAGAGTTGTTAGCAGTCTCACATTTGAATGCAGTTGGATGATTTTACTCTGATCACACTACATTATTGCATTAAGTGACTATGTTTACACATTTGATCATGGCAGTAGAGGTGAACTTGAACTGAGTTTGTTCCATAGAGTCCAGTCCCAATTTATTTGCAATCTATACAGCCAACGTTTTAAAAGGATATAGGATAACTTCTTTCAGCCTGCATTTATGCTTGAACTGACTTATTACAGCACTGGGAATCTTAATTTATTTAACATCACATGATTACCCTCCAAAAGTAGTTCAATATTTGTTCAGTGAAAAGTTGATCTTTATGTATTGAACCCTAATAGTATAAATCATGTTTACCATAAAGAAATGTGCAAAGATATTAAATGTAATAACTGGAAAATTTAATTGAAAAAATACTGAAATGTTAATGCTACTGTCAGTCAGTTACATTTGCTTGTCTTATCTGTTACAGATAATGACTACATGATTCTTTGTTAAACTTTTTCCCCTTGTGCATGTGGTTTTTGATTTTAGTGTCATGTTAAATGTAAATAAATTAAAAGTATCTGATAGCCCAAGGCCTCTTTTTGATTTGTATTTTCATTTAAAATTTTGTAAGATTAGATTAGATTAGACTTAGTGTGGAAACAGGCCCTTCGGCCCAACAAGTCCACACCGACCCGCCGAAGCGCAACCCACCCATACCCCTACATTTACCCCTTTACCTAACACTACGGGCAATTTAGCATGGCCAATTCACCTGACCCGCACATCTTTGTGACTGTGGGAGGAAACCGGAGCACCCGGAGGAAACCCACGCAGACACTGGGAGAACGTGCAAACTCCACACAGTCAGTTGCCTGAGTCGGGAATTGAACCCGGGTCTACAGGCGCTGTGAGGCAGCAGTGCTAACCACTGTGCCACCGTGCCGGTGTAAGGGTATTGTCACTAACTTATTCAGCATTTGTGATACTGTGTTAGCAGCTGAATCATTTGAATCCTGTCATTGGACACAGACCAGAGGTACACCATGTGCACTATAGTTGGAGGTTTGATCCACTGTAATTATTTTTTCAATTTCTTTTGCTATCTACAGATTTGCAGCCTGAACAGAGAAGGAAATAAACTAAAAACAGCCTCGTAAACAAAGTTCAATACTTCACCTACATAAATTAGATCAGACAAATCAAACAAACAGCCAGTGGGGCCAGAATGCTACCCATCAAGGAACTAGTGACCCTTTTTTCATTTATAGGTAAATACATTATGGAAGATTCTACAAGGTACTGCTCCTCAATCAGAATTTTTTTTTTCTTTCCTGCCTTTACAACTGACAGGCTTATCTGGGAGTTTAACATCAAAAGGTTTCACTTGGAGGTCACCACTGATGATGTTACCTCGCCAGGTAATGAAACGTCTGGATATCAAACCTACAGCTCAGTGAGCAAACCTACACCCTAAATCAAAAGGAAATGGACTCTGGTGGGGTAGCAAGCTGTGTGAATGTTCATATGTTAATTCAGCCTGAGATAAACACAGTGAGTCAGCATTTGTTGGGAAGGGACAGGGGTGGGGCTGAAGAGGATGGAGAATCTGCTCAGATTTGAGCAAAAGGTAGGTAAAGAGAATGTTAACTCCTTCCCAGACAGGCTTCCCAAAATATTCCAATCAAGAATGTGGACAAGCCTGAATTATATGAAACAACCAGGCATTGACAGCAAGGCAAACTCTCTGTAGAAATTTGTGTTCAGAAAAAGATTGAAAAATAGATTTTTTTGATTCTACAGCTATTAACAACAACCACAGGCATGTTGTAGATTTTATTGACATATATAAAATATCGAAACAGTACCATAATGTGCAGTCAAATAGATTGCTTTTGAACAAATAACAAGTACAGACCTGTACCTTTTTACTCAGATGGAAAGATGTTTAATCCATTTATTAACTATTTAAATTCAATGAATACTGATATCTTCATGTTATTGAGCTTTTTGTAGATAGGAACAGTTTCCAACTTCTCAGGCAACTATCACGAACAATCCAACATTAATACAGTTATCCCAAATAAGTGTTAGTATTATTCATAATGCCTGTCTATAGGGCAGTTTAACTATTTACTGTAAATACAGCACAGATCATACTTCATAATTTGTTCATCAAAATGTTTGAGACCTTCAAGGCTTTGATTTAGTAGTCAGCATTTCAGTTGTGAAGGCTGTTGTGTACGTCTGAGGTAAAAAAAAAGCCAAAGTTCCAGAAAATGGCTTAATATTCACGCCTTCATTCATAATGCTGATAATAACCTCTGCAAAATTAAATAGTGCATCAGTTTATATTTCTGAAGAACATTAGGTACTGTTTCAATGCACAAATCAAAATCAATAGTGCAGTTTGCCAAATCATTTATACTTAAAGATAGAAGCCTTGACATTGGGCTAGGATTTTTCTTACATTTGGGCTAGAACACTGCCAGTTCAAGACCCACTCCACAGACTTCAGCATATAAGCTAGTCTGGCACTATGCAGTGCTTACTCAAGTACTGAATGAAGTCAGAGTTTCTGACTGTCCTCTCAGGTGAAGGGAAAAGATCTCATTGTCCTATTCAGAGGAGATGATCAGAAACTTCTCCTTGTGTCCTAGCCAAAATTGATCCCTCAAACCAACATAATAACTGAAGATGATCAATGTTATAATTGCTGTTGGTAAGATTTTGCTATATGCAATATTTCCTGCATTAAATTATACAGTACATTGGATGTAATCTGCTTTTGGACAGCCTAAAATTGTGAAGTGTCATATAAAGGCCAGATTTTTTTCATATGACTTATTGCAAACTTACATTTACATCAACACTAGAACCAAAATTGACAGGAACATTTGTTTGAAGACAATTCAACTAAAGACAAACTTATTTCTAGTTTGTAAAAGTAAAATTTTAGACATAAATAAAACATTAATAAAATTGAAATTGCACATATTTTGTGCAAATGCTACATATTTAAGGCCATATTCTCCTCCTCAATGAAGTGTTAATTGCCTTCATTTCATTTTTTAAAAAAGACCAATCAAGATGACAGACATTTAATATGGAACTGATATTAGAACTTGTAAAAATTACCAACATGAATACAACTCCAACCATCTTCTAGATCTTACTTGGCATTTAAACAGTGGAACTGACAAACATTCTGTGCATCTAATTGTACATTACTCAAAACATATTACACTGCACTGATTATGATACATGATCCACATGAACATGTTTAATATATGCAAAGCTTATTTCGAATAGAGCAGGCTCAATTTACAGCTAGATACAAAAGTGTAGCTGTTCACAGAATCAAGTCCAAGGACCCAGCAGGAGATCTGCAATTTGGACAGAGTATCACCATGTATTTATATACAAATAAAGGACATATTGAAGTATTGAATTCAAAAATGGAAGTTGCAATGCTAAAAGTTCCTGCATTAAATAATGAGCGTGAAACAAATAATGTTATACTAAAACAAGCAGACTAATGCAAATCACATTAGAAATGCCAGAAAAAGGAAGCATGGGTGAATGGAGCTGAAGATTGAGGATTGTTGTTGAGGATTAGCTAATATACTCAGTGCAGATCTGGTCTGCTGAATGGCCCTTGGTTGAGGCTATAGATTCAGATTTCTTCAGTGGTCATTTTTGGAAACACTTAGTAGTGGTAAAAATCAGCAGAAAAGCAAGATACCTTCTTTCATCAGGCCTGTTCTATTACTTAGTCAAACATTTTATAAAGCTTCACAGTCAGAGGAAAATATGGCCTTAGTGTTTAGCAAAACAATTCTCTAAAATGACTTAAACTAATTAACTGGAGATTGTAAAAGGAAATAAACTCCATATGTAAAAAAAAATCTGGGAAGGAAGAATGAATGCAAATCAACCATGAAGAAGATTCTGCTCATATGCACTGGAGATACATTACAGAGATAGATGAGGGACTCAACTTTCCTCCCTCTTCATACCACCATTTCCATCTTTCAGCTTCTGTTCTTGCATCTTATTCCTCGTGGATGCTGTAGGAAAATTAATAAAACTGTCAGAATGAAACAATCCTCTCACTCATTATTTAGACTAGCCAGTTTGTTATATTGAGGATTAGCTAATCTAGGGACAGACAATAAATGCTAGCCCAGCTAACAATTCCCTCATCCCATGAATGAATAAAAATAAACTGCATATCTTGTGTGTTGAATGCCCTTGTTTACTCATCCTTTTAAGTAGATTAAATTGACTCATGCAAAGACCAATTTAGTGAGAGATATATAACGTAAAAGAATCAAATCAAATGGACCAGTAAATACAGGGAATAGACGGTTAGCTTAGACCAAAAGCATCTACCGGAGAATGTATAATGGTAAAACAACAAGAAGTTCAAATGCATGTGCTGCAATTTACAAATGTAAGAAATAGGATAGTTTTGAAGAAGGGTTAACAAATTGGTTTGTAAACCAAACAAAAATGAAAAACAAATATGTTACCATACAGTGTCCACATAGAGAGAAAGAGACTGCTGTAGGATTGAAACGATAGTTAGCTGTATAAAGTTAAATGGTGGGGCAATAATGGTTAAAGAAGATACATGTTTTGCAGGAGGAGATTGTTTGCTGAGGAGTGATAGGAAGAGAAATTAACACGTAGGACTGTCTTTTTAAAAAATATACAGAATAATCATCTGATTAAAGTAAACAACTAATAATTTTATGATACTGTGGATAAATGGGTTCAAGATGGGAGAACAATAGTTATGAAAAAATATAAAAGGTGAATATGATAAGAGAGAATATGAAAATGAAAACTAAAAGAGTATGAACTAATATCTGCACAAAAAATTCAAAGCAAGCTGTTCGTCAAAATAAGAAAAAAAAATAAGGTTGAACTCGATAAAAAAAATTACATATGCAGAAATTAGCATTAAAGATTAGGTTGGATAGATAGATAAATAAAGAAGAAGGGTTATGGGAATACTGCCGATAAATGCATTTTGCTTGTTTGAAGGGAAAACTGATTGGATCAAATGGCCTGTGTCACTGTTATAATTTCTATGCATGTAATTTGATAGTCAGAACTGTACACTTATGGATTAACATTGCCACTGAATACTGTGTTAATGTGACCCTCTTGACATCTATTCCATCCCTCTTATTATGATGACCATTTTAGTTCTGAACTGCAGGGTCACACAGAATATTGGCTTTTTGAATTATCAAGCATGATAAATTTTAGAAGCGTTCTAATTCAGGCAAGAATAACATATTTAATAAAAATAGATAATGCCTGGATAATCAATAACTGCATTATAATCTCAACAAATGGTTCTGACTAATCCTGAATTCCAAAATATCCTGTACCTTTAAAATGTAAACACTTAAGTGCAATATTAGCTCGGTCCAAGGCTGATGAGTCTGTACAGTGTTAAGAAATGACTAAGGATTGAGAAATAATACATGCTCAAACATGCTCCTCTGAACTGACAGCAACTTTGCAACTTGCCGACAGGATCAAAGCAGGGTGAGAAACATTTCCTGAGGCTGGATGGAAGAGTAATCTCAGGAGTTTAGTCAAATTATTCTTCCTTTTATTGTTACACAGTTTGACCTCCCTACCTGGCAGTCTAATGTAGCCAATCTTGAATATGACACATGCTTTCAAATCAAACTTTTCGATTTATCTTTTGATGCAGAAGATCATTTGTTGCTTTAGAAAGAAACACTGAACAAGATGACGCTCTTTACTCCAGAAGACTGCGGAGAATCCAACAGTGGCATTTAAAATTATGAAGGGATTTGATTAAATCAACACAGAAAGGGAATTTATTTGTTGAAGTCACCAAAGCTAGGGTCATAAATGGACATGGCCTTGATAAGTCTTAAAAAAAATTCAAGATATCCTATTTACTTAATGGTGAGAACATGCATCTAAGAGAAATTAGATAAGTATATGAGGGAGAAAGGAATAGAGGATAGGTTGGCAGGGGGTCAATAAATGAATAAGATCGGTATATGAATAGGAAGGATTCAGAGGGATATGGGCCAAAAGGGACTAGATTTAGTATGAGCTGAAAATGTGTTGCTGGAAAAGCGCAGCAGGTCAGGCAGCATCCAAGGAACAGGAGATTCGATGTTTCGGGCATAAGCCCTTCTTCAGGAATCAGGGCTTATGCCCGAAACGTCGAATCTCCTGTTCCTTGGATGCTGCCTGACCTGCTGCGCTTTTCCAGCAACACATTTTCAGCTCTGATCTCCAGCATCTGCAGACTTCACTTTCCCACTAGATTTAGTATGTCTGGTTGGCATGAGGGAGTTAGACAGAAGAGTATGTTTCCGTGCTACATCTCTCTATGATTCTAGGAGGTTTATGTAGACTATTAACTGCTTCGACTGATTGGTCAGTTTCTCTCTAGCTGTAATTTTAACAGTAACTTATATAATATAAAATACATGTGAGGAGCTAACTCTCTCTCTGGGACAATACATATATCACATTTGTAAATTCTGATGAGTTTAATAACGAAATCATCAGAATAAAAGAGCAATTTGGCCAATTATTAAGGATATAGAAGTTTGATTCAACTTAGCGAGACAAATTAGCTTTGTCTAGCTAATTATCTTTCTGCAAATTACTTGACCATGGCTAATCTATAATGGAGGGGTAAAATAAATTATAATGGGAGACTCTTGAAAGATAATTCATAGGAAGTCAAAATGAGTGCGTACTTCAGTGTCCTGAAGCAAGTGAGTCTATATGGGATTGAAGGTTAGCTTCACTCTATTCTGATACAGTTCCTCTTTTATATCAGTTCTTTATACTTAGATTTTCCTGTCAATGTTGCGCCAATTTATATCAACAAAACAAGAAATAGGAGCAAAGGAGGAATAGCTTCTCCAGCCCAATCCACCATTCAGTATGATCATGCTAACCTTCGACCTCCTGCTTCCTCATATCCCTTGATTCCCTGAGACACTGAAAATATATCTATTTATCTATCACAGCCTTGATTATGTTCAACAATGGAGCATTCTTAACTCTCTGGAGAACAGAACCCTAAAACATCACAACCCTTTCGAAGAAGAAACTTGTTCTCATCTCAATGATAAATGATAGATGTATCCGAAGACTGACCCCACCAGTTGAAACAATTCCCTTCAGAATCTTAAACAAAAATCAACTGTGGATGCTGGATTGAAGGAGGGTCACTGAACCCAGAAAATTGACACTGCTTTCTCTCCAGAAACTGCTAGATCTGCTGAGTTTCTCTAACAATGTGTTTTGGTTCATTCACAATCTTATTTCTCTAACTCCAGAGATTACAGGCCCAATTTACTCAGTCTCTTATCATAACCCTTAATCCCAGGATCTAATCTAGTGAACACTCACTATCTATCTTCATGGCAGGGATATCCTTCCTTAAATAAAGAGGCCAAAACAGTGCACAATATTCCAGGTGTGATCTTTCCAAAGCCAGAAGGTAGCAAAGCTTCATTAAGCAAAAGTGAGGACTGCAGATGCTGGAGATTAGAGTCACGATTAGAGTGGTGCTGGAAAAACACAGCAGGTCAGGCAGCATCCAAGGAGCAGGAAAATTAACATTTCACGTAAGAGCCCTTCATCAGGAAATAGCAATTTCCTGCTCCTCAGATGCTGCCTGACCTGCTGTGCTTTCCCAGCACCACTCTAATCTTGATACAAAGGTTCCTTACACTTGCACTCCTTGTTGGGAAGGTCACCATGCCATTTATCTTCCCAATTCTTTGCTGTAAAAATTGAATATTTAGTTCCTGTGTTCCTAGTTTGAAGATGCGTGTCTGAACTCGTTCATTAATATTTGCATGCTACAAGCATTTTAAAAAGTATTCTGCTCTTTGATTCTGACTCTCAAAGTAAACAAACTCTGTTTTCCAAATGATCCATTACTTTTCTTGCCTGCACACTCAAATTACTCAACTCCTCTCTAATCCTACGATCAATTACTTTAACTCAATGACCCAGCCATCAACCTCTGTGATATCAGATCTAGGATCCCGTGTCTTTATACATCTCAAATAAATATCCCCCGAGCCTCTCATATTCTCAAGAATATAAACTTCAACCTCTCTTTTCTCATTGCCTAAAAATTATCCATTCTTGGCATCAACTGCATAAATCTTTTTTGTACTCTCTGCAAAACCCAAATTAAAATGGTTACAAAAAGATGCACCAATTATTATTCTTTGATTCTGGTCAGAGCCAATTTTGGATCCAACTTGGAACTCGACTTTGGATTTTATGAACCTGTAAATTTCTGACTAATCTTGCAAGCAACTTCTAGATTTCCACACTTAAATGCACATGTGCTACAATGTGCTTAAATGCTATAACATAGAACATCGAACATTACAGCACAGTATAGGTCCTTTGGCCCTCCTTGTTGCGCCAACCTGTGAAATTAATCTGATGCCCATCTAACCTACAACGTTCCATTATTAGCCATATGTATGTCCAAAACCCATTTAAATGCCCTTAATGTCAGCGAGTCTACTACTGTTGCAGGTCCACGCCCCTACTACACTAAGTGAAGAAACTATTCCTAATATCTGTCCTAAATCTATCATCCCTCAATTTAAAGTTATGTCCCCTTGTGTTAGCCTTCACCATTCTCTGAAAAAAGTTCTCACTGTCCACCCTATCTAACCCTCAGATTATCTTCTATGTCTCAATTAAGTCATCTCTCAACCTTCTTCTCTCCCAATGAAACAACTTCAGTTCGCTCAGCCTTTTCTCATAAGACCTTCCCTCCATACCAGGCAACATCCTAGTAAATCTCCTCTGAACCCTTTCCAAAGCTTCCATATTCTTGGTGACAATACTCCAGGTGCGGCCTTATCAGGGTCTTGTACAGCTGTAGCATAATCTCGTGACTAAACTCAATCCCCCCACCAATAAACGCCAACACACCATGTGCCTTCTTAACAACCCTATCAACCTGGGTGGCAACTTTCAGGGACTTATGCACCTGGATACTGAGGTCTCTCTGCTAATCTACACCGCCAAGAATTTACCATTAGCCCAATACTCTGCATTCCTGTTATTTCTTCCGAACTGAACTACCTTACACTTTTCTGCATTAAACTCCATTTACCATTTCTCAGCCCAGCTCTGCATTTTATCTATGTCCCTCTGTAACCCACAACATCCTTTGGCACTATCCCTAACTCTACCGACCTTAGAGTTATCCACAAATTTACTAACCCATCCTTTTATGCCTACATCTAGATCATTTATAAAATGACAAACAGCAGTGGTCCCAAAACAGATGCTTGTGGCATACCACTGGTAACGGAGCTCCAGGATGAACATTTTCCATCAACCACCACCCTCTCTCTTCTTTCAGCTAGCCAATCTCTGATCCAAACCGCTAAATCACCTTCAATCCCGAAGCTCCATATTTTGCATAATAACCTACCATGTGGAACCTTATCGAATGCCTTACTGAAGTCCATATACACCACATCAATAGCTTTAACTTCATCCACCTGTTTTGTCAGCTTCTTGAAGAACTCAATAAGGTTCACAAAACTGCATTGACAATCCCTAATCAACTAATTCCTTTCCAGATAAATCCTACCTCTTATAACCTTTTCCAATAACTTATCCATAACCGAAGTAAGGCTCACTGGCCTATAATTACCAGGGCTGTCCTGATTCCCCCTCTTAAACAAGGGAACAACATTTGCACTACTCCTCTCTACAAAGATGATATAAAGATCGAAGCCAAAGGCTCAAGGGCGAGTACTAACAGTTTTGCAATGATTATAACCACAAACAGCAGGCCACAACACTACAGAGAGGTAGAACATAGAACATCGAAGCAAATTAAATTCAAATTTGAACAATATATTTTGTCTGTACAGTTCGAGAGGAATGTGCATACACTAAGAAAAGCACAGACTTGATTTAGAAGAATATTTCCTGGAATGAGAAACTTCAGTTGAGTATGGATTGGAGAAGTTGGGACTGTTATCCGAGGAGATGAGAAGAGGTTTTTGAAATCATGGCAGACATGGACGGAATAAATAGAGAGAAACATCTCTCAGCATTTGTGGAGAGAAATCAGAACTAATGTTTGGGGTCCAGTTACGTTTCCTCAGAGTGTTTTGAGGGAGAGTCACTGGACCCCAAACATTAACTGTGATTCCTCTCCATAATTGCTGCCAGACCTGCTGAGCTTTTCCAGCAATTTGTCCGTTTTTCTGATTTACAGAATCTGCAGTTCTTTTGGTTTTTACTTAGGGAGAAACTTCTCCTTGGCTATAACACTGGCCTAGAACTATAGTCACTTTAAAAGCAGAACAAGTAAGGACTTCAGTGATGTCACCAAAAATACTGTTTGGTAGTTACAAAGGTTTCAACAATGTGATTTATGTGAACATTCATAAAACCATATATCATATTTCAAAATGTTCGCAAAAATTTTTCTTCATTTACTGCATTCAGAGAGAGAAATGTCTGGTTTTCACAGGAAGATTTCAGGGTGATAGCTGTGCTCTCAATCAAGATACCCCATTCCTACATTTATGTGCTTACTATTCACAGAATGAGGTCATAAGGAGTGAGGTCATTGGAACTCAGTTGGCTAAATGGCTACAGCATCATGCACAATTGTGTCAGCAACTCATATTGGTTGTGATAATTCATGGACACATGCTTCCTTTAACCTTTATGCAGAATGGTGCACCTTAAGCTGTTTAACCAAATGTCCTTCCCTATTAGCTAGATTAGATTATGGTCAGCAAAGAAAAAGATCCAGTTTGAGCAATGGTAGTTCAAAAAAAAACACTAACTACTGTAGATATTAAAACTTGGAACATAAATGACCAGATTAAGAACACAGGAGGACTTTCATTCCAGCCAATCTGGTCCACATCCAAACAGGACAATTTCTGGGAAAAGATTTCTCTTCAAAGATTACATGACCAACCATCAAATCAAAACCTGCATTATCTGAAGTATAAGTAATCTGTACAGTACAATAACAACACATGCAAAAAGCAAAGAATGCTTTTTGTCATATGAAAATTGACAGTCTCGTTGCATGACTGCAGCACAGAATTTCCTTACCTGTTATTATATGTAAGTGTAAAAATAATTGTTTTGAAAGAGCTCATTTATCAAAAGGTATTCAGTAAAAGCTTTACACTTAAATAATATAGCAAATGTGCATCATTCAAATAACTCCATGTTTCTTACAGCTGCAAGAAACCTGCTCAGCTTTCAGCCATGAAAGCTGGATTACTACACAATCAGTGAGGTTTCACTTTGACACAAGAAGCCAAAAGCCACAAAACATTTGGCTATCACTCACCCCTACACTGTTTTAAAACCAGGCCATATATTCCAAGTTGACAAGTTTACTAATTGGGTCAACCTTTACAGGGCTCAGAAAATGATTTTTTTAGTTCATGGCATGTTGTGGAATATGAAACCAATGGACTCTAGAAAGCCTTTCATAGTTGCTGGTCTATTCATATCTGATTTCATGTAATTCCTAAACATCTGTCTGAAACTGTGATGCAAACATTGTTGCTAAGCAATATAACCTGACACAGAATTCAGCTTTTGAGGTTAGACAGCCTGCTAAGAACTTAGCAAACTCCTCCTCATCAGAATTAATTAGACTGCTAGATAACCTAACCATAGGACATGAAAACCAGACACATTAATAATTTGGAAAAAATTTGAATCCACTTACTCATTTCAGCAATCTTTTGCTGCAGTAGTTTGGACTCCCCAGACAAGTGCTTGCTAAAAAGCAGAAAAACAACAAACATATGAAACAATGAGTAAGAATCTAGTAAGTCACACAGATTCAGCTCTTCTGCTACAATCTGAAACAATTTTCATCTTGAAAGATAATTATTTTTGGCTGATTTCTGAAAAGGTACGGAATGAAGCAGCAGAACTGGCTTCTTTGTTTACCTGCCGTCCGTCTCATCTTGACCATCCATATCAAAGCGAAGCCTTTTGAGAGGTTTTGGCAGACTCCCTGCATCTCCAGCCCTCTTCAGGTGACGATCACTGGAACTCACTAACTGATTGATCTTTTGGAATTTTTCTGGTGACTGAAACAATATGAGATCTAGATTACATGATAGATCTAAGTCCAGCTTGGAGGAGAAAACAACGCACAATTTTCACTTTTTAACCCAATATCCCTATTTTGTTACTTTCCTTCATCTATATATTTTGACTCCTGTTAAGGAAAATATCTCCTAGCCACGTTTCGAAAGACAGCATCGAGACTTGGTACTGTAAACTGAGATTACTTGGGGCAATTTAGTGGTGCTTTTGTGGTTCTACTGGGTAGGATCAAATTATTGATTGTACACTGCTAAACCCCTTGGGGAACTTCTAAAGGACTGTCATTAGAATTTCTTTTATTAGCCTGATTATTGTCATCACTAAAAATACCAAATGTCAAATTATGATTGAGTTAAAAATCTCACAACACCAGGTTATAATCCAACAGGTTTATCTGGAAGCACTAGCTTTCGGAGTGTTGCTGATTTATCAGATGGTTGAAACACCTGATGAAGGAGCAGTGCTCTGAAAGCCAGTGCTTCCAAATAAACCTGTTGGATTATAACCTGGTGTTGTGAGATTTTTAACTTTGTCCACCCCAGTCCAACATCAAAATTATGATTGAACATTGGTGGTTTTTCAAATTTGCTGATTGGGATTTAAATTTCAACCTTCAGAATCTGATTCCAATACTAACGAATGTATGAGTCAATAAATCACTGATGTTTGACTTGAAGATCCCTGCAGTACAGTACTTTTGCTGAAATGATTAATATCAATTAAGGAATATATTCAAGATCATTACTTAACTGTGTGAATTGAGTATTTAAATATTTCTATTTCAAAAGCCTAGGTCATTATCAAGCTTGATATTTTACATCTGGAAAACTAATCTGGACATAGTACAACAAAACATTTAAGGAGCTTTAAGGTGACAATTCTGCATACACAATAGACTTTAAAAAGCAATACTCACCCCAAATGGTTCCCCAATAGACACTAATATCCTGTGAAATCAAATAATTATTCATCAGTTATGAAAAGCAAGACCATTCTTGGGGGCTTGACATTGTAAGTATTATACAAAGATAATATTTTTTAAAAATCACACAGGTAATTAAAAAGTATAAGAACCCAATGCTGCTAATAGCATGTTGTTTTTATCAATGCAATTCTGCTATTCTAATGTCACTTGTGGGAAAAATTCTATTGAAGGCTCACTGATGATGTTCCTAGTATGGTTACAAAATGGCTAAAAACAAACCTGCCAGCTCAACAAACAAACTTACAATCTGAAAAAGTCTACCGTTTCAAAGTTTTCTGCAAGAAAAAAAAAGTTTTAATCTGTAGTAGGGTCCCTTAATCTGTTCAGAAACGGTACCCTGGTGCTTTACAGAATTAATCTCAGCTGATGTCCCTACTTCTTCATTTAAGGTGATCATAATCACTCAGCAAAACATCATCAGATACATTCTACCTCAATGGAAGATTGACAGAGAAACCATATTTGCTAGTTTTTAAAGCTATAACATAAACCTAGTTTGAATAAATCACTGCCTGAACTGCACATTGACTTATCATGATAAGTCAATCAGAGAAAAGTAAGCCACTATCAGGGAACAAATGTATTTTAATAAGAAATAAGCCTGAAATATTAACCATGCTTCTCTCTTCACAGAAGTTGTTTAATCCACTGAATATTTCCAGTACTTTGTTTAATTTTAGATTTTCAGCATGCACAATGTTTCGCTCTGGCATTGTTAATATACACATTAACATTATCTTTTGGGCTGCATTTGATATCTGTATCAGAAACCGAGATCTACAACATGAGCCACAATTTGCACTATGAATGCTTA
The DNA here is from genome assembly GCF_020745735.1 of Hemiscyllium ocellatum. NCBI lineage: Eukaryota > Metazoa > Chordata > Chondrichthyes > Orectolobiformes > Hemiscylliidae > Hemiscyllium > Hemiscyllium ocellatum. Next base: position 21,480,916 of record NC_083412.1, on the reverse strand, counting down.
AATATGCTGACCGTGTTCTTGGAGTCAGTTTTGTTGGGGACAGTAGTCCGTCACTTTTGTATGGACTTTTCAATGGAGATACATAAATGTTATTTCCACCAGGCACACGCAGTGGAGAACTTGGAAAACCAAATGTACTGCGAGGAACTTGAGGTATTGGAGAGAGTGTTGGTGGCTGTTCAAAAGAGACAGTACAGAATAAATTCACAGATAAGCCCTGGAGTTCTAATATTTCAATATAGGACAACTTGAAGATATGGAAACAAACAATTATCACATTATTGTTGATTTGTTAGTGATGGGAGTGTAAAGTCCTGTAGCATTATATTTGAGTGAGTGAATTTTGCAGTATAAACAGTAAACAATAGTAATCAGTGCATTTTTCGAGCTATTAGGAAATAATTATGGATCCCTGGCAGTGAAGATTTCAATATTTGCTGATGTTATTTTACACAGCCACAGTCATCAGAAATTGCACTAAAAATATCAAAAATTATTAGTTACTCGGCTCATACGTGTAACACTATACTTTTTGTTGGGAAAACAGATAATAAGTTACTCACACGTGTTGAAGCGTACTGCAGGATATTGGTTTTCAGCCTCTGCATGAACACCAGGTTGTAGAAGCCTATAATGGAATCATACTGCCCTTCTCTGATCAGCACGTGTTTAAAAGTCTTAAGGAAGAAAGAAAATGAATGCCTTAATTAAGCTAAGCAATTTACTTACAGAGTTAACTGAACTGCAAATGCAGTGAGCCTTAATACTTCAGTAAAATTAGTCAAGTCTGACAAGAAGAATTAAATTTGTTCTTTTCATTGCTTTGAAACAGATATCATTTAGCAACAAGTCATATGATAAGTACCCCAGATAAAGACATCATGAGTTCAGTTGTTCTGAATTTCCATAGTTGGAGAAACGTGCTTTAATATTTAACCTCAAAATCTGGCCAGCTGCTAGGGTAAATTTTACTAAACATTCAGCCACAATCTAAACAGATTAGATTTGCTTGAACTAGAATGAGAACAATTTTTAAATGCTTGTAACAGTATTCCAGAGGTACTGAAGAGTGACTTCTTGCTGTCTTTTCAAAAGGAACTAAATGCAGTTTTAGAAAATGAACAGGAAGAGGGGGTGCGTGTATTTGTGTGATACGATGGTGAGAACAGGAGAGATGAAGTGGGGAGAAGGATGAGAGCACAGAGTCAAACCAACAAGCTGTGCAAGCAAATATGGACTTTTCTTGACTTGCAATACATAATATTTTTGTCATGCTGGAAGAAGGGCCAAAAAACAAACCTTCCTCCCTTGAAAAAATCTCTGCAACAGTCCGAGTTACCTCTTGACTTGTATTTGGCAAATCCTTGTAGGCAGTAACAATCGTCTTGAACCTAAGGTCTATGTTCTTCACCTTGCAAATGGCATACATGGAGCACATCATTATCTGTTAAAACACAGTTAGGCTTGTTAATATACATAGACTCCCATAGAAGAGATGTTCAAAACATACTTGTAAATCACATGCTTCTCATCAAGTGTTTAGTTTGCAATTATGTACACAACTCATTCGTTATAACATGTTATGAATGTGAAATATAGGAGTGCAGGGAAGGAAATAACTTATCAGCTTTCAGAATCACCTCTGTTTAGTTCCGATTTTCTTACGAATGAAAACCGGAATTGAAGCAATAAAATGTAGGCAGATTAAGTCATAGTAATAGTTAGAAAACTTTCACAGAGCCCAACAGCATAAATGTGTGCATAATTATGATAATTATATGAGTTCTACAATTAAACATATAGATTTAATATTTTTGTTTCACTTACTTGTTGTGGTAAGACTGATGGCATCTCCAACAGAGGTGAGTGTTGCACCAAAAGAGACTGGAGTATTGAGGTAACAATGAAAGCTAAGATTTGTGTGTTCTGTCAACATGGAGAAATCTCCAAAAAGCCTTCTTGAACATACACATTATTCAGTGCACTGGTGAAAAAGAATTAAGAGATGGTCCTCTTTAAGGGACTCAGTTTGGTTCAGTTTTAAAGGCACCGTTACTTAGTACTTGATGAACTGATGGTAGCAGGTAACTGAAAAGCAATCTCGAGATATTGGCCCATTTTAACTTTGTACGGGGGCTAGACATTGTGTCAGTCAAGACCTTGCCCGACATATCAGTGTTGGGGCATTCACCAAGTTGCTTTAAGAGCGTGAAAGAACTCCACATTGTTTGTGATAGTTAACATAATCTTTTTGATAGGCAACATGATTTCCAACATAAACAAAACTCAGCAGCTGAGAGAGAAAACAGAATTAATGTTTTGGGTCCAGTGACCCTTCTTCAGAACTCTCTCTAATGCAAACTTAGTCACTAACTTTATTAAAATTATATATCAACCGCAAATACGAATGGATAACTGGAATTTTTCCACTACCTTCAAGTCAGAAACAAGGATATGGCCTAACATGTCCTAAACAATGTTGCTGCTCAGCTGAGTGCACATGTGAGTGTGAACCAGCCTGCAGGAAATTCACACTTCTTTGCTTTCAGAGCTTGGGGATACTGAATCCAACTGAAGCAACTCACTGCAGTGCAAAGGAGGTTAGCACGGTTAGTGCGAGACTGCAGCAAAATGGCAGAGTGAGAATATTGACTACAATTTGGCTTGAAGTGGAAATTTGGACCAAATGTGGATAGAAATACCTCAACCAGGGTTTTTGCAAGTAATTCACCAGAGCCAAAAGTAAATGGGAGGATGAAAAAATGTGAATTGAGAGGCTGACCTGCAGTCAGGAGAAAGTGAGGACTGCAGATGCTGGAGATCAGAGCTGAAAAATGTGGAGCTGGAAAATCACAGCTGGCCAGGCAGTATCCGAGGAGCAGGAGAATCGACGTTTCGGGCATAAGCCCTTCTTCAGGACTGAGGCTGGTGTGCCAAGTGGGCTGAGATAAAAGGTAGGGGGGAGGGGCGCTGGGAGTATGACAGGTGGAACGTATGACAGGTGGAAGGTGGTGAGGGTGAGGGTGATAGGCCGGAGAGGTCGGTGCTGAGTCTGAGGGTTGGGACTGAGATAAGGTGGGGGGAGGGGAAATGAGGAAACTGGAGAAATCTACATTCATCCCGTGTGGTTGGAGGGTTCCTAGGCGGAAGATGAGGCACTCTTCCTCCAGGCGTCATGTGGCCAGGGTCTGGCGAGGGAGGCCAAGGACCTGCAAGTCCTTGGCGGAGTGGGAGGGGGAATTAAAGTGTTCAGCCACGGGGCGGTTGGGTTGGTTGGTGCGGGTGTTCCAGTGGTGTTCCCTGAAACATTCCACAAGTAGGCGGCCTGTCTCCCCAATGTAGAGGAGACCACATCAAGTGCAGCGGATACAGTAAATGATGTGTGTGGAGGTGAATTTGCGACAGATATAGAAGGATCCATTGGGCCCTTGGAGGGAGGTGAGGGGGGGGGAGATGTGGGTAAGTTTTGCACTTCTTGCGGTTGCAGGGGAAGGTGCCGGGAGTGGAGGTTGGGTTGGTGGGGGGTGTGGACCTGATAAGGGAGTCGCGGAGGGAGTGGTCTCTCCTTAATGCTGATAGGGTTGGAGAGGGAAATATATCCCTGGTGGTGGGTCTGTCTGGAGGTGGCGGAAATGATGGAGGATCTTACGATGTATCCGGAGGTTGGTGGGGTGGAAGGTGAGGACCAGTGGGGTTCTATCCTGGTGGCGATTGGAGGAGCGGGGCGGAGCTGCGCGAAGTGGAGGAGATGCAGTGGAGAGCATCGTCTGAGGGGAAATTGCAGTCTTTGAAGAAGGAGGCCATTTGAGTTGTTCGGTAGTGAAATTGGTCCTCCTGGGAGCAGATGCGGCGGAGGCGAAGGAATTGGGAATATGGGATGGTGTTTTTACAGGGGGCAGGGTGGGAGGAGGTGTAATCTAGGTAGCTGTGGGAGTCAGTCAGTTTGTAGTAAATGTCTATGTTGAGTCGGTCGCCCGAGATAGAAATGGAGAGGTCTAGGAAGGGGAGGGAGGAGTCTGAGACGGTCCAGGTAAATTTGAGGTCAGGGTGGAAGGTGTTAGTAAAGTGGATGAACTGTTCAACCTCTTCGTGGGAGCATGAGGTCGTGCCGATACAATCATCGACGTAGCGGAGGAAAAGGTGGGGGGTGGTGCCAGTGTAGCTGCGCTAGATGGACTGTTCCACATATCCAACTATGAGGCAGGCATAGCTGGGGCCCATGGCTACTCCTTTGGTTTGGAGGGAGTGAGAGGATTGGAAGGAGAAGTTGTTAAGAGTGAGGACCAGTTCAGTCAATCGAAGGAGGGTGTCAGTGAAAGGGTACTGGTTAAGTCGGCAGGAGAGGAAGAAGCAGAGGGCTTGGAGGCCTTCGTGATGCAAGTGTATAGGGACTGGATGCCCATCATGAAGATAAGGTATTGGGGGCCGGGAAAGCAAAAATCATGGAGGTGGTGGAGGGTGTGGGTGGTGTCCCAAACGTGGGTGGGGAGTTCTTGGACTATGGGGGACACGACTGTGTCGAGGTATGCAGAGATGAATTCGGTGGGGCAGGAGCAGGCTGAGACAATGGGCTGGCCGGGGCAGTCGGGTTTGTGGATTTTGGGTAGGAGCTTGAAACGGGCGGTGCGGGGTTGTGGGACTATGAGATTGGAGGCAGTGGATGGGAGATCCCTTGAGGTGATGAGGTTATGGATGGTCTGGGAGATAATGGTTTGGTGGTGTGAGGTGGGGTCATGGTCAAGGGGGTAGTAGGAGGAGGAGTCCGCGAGTTGGCGTCCAGCTTCAGCGGTGTAAAGATCGGTGTGCCAAACTTCCATTGTGCCTCCCTGGTCTGCCGGTTTGATGGGGAGGTTGGGGTTGGAGTGGAAGGTGTGGAGGACTGTGTATTGTGAGGGTGAGAAGTTGGAGTGGGTGAGAAGGGTGGACAGATTGAGGCGGTCAATGTCGCAGCGGCAGTTGGATATGAAGAGATTGAGGGCGGGTAAGAGGCCAGCATGGGGTGTCCAGGTGGATTGGGTGTGTTGGAGGCTGGAGAAGGGGTTGTCAGAGGGTGGGCGAGAGTCCTTGTTGAAGAAGAATGCGGGAAGGCGAAGGCAGCGGAAGAAATGCTCCATGTCTAGCCGTGTGTCAAACTCATTGATCCGGGAGCGTAGGGGGATGAAGGTGAGGCCTCTGCTGAGGACTGATTGTTCATCCTCAAAGAGGGGAAGGTCTGGAGGGATAGTGAAAATACGTCAGGCTGGGAGCTAGGACCTGGTGTGGGGCTGGAGTGGGGGGTGGAGTCGGTCATGGGAGCGGAGTGGTCCTTGAGCAGGTGAGTGACATCACTGGGGGCGGAAGTGGCTGCGGCGATGGCCACTCCAGGGGCGGAAGTGGCGCGCCAGGCAAAAATGGCACTGGTCCCAGTGTCCGTGGATCCCGCGGCGGCCGCGTATCTGTCAGCGATGGCCTTCCTGGCGATCGTGGAGGCGATTGTCTGGGCGGCGATCACGGAGGCTGTATGGTCGGTGGGGCAGAAGTGACGTCACCGTTCGCCGTGGCGGACCAGCGATGGAGTGACATCACAAACCACAAACTGGTGTGGGTGCAGGGAAGGAAGCTGGTTGGTGGGGAGGATTGATGAATATTTCAGTCTTTAAAGTGAAACTAAGGGTCTTCAGTTTGTTTTTGGGTCTCCAGTACTTTTCTTTTTTCATAAAAAAACTGCTTAAGTATTAGATTGATACTGGTCATTTTATTCATTTTAGTTTATAAAAACAAAATATCATTACAGTGAAGTGTACAGAGCAGAGAATTTCACCAAATTATCCAGTTAAATCAAATATGATAGCAATGGCTAGAAAGGTGATGTCTTGCTGCCACAGTATGTGGAAGCTGCTGAACATTAAGGTGATCCAGAGCAAACACATCCATAGTAAGGGTTTGTAGCTCAAGGAATGTCAATTCCAAATTGAGCAGCTGCTAATATAGTGCCACACCAGGGAAGGTGAAAATTACCAGGACACTTTGCTCCAAGGATGAACACATCCCTCAGACTAGCTGATTTAAAACTGGCTACTTTAGTTGGCTTAAAGTCTATGAGTGGGACAGTTAGTTACATTATTACAAAAAAAGGTTACAGCACAGCATTTAGAAACAATCAAGTTGGCTTGTCTTAATGAATGCTTGGCTTGCCTAACAAATTTAATAAAATTCTTTGAGGAGGTAATAAGCAAGATAGATAAACAGGAAGTAGGGGATGTAACATATTTTGGTTTTCAGAAGGCATTTGATAAGGTACATGTTAGGCTATATTATGAGGTAAGATCACATCCATGATTTTGGGATTAGTATATGAGCATGGATAGGGGATTGGCTAACATCAGAGTTGGGATAGGAGAGGAAATTTTCAGGACGGCAGCCTGTAACTAATGGAGTGCCATGGAGAGCAGTGCTGGTGCCAATTAATTACAGCAAATATGAATGAGTTGGATGTGGAAAGTGTATGTACTATAGCCAAATTTGTAGATGACACAAAAATAGGTAGGAAAGCAATTAGTGAGGTTGTGCACTTTGGCAGGAAGAATAGAGAAACTATTCTTATTTAAATGGAGAAAAACTGCAGAAAACCTCAGGACAGAGTGACTAGTTCATAAAATGGACAAAAGAAACTGAACTGCAGAGGAGATGAGTGACTGCCCTTGATATCAAGCCTGCATTTGACCAACTGAGAGAATTGGGCGATAAAGAAAACTCTGTCAGCTAGTTGTGACACATAGTTGTGAATCTTGAAGTGGGGATGCTTATTGATGACTACACAATATTCAGCACCATTGATGATCCCTCAGATACTGAAACAGTCAATGTGCAAATGTGCCACACGAAGCCAGGCAACAACAATCTCCGATGAGTCACAGTCAAGACATCAACCCTTGATATTTAATAGTGTTACCATTACTGAATCCCCCACCATCAATACCCTGGGAGTTACTATCGATCAGAAACTCAACCGTACTAGCCACATAAATACAAAGGTTACAACAGCAGGTCAAAAGCCAGGAATCTTGTAGTGAGTAACTCACCTCCTGACTCTCCAAAGCCTGTCCACCATCTACAAGGGACAAGTCAGGAGTGTGATGGAATACTGCCCAATTGCCTGGAGCAATGCAGTTCCAACAACACTCAAGAAGTTTGATACCATCCAGGCCAAAGCAGCCTGCTTGACTGGCACCATATCCACAGCATCACTTCCTCCACCATTGACACAGCAGTAGTGTGTACCATCTACAAGATGCACCGCAGAAATTCATAGCATCTTTCAAAACACAAATCATCACCATCTAGAAGGACATTGCAGCCAATACATGGGAGCACCACTACCACTTGCAAATTCTCCTCCAAGGTCATTCATTATCCTGACTTGGAAATATATTAGTGTTCTCTCAGTATTGTTGGGTCAAAGTCTTGGAATGTCTTCCCTAATAGCATTGTGGGTCTATCTATCGCACATGGACAAGTCAGCTCACAACACCTTCCCAAAGGCAACAAGGGATAGGCAATATGCTGGGCCAGCCACTGATGCCCTACTCCAGTGAGTGAATTGAAAAACATAGATAGGTGTCCTTGACTATGAATCACAAAATGCTAGCATCCAAGTTCAGCAGATAATGGGGCAAGTAAATGGTGTATACAAGTAAAGAAGCTTTGCTAATCCGATACCAGGTATTACACCATAGCTGGAATACCATGATAGATGTTGGACCCCTTCTCTGTTGAAAAATAGCTGGCATTGGAGGCTATCCAGAAAAGTTTCACTCAGTTGATCCCAGATATGGATGGATTTTCTCACTAGGAGATGTTGACTAGGTTGTGCATGTGCTCTTTCAAATTTAGAAGCATCAGAGTCAACTTTATTGAAAGATACAAGCTTTTTAGGGATTTTATAGGCTTCAGGTGGATAGCTTGTTTCCATTGATAGAAGAGTCTAGGACAAAAGGATATAGTCTCAGAATAAGGAATTGCACATTTAAAACGGGGAACGAGGAAGAATTTCTTCCCTCAAAGAGTAGTGAATCTGTGGAATTCTTTACCACGGAGAGCTGTCAAGGCTGGATTTTAAGCACATTCAAGCCTGAGATAGGTTTTTAAACAGTCAGGGAATCATGGGGAAAAGGCAGCAAAGTGAAGTTGGGATTAGGAGGTGAGCCATGAACTTACTGAATGGCAGGGCAGATTCAATGGACTTCAGCTCCCACATTTTCGGGTTAGCCTAACTTAGCAAAACTCAAAGTGTAATTAGGCTCAAAACATTAATTCTGTTTTTCTCTCTCTACAGATACTGCCAGACCTGCTGAGTTTCTTCAGCGTTTCCACTTTTCATTATCAGGAGTTTGCTTGGTCTGATCCCACGTTAGAGTCAAGTTATTTCCTGAGCTCATGCTCGTAACTTCAGTTTACTGAAGCATTCTATTTTACTAAATCCTACTGTAATGTCACTTTTATGAAATAAACATCTTAAAATGGAGAATTTAAAGGCATTGGCATGGATCTCCCAAGCAATGTCTGTGATCATTGCATTGCGGTGCAAACATATATTTCCCTAAACAGATGCAGTTGCATATTTCTACTGGGTTCTACTATAAAAAGGAGAAAGTGAGGACTGCAGATACTGGCGATCAGAGTCAAAGTGTGTGGTGCTGAAAAGCACAGCTGGTCAGGCAGACCTGAGGAGCAGGAGAATCGACACTGCAGGCATAAACCCTTCATCATGCCCGAAACATCAATTCTCCTGTTCCTCGGATGCTGCCTGACCAGCTGTGCTTTTCTGGCACCACACTCTTTGACTGGCTTCTATATAAGCCTGGTTTTCATAAATTGTTTTCTCATTCATTTAGTGCCCATCCCCCATTGGCTTTGAGAAGGCAGCAGTGAGCTGCCCTTTTGTACAGCTGTAGCCTGTTTTATCTGTTAGTATATCCATAATGTCGTTAGGGAGGACAGAGCCTGGGGACAACAGGATACACCTCTTTTCATGGCACTAGCTGCCAAATTTAAAAGTCCAGTCTGAATGTTTATCGATGACTGAGTGACTAGATAGTGGATGACTGAGTCTATGCATCGTTTGCTGAGGGGTTAAAATTGGAGGATGTGAAATGTTAGTAGATGGGTGCATGAAATGGGCTGCTGGAATGTAGGTATCTGGATGAGTGGGTGGTGGGGGGGGTGCGGTGTGTGTATATGTGGATGCGGTAGCTATGTGCATATAACACGATATGAGTGTGGATGTGGGTAGGTAATTCACTGGATTGTCAGGTCAGGGAAGCACTGAGTTTGGATCGGAGGGGTAACCAGACAGCATTTAGATTGGGAGAGCAGTTGGAATATTCAGGTTAGATTGAAGGAGTGTGATTGGTTAGAGTGTAGTCTGACTGGGCAATTGTTAGATGGTACTGGAGGGAATAGTTGGTATGGGTCAGAGGGATCTGTTGACTTGAGGGGGTGTGTTTATTTGGGTTCAGTCATAAAGGCAGCAAGTTAATTCAGGGGACTAGTCTGGTAGAGTTCAATGGATAGCTGTTTCTGTAGTTAGCCAAGAGTTAAACAAGGTTTTAAACTGCCTAACACTTCTTGGCTAATTACACAGGCAAGTACCAAAAATCCTTCCCCATTGTGATAGTCATGGAGGGACCAACTGAGTAGGGGATATGCTCACCAGCAGTTAAAATTCTTTTGGCGGTTCACTTGTTGGGTCTTCCATTGGGTCCTGAGACATACCTTCAGTTTTATGCCCAGTCATTGATGACCCACAATCTCTCTTGTTGCTTTCCTCCCCATCTCTTTGCACAAGGAGGCATCAGTCTCCCCCTGCCACTTCCACAAGATCCATCACTTCTGCTTCCAAATACCTAATCTGTCTGGTCTTCAATCATAAACCATCCAAGATTCCAGCACCAAACTCTCCAATCTCTCTGGCCCCAGCATCCAAAACATTCCCCCATCCAAGATCACAACAACTCTCTGACTGATCATGTCCAGTCTAACATCCGATCTCCTCCCACACTGTGCTGTTTCCTCTTGAATACTTTCTCATTTGACACTGATAAATTGTGCCACAAGACAGCGGAACAGCCATTCGGCCCATCAAGTCTGCTCCACCATTCAACCTTGGCTGATAACTTTCGCAAACCCATTCTCCCACCTTCTCCCCGTAAATTTTGATCCCCTTAACCATCAAGAATAATGCAGAAGGTCTACCTGCCCAGAGGTAGCCAGTCTCTCAATCTTGCTGGCTGTGGCTAGGAAATGAATTTGAAAAATGCTGATCTTACGTTAGGAGGGAAACAATTCAGGGTTCTCAATCCTGATCCCCTTCATGTGCAACAAGGATCATGTTCAGTTTTGATGCCATCACATTGTATGGAATCAATGTTCCAAGTACCAAAAAAGCCACAATGGAAAACAGTTCAATTGTTATAAATGAAATAAATAGCACATGATACCTGGTCTAAGTGTCTGTCTCGCATGAGTTCATATTCATTTCCTAAGGTATGTTGAAACAGAGTCCATATTATAGCTTCGAGCGGAGGATGGTCAGATGGCAGACAAAGATGGTTGCAGAGGGTGTTCAATCGAAGATATGCCAATCGATATACTGCACAAATAATGCATGGCAAGAAGTTAAGTCATCTTAGGTTGGCGCTCAATAAATTTTCACAGAATATTATCAAAACAACCAAAAGAGTCTTCACATAATTCTTGCAAAGAAATGCATTTTCAAGTTGGAGAAAGCTTCCTAGATACTTATCAGTATTGTACTCAGATTTTCAATATGCTCTGATATGAATTAGCCATGTTATACAGGAAAACCTGCTGGGAGCTGATGCGGGAGGTTGGATTAATCTATTAGCTTTTGGAGGGCAACTAAAGAAGGAAGTACTGATGAAATCCCAACACAGGATGAAGTAACCACACACATGATGAAATGGAGGGCGTCAGGCTTCAAGTAGACAAAAAAAATTGATGCAAATTGCCTTGACAGGATGACTCATTCAGCTGAATAAAGAATATAAATTATTACAATGGAAACTCTTTCAGAAACAGGTGGTCAAATATATCCTTCGAAAGGATAGTACTGAAAATGAAGTCTGAAAGTTTTATTTTTGGATGAAATAATGGTCAAATGGTCTATGCTGTGCATAAGCCAAAGACAACCATTTTTCTACTAGACAAAAAGAGGAAATTCCAACTGCTTCTGTCACTTCACCAACTGCTTTATCTGTTTTCAACACATGTCAATTTACCTTGTAAAATTATAAAAACTAGGAATTTAGATAATGTTAGGTTGCACTTAAATGACTGTTATTGTTAACCTTCTAGCATCAGCTTTTCAAAAGGTGGCCTGTAGGAAAGAGATAGCTCTTCTACATAGGGAATGATAATAGCACAGTCAGAAACCTTTTAAGTTTAATCTTTCATAAACATTGTGAATTACATGCTCCTGGTTAATTCATTGGTAATTAACAGATCTTAATGAAAACTTAGACAACAACGCTTTTCCAACACAAGTCACTTTCTCAATTAGTGTGAGGAGACAGGGGTTCAAGGATACCCTCCAGCATCCTCATGTGTCATTCAGGCAGTAACAGGGATGCAGATGTGGTGGGCAGAATCCAGTAACCCACTAAATGCCCTCTAAAACTTGTGTGTATGCCAAAGTATTTTTTTTTAAAGAGATTTCCTTTTGGCTGTCTGTTAATTTTCATTCCTTAGATATCAGTAAAATAAATCAGGGAGTTTTTCAACCATAGCTGGGACACTTCCAACTGTAGATACAGGATCAGCCATTCATTACTCAAATAGTTCTCAAACCATTTTTATTGTTGGCCTCTGCAAATTCAAACTCGTTCAAACTGTGAGAACATAAAGAATAAGAAGGTAGGACTGACAACTTTAACTGCATTTATATCAATGCAAGAGGCCGAACAGGGAAAGCAGGTGAACTCAGGACGTGGTTAGGAACATGGCACTAGGATATCATAGCAATTACAGAAATGCGAGAGAGGATGGGGAGTGGCATTTTTGATAAAGATAACATTACGGCTGTACTCAGGGAGGATATTCCAGGGAATACGTCCAGAGACGTTATTTGGATGAAATTGAGAAATAAGAAAGGGTTGATCACCTTTTTGGGATTGTATTAAAGATTGCACCCCGCCCCCCAACCCCAATAGTAAGCTGGAAATTGAGAAACAAATTTGTAAGGATATCTCAGTTATCTGTAAAAATAATAGAGTGGTTATGGTCAGGGATTTTAATTTTTCAAACATAGATTGGGACTGCCATAGTCTTAAAGGTTTAGGTGGAAAGAAATTTGTTAAGTATGCACAAGAAAATTTTCTGTTTCAGTATGTGAATATGAAGCAGTGAAGGTGCAAACCTTGACCTGTTCTTGGGAAATAAGGCAGGACAGGTGACTGAGGTGGCAGTGAGGAAGCACTTTGGAGCCAACAACCATAATTCTATTAGTTTTAAAATAGTGATGGAAAAGGATAGACCAGATCTAAAAAGTTGAAGTTCTAAATTGGAGGAAGGCCAATTTTGACGGCATTGGGCAAGAACTTTCAAAAGCTGATTGGAGGCAGATGTTCCAGCCCACAAAGGGACGGCTGGAAAATGGGAAGCCTTCAGAAATGAGATAATGAGAATCCAGAGAAAGTATATCCCTGTTAGGGTGAAAGGCAAAGCTGGTAGGTGTAGGGAATGCTGGATGACAACAGAAATTGAGGTTTTGCTTAAGAAAAAGAAGGAAGCATATGTCAGGTATAGATAGGATAGATCGAGTGAATCCTGAGAAGAGTATAAAGCCAGTAGGAATATATTAACAGGGAAATCAGGAGGGCAAAAAAGGGATATGAGATAGTTTTGGCAAATAAGGTTAAGGAAAATCTAAAGGGATACATTAAGGACAGAAGGGCAGCTAGGGAAAGAATAGGACCCCTCAAAGACCAGCAGGGAAGGCTATGTGTGGAACCGTAGGAGATGGGGAAAATACTAAACCAGAATTTTGCATCAGTGTTTACTGTGGAGAAGGACATGGAAGATGTAGACTGTGGGGAAATAGATGGTAACATCTTGAAAAATGACCATAGTACAGAGGTGGTGGTGCTAGATGTCGTAAAATGCATAAAGGTGGTTAAATACTCAGGACCTGATCAGGTGTACCCCAGAACTCTGTGGAAAGCTAGGGAAGTGACTGCTGGGCCCCTTGCTGAGATATTTGTATTATCAATATTCACAGGTGAGGTGCCAGAAGGCTGAAGGTTGGCTATTTAACAAAGGTGGTAAGGACAAGCCAGCAAACTAAAGACCGGTCAACCTGACATCAGTGATGGGCAAGTTGTTGGAGGAGATCCTGAGCGATAAGGTTTACATGTACAATAGCGCCTCGACTTACAAACTTAATCCGTTCTGGGACCCGGTTCGCAAACCAAAAAGTTCGCAAACTGAATCAATTTTTTCCCACTGTTCGGATAGCGTAAGAATGCTTGGACGGCTGTTCACAGCGCACGCGCCTAAGACGAACTGAATGAGATCACGCGGGGCCTGAGAGCTATTGCGTTCAACAAGCGCGTAGCAAAGCAGAACAATGAAACCATGTGGTCGCACACGGGCTTTTTGTGTTCGTACCTTGAATTTCTTATGTACACTGAAGCAAAATTTTACATCCTGTTCGTAAACCGATTTGTAAGTGAAAGGGGTCGTTCGAATGTCGAGGCACTACTGTATTTGGAAAGGCAAGGACTGATTAAGGATAGTCAACGTGGCTTTGTGCATGGGAAATCATGTCTCACTAACCTGAATTTTGTGAGGATCAATGAGGCAGAGCAGTGGACGTGATCTATATGGACTTCAGGAAGGCATTCGACAAGGCTCCTCATGGGAGACTGGTTAGTAAGGTATGTCTCATGGAATACAAGAAAAATTAGCCATTTGGATACAGAACTGGCTCAAAAGGTAGAAGACAGAGGGTGGTGATAGACGATTGCCTTTCAGACTGGAGGCTTATGACCAGTGGTGTGCCACAAGAATCGATGCTCGGTCCAGTGCTTTTCGTCATTTATATAAATGATTTGGATATGAATATAGGAGGAACAGTTAACAAGTTTGTGGATGACACCAAAATTGGAGGTGTAGTGGAGAGTCAAGAAGGTACCTCAGATTACAACAGGATCTTGATCAGATCAGCCAATAGGCTGAGGAGTGTCAGATGGAGTTTAATGTAGCTAAATATGAGGTGCTGCATTTTGGAAAGGCAAATCAGAGCAGGATTCATACATTTAATGATAAGATACTGGAAGTTTGGTGAAAAAGAGACTTTTGAGTGAAGTTCATAGTTCCTTGAAATTGGCATTGCAGATAGGATACCGAAGAGGGCATTTGGTATGCTTTCCTTTTTTGGTCAGAGCATTGAGTATAAAAGTTAGGAAGTCATGTTACGACTGTCCAGGACATTGGTAAGACTACTTTTGGAATATTGCATGTAATTCTGCTCCCCCACCTAGCGGAAGGTTGTGAAACTCAAAAGGGTTCAGAAAATATTTACAAGGATATTGCCAGGGTTGGAGGATTTGAGCTACAGGGAGTGGCTGAAGTGGCTGGGGCTGTTTTCCCTGGAGCGCTGGAGGCTGAGGGGTGACCTTATAAAGGTTTATAAAATCATGAGGGGTATACATAGGGGAAATAGGCAAGATCTTTTCCCTAGGGTGGGGAGTCCAGAACTAAAGGGCCTAGGTGTAAGGCGAAAGGAGAAAGATTTAAAAGGGACCTAAGGGGGAACTTTTTCACAGAGTGTGGTACATGTGTGAAATGAGCTGCCAGAAAAAGTGGAGGAGGTTGGTACAATTACAACATTTAAAAGGCATCTGGGTGGGCATATGAATAGAAAGGGTTTAGAGGGATATTGGCCAAGTGGGACAAGATTAGGTTAGGATATCTGCCCTGCATGGACAAGTTGGACTGAAAGCTCTTAAATCTACTATCTTTCATAGACTGTTGCTACCTCCCTTATTACTTACTTACTACTCTTTCAGTTTAATGTCCACTTGCCTGTTCCCAGCTCCTGTTCATTATCCTTTGCTTGATACCCAGGATTCTGCTCTACTAAGCCCTCACTCAGAGCTGGGTGAGGTGTGAAAGGAACAGCATAAAGGATGGCAAGCAGGAGACAGCTAGGGTATCAGGAAAGGGAGACAGTGAGGAGGGTGGGGTTAGGGGGAGTGGTGAGGGGGGGGGGGGCGGGTCCAGAATGAAGCATCAGGAAATGTTCCAATGACAGACTAAAACATGTTAAGGTACCAAGCAGTTCTTGGCAGATGCACAGTAACCACATGAGAAAAAAATACACCATCTGTATAAATACTCTGCTGCCATCTGAAGCACAGCAAAGCAGCCCCAGACTCGTCAATACTATGGCTATTTCTTATTTGCTGTTAAATTATTACTAAAAGCCCCAGAAGATCATTTGTCCAGTAACTTACATTTTTTGTAGAAGAGAGAAACTGAGGTAAACTTCTGAGGTTTATGCTGAGGCTGGCCAGCAGATGGTGTCTCAATCTTTGCTTGCTGTGTGGGAACTTCATGGGCTGAACAAGACCCTTTTTTCTGCGGGGATCTCTCTGGATGCAAATAACTGTAGAAAAACAGAAGATTCCAGAGGTGACTGAGCCGCTTCGTTCAAATGAGAAATTAAATTCAGGTCAACAAATGTATATATGTAATGAGAATACTCTAGGTTACACGTTTATATCTGCGTGCTTCTACAACTTCAGCACTGAACACCAGCTGTCAATATTAACCACAGAGTACGTGGTGTATACAAATATACTTACAGGTCTGCGGCAGTGTGGTTATGCTGGAATGGTTGTTTGAGAGAACTAGTGGGTTCTGGCTGATCTGGCTGATCTTCCTGTTCTTTTT
The DNA here is from genome assembly GCF_020745735.1 of Hemiscyllium ocellatum. Lineage (NCBI taxonomy): Eukaryota > Metazoa > Chordata > Chondrichthyes > Orectolobiformes > Hemiscylliidae > Hemiscyllium > Hemiscyllium ocellatum. Next base: position 21,464,962 of record NC_083412.1, on the reverse strand, counting down.
GTTGTCGGAGTATGTCAAACAAAGGTGAATCCTGAAAGAAACAGGGAGTTCACATTAAAAAAAAACATTAAACCTAAACAGATACTTAAATATTTGCATGATGCCGTTCAAATAATGCTAGAATGCAAGGTGGGAAGAATATTAAGTAGTCTGGGGAACATTCAGGAGAATGGACTAGATTGCTCAAGTCAGAATAACAGCGGTATGAATTGACTGACCTGAAATGCACTATAACATTCTATAATTTTGCGAAAAGGAAAACTCTTTCACCTTGGCCTGAATGCGAGACTAACTCATTAGCTTTCTCACTTGCGAAATTAAACATTTAAAAATAACTTTTGGATAAAAAATATTAGCAGCATAGGTAAAGCACAGATTTTCCAACAGATTAACATAGAAATATTGTAATTGGATTTCTATTTCAACACCTTACAGAAATTCATCTAAACTTTGCATGTTTTCAGCAATGTTTTCATTACATTTACAGAACTAAATGAATGTAAGTGGTAAGGCAAGGAAATTAAAAACCTAGGTGCAGAAGGGAAGAATAGATACTAAATGATGAGGGAGGGTGGAATGAAAGAGATCTGAAATTAGAGCACTGCTCACAGGAGCACTCTAGTGTAATGCATCAAATCTTCCAAGCAGCCTTGAGGTTTTTGAGCAGGGTGATGCAGCAGTTTGCCTAACAGCAGTCAGGCATGGCCCAAGAATGTATTTACTGAGGCAGTGACTACAGCAGGGAAACAACGAATAAATGGCATCAGACAGCACAGAAGGCAGTCATTTGGACCATCATGGACTGTTTTAAAAGAACTATTTTAAAAGAACTATTGAAATAATCGCACCCTCACGTATTTCCTGTAGCCCTGCAAACTTCTCCTTTCCAGGTTTATGCTAACAACAGCTTGTAGTTATATATAGCAAATTCAGCAGGCTGTAATGCCCAAGATGCTTTCAAATACATGTTAACACCAAACACCCAAAGTGATATAACGTGCAGCAGAATGTTTGGGTAAAGCAACAGATTCTAAGGAGTGCCTGAAAGGACCAGAGAGAGGTTTAATTAAGAATGAACTTTTAGAACAAAAGGAGCTGGACAGTGGAAGGAGTGCCCACTGATGTTGCAGCAGAGTGATAACTGAGGATCCACAAGAAGCCAGAAATGGAAGAGTGTACGATGGGAGGAGAAAGTTAGAGGGAGGAAGTGGTGAGAGCACGGAAGGACTTAAAAACAAGGATAGCAACTTTAGCATTGAGGCTTGGCTCGACTGGGATCTAGTGTAGGTCAGTAAGCATTGCATTTATGAATAAATAAGATTGGTGTGAGTTAAGATATGGGCAACAGCGTTTTGAAGGAGCCACGGGTTATAGGAGCTAGCCAGCATTGCAGTAGTCGTTGATCTACATATGACAAAGGTACAGAGAAGGTTTTCAGCACCAGATACACCGAGGCAGAGAGAAAGGCATTACTCTGCAGATTGAAGACAATCTTAGTTACACAAGAAAGCATGGAGTTAGGTGGTCAGTTCAGCATTAAATTGATACTAATGCTCGAACAGTATGTTTATGTTGCAAACAATGGTTGGGGGATGGAGTTAGTACTGAGTGAACCGAGTTGTGGTGTGGACTGGAGCCTTGGTCACCTCAACTCTAACTGGAAGAACTAACGACAAATCCAATACTATTGTGATACAGGTAGCGCAACATATCAGAGGCAGAGTTCTACAGAGCAGCTGGTGAGATTAAATTTTTGGATGTTACTACTGCTTATCATACTTTCTGATGGCATGCTCCAGATTATAATAATTAATAGCATAATTATATTTAGACATTGTATCAATTATTCTAATTTTGTATTCTGTTTACTATCACCTTTGTAAACTAAAATATTTTCTCCCAACTACTCCAGAAATAAAACATTAAGATTTTGATCATCTTTATCAAATCACTTTAATCATTTCAGCTTCTCTATTCTCGCCACATATCTCAAGTTACTATTCTCTGTTACTATTCCAGTAAATCTTGTTTGCACCTCTTGGCTTCTTTCGTAAATTGTGGTTCTCAGAATTGGACCCAATATGCCAGTTGGGTCTAATCAAGTATAATATTTGTCTTATATACATTCTGGAAGGCACCAAACAGCTCTATTTATATCAATATGTAAGCTACTGTGAAGGCAATGATTCGAGTTTGTGATTTACACATACAACACAAATTGCATAAATTATTAGCTTCTTTTGCAATACTGTTAAATATGTTCTTAATCCTTTTGCTTCCATATTCTGTAAAGAAATTTAACCAATTACTTTTGGCTTACTAAGAAGTGGCTGTGTAGCATAACTGTTTGATCCTGTTACTTCAGTCATTTTACATTTGAAAACAAACTAATCTAATTATCCAATAGTTTACTTAAGTTATTTTAACAAAACAGCAGACTAGGTATATTATGCTCAAAAGGAAAACCTAATTATAGCCCTACGTGGCACAGAATAAATATGCCACTTATGATTCAATGTTTTATAGAAACACAAAGTTCAAGGAAATTATTGTTAATAAGTTCAAATTTGAGTACAGGTAGTTCTCCTATAATGCTGTAGTTGCATTCCCATGTGACACCATATTATACAAAATCGTGAGATAGAAATAATTGGGCCTATGGGAAAAACAGGTTGGGATGACCCCCAAAAATATCAGTAAAAGAATGAAACAAAATAATAGTTAGCCTAAGACAAACAATAACATAGTCTAAGTAAATTTTGACCTGTTGTAACTGACCTGTTTCATAGTGCTGTATAATGCAATTCGTCAGAATCTTCAACTGATTACTCTTGATTAGCATCTATACCTGCTGGCTGCATACATTCCAGTCAGTCTTCTGATCCAATCCAATTGTAACACTGCACAACTTAGATGCCAGAAAGAAACTGCCTTGATAGATCAAAGGCTGAATCTACGTTTCTTTCGCTAAGTGTCGGTTAGGTCAAGTTTTTCAGACGGTTTCACATCGTGATGCTTGGTAATGTCTATCACCTTATTTTACAAAATCTGCCTAATTTATTACCTACTTTGGTACTATATCCTTTGGAACCCCACACACATTCTAGCACCATCATGCATGTGCCATTCCCAAAACAACTCACCACCTCATGGATAGAGGAGAAAGTGAGGACTGCAGATGCTGGAGATCAGTCAAGAGAGTGTGGTGCTGAAAAAGCACAGAAGGTCAGGCAGCATTCCACGAACAGGATACTCAACGTTTCAGGCTTAAGTTCTTCATCAGGAATGTGGCTCATTCCTGATGAAGGGCTTATGCCCGAAACGTCAATTCTCCAGATCCTCGGATGCTGCCTGATCTGCTGTTTCCCTTTAGTTGTTTTCTTTGGTTTTTAAGCTACTACAAATCAAACTACCTTGTCTGTTCCTGTTCTAAATCTCCTCATACGTGTGACTGTGTTGCAAGGCATTTTCCTTTGAACTAAGGATGTGTGAAATAAACCTGACTACTTCATGTTTCTAATTTTATCACAACATTGTTTGTAAACTGTAACTTTGCAAAGTCTGCAGAGAGAGGGAGTTGGGGAAATATGCCCACATTAATTTTTTTTATAAATGGAAAAATACCCCAATCTTCTTGTTGACAGGTGGTGAAAGTAACAGAGCTTTATTTTAAAATATAATCTGTCCATGACAGATGCAACATTATTTGTTTGCATTATATTATAGTAATGGTCCAGGTTCATCTTATTAGGAAACCAGAATGGCAGAGGCGAATGCAGTTATCTACCAATTGTGATGTATGCAACCTTAATTCAGTTTAATGTACTGACATGGATATAGAACTTGTTGACAGACTGGAAATGAAAAATAGGAAGAAACAGATTATTTTCCGAGTGGCAGGGAGTGTCTGGTGGGGTACTGTAGGATTCAGTCATTAAACTCCAGCTATTCACAATATATTCTAAATTAGATGAGGGAACTATCTCCAAGACAGCACAAAGCTGGATGGGAGGGTAAATTGTAAGGAGAATGCAGAGATTCTCGAGAGTAATTTGAACAAGTTAAGTGAGCGGACAAAAGAGTGGAAGATGAAGTTTATGGACAATTGAGGTTGTCCAATTTGGTAGCAAAACCAAGGCAGATTATCTGAATGGTAATGGATAGGGAAGGGAGGAGGGCATCATCCTTGTGCAGCAATTGCTGAATGTAGGCATGTAGGTGCAGCCAGTGAAGATAACAAATGGTATGTTGGCCTTCACAGCAAGAGGGTTCAAGTACCGGAATGAAAATACAAGGTCTTGGTGAAACCACATCTGGAGTGTTGTGTGCAGTTTGGATCGCCTTTTCTGAGGAAGGATGTTCTGGCTATGGAGGAGATTTATCAACCCTGGGATGGCAGGACTGAGGTACGAAAAGAGAATTGAACATTTAAGACTATATTCATTGGAGTCTATAAGAATGAGGGAAAATTTTATAGAAACCTATAAAATTCTAACCATACTGATTGGGACAAATGCAAGAAGGAAGTTACTGATGACCAGAGCTACTACTGGATAGATACAATAGTGAAGAATACACAGTAGGCCATTTAGGACTGAGATTAGAATTTTTTTTTCACCCAGAAGGCGGTGAGTCTGTGAAATTCTCGACAACAGAAAACGTATGGGAGAGAACAAGAAATGGTACTTATTTGCCACAATCATACTGTTTGCCAGGGCAGGCATAAAGAGCCAAATAGCCCACTTCTGCTCCTATTTTCTATGTTCCTATATTCACCGACAACAAAAGCGCAAGATTTTATACTTCTTGTGCCATCCAGATTCTAATTGCCAGTATAACCTACATATTATATTCCTACCATTGGCGTCAGAAGCTTCAACCTATAATTGGGTGGGTAGATCAGGGAAAAAAAGTGTACTGTGCTTGCTTATACTTGCAGAAAATTACATTCCAGCCTTGGAAAATTTGACTGATGCTAAACAGTATTTAAAACACAACAGTTACTAAGCTACACAAGTCAGAACAGGAAGTCTTGGATTACCAAAAAAAACTATCTAAGCATCATAAGAATTATACTTTTAGATACATTTATTTAACTAAAAATTCAAATATCAAGAGGGCAAAAGAAAATGAATCATACCAATTAAATTTTAAATGGTAATAATGCGCTGAATTTTACCAGAAATTGGCGATTTTAATTTTGATGAGTTTTATGGAAGGTTTCTCTCAGAGCAGTAGACCTTCTTACCCGATTCACAAAAGCTCAACAAATTAGACATGCACCATGCTTCTAGGTACACCAATTGTCTAACTTTCCTTCTTACCAGAGGTAGATTTAATTGCTGCGTCACCCCCTGGGATAGCCAGAATGAGGGCCATTTTTAAAGCTCAGTCATGTATCTGGTCAAATGTTGTCAATCAGGAGTTGTCCTTCACTGTACTGTAATGGGAGTGAAGGCATAAATAAACTTGTGCTTCTCAGTAATTATAGATGGCAGAGCCGATACTGCATTGCAAATACAAGCGTGCACTTGTAAATCAATTTCTACTTAAGAAATAAGTTATACGACTTTCCCACTCTTAGTCTCACCCCAGTGAAGACTAAAAATCTTTTCATTTTTTAGTATGGGATATCACATATTCCAAAAGTAGTTAATTGGCCATCCCCAAGTCCCTGGTCTGATAGCAGATGATGCTCTTGATTTACTCTGTTAGACTTTGAGACATGGGTGTTTAGTGTAAGACCAGTGTGACGACAATGTAAGCTGATGGTACTGATATAGGTTTAAAAAGGCTTAGCACAGTACAGTACAGCAACATGTCCATTCCCTTTACTGATGAATGCCAGTGACCATAACTAAGATGGTTGGCTTTTAGTCTGCACGAAAAGGCTGAGGCTTTAAGCTCTGGCTGAAAGAGCAAAGTTCAAACTGGCGAGTCAAAGTGTAAGCATTGTGAGTCTTTAAACTCTGGCTGACACGGCAAAGCACAGAGGTAAGATAATTTAGATAAATGCGAGGTGTGGCACTTTGGAAAGACAAATCAGGGCAGGACTTATACACTTAATGTAAGGTCCTGGGGAGTGTTGCTGAACAAAGTAATCTTAGAGCGCAGGTTCATCTTTCCTGAAATGTAGAGTTACGGATAGATAGAATAGTGAAGGTGCTGTTTGGTACACTTGCTTTTATTAGTCAGTGCATTGAGTATAGGAGCTGGGAGGTCATGTTGCAGTTGTATAGGACATTGGTTCAGCCATTTTTGGAATACTGCATTCAATTCTGGTTTCCCTGCTACAGGTGAGAAGTTGTGAAACTTGAAAGGGTTCAGAAAAGATTTACAAGGATGCTGACAGGGTAGGAGGGTTTGAGCTATAGGGAGACACTGAATAGGCTGGGGGATGTTTTCCCTAGAGTGTCAAAGGCAGAGGGGTGACCTTATAAAAGGGCCACAGGTAGGGTGAATAATCAAGGTTTTATTTATCCCCAGGGCAGTGCAGTCCAAAACTAGAGGACATAGGTTTACGGTGAGAGGGGAAACCGAAGGGGCAGCTTTTTTATGCAGAAGGTGGTGCATGTATGGAGTGAGCTGCCAGAAGAGTTGCTGGAGGCTGGTATAATTGCAGCATTCAAAAGGCATCTGGATGGGTGTATGAATAGGAAGGGATTAGAGGGATATGGGCCAATTGCTGGCAAGTGGGACTGGATTAATTTAGGATATTTGTTTGGCACGCATACGTTGGACTGAAGGGTCAGTTTCCATGTCATACAGCTCCTTGACTCTATAATGTAAGGCAAGGCATCGTGCTGTGGGAATCCCACTCCAATGGAAGAATTGGAAACTGCATATAATTGATGTGTGATCAGGTAATAATAGCATGCTAAAACATGAAAATTGAAGCAAGGAGGCCTCTCGTCATTCACTGATGAGATTCTTGTTTCGTTCTAAACATTGGTTGGAGAAGTGAACCTTTTGCTCTCAATATCAAGGATCACATTTCTCACTCTATTTTCCCAATTCACTTGCTGATACCAAGTCGTTCAGGAGCTGGGAAGATTCCATCAATATTGTAATCAATGAGAGTATGAAACACTATTTATTTACTCGGACAATTGTTCAACATCAATAAAAACACCAAATAATTATTCAGTGAATAAAGGCACTACATGATATTTTCAGATGAGAGGGTCTCAGTTCAGATTCTTAGATTGTGCTTCTTAAATGACCTAAATAGCTTGAATATCAAGGCTCTGGAGAGGGATTAAGGAAGGGAAAAGAAAGGAAATTGGACAAGGCTCCAGTGACTAATTATTGCTCAGGATTTTACTGCAGGAAAGAGACAGTGAGTGTTATTTGAGGGCGAAATTTAGCTTGAGTGAGTGTTCGTACACAGCTCATCAAATAGACTCATCTGTGAAATATTTCTAATAGGCTGCCACATCAGATGTCCATTTGGGAAATGGAAAAAAAAATATGCAGTGAAAAGGTGTGGTGCTGGAAAAGCACAGCAGGTCAGGCAGCATTTGAGGAGGACAGTCAGGATGCTGCCTGACCTGCTGTGCTTTTCCAGGGCCACACTTTTTGAATCCAATTTCCAATATCTGCAGTCCTCACTTTCTCCCAAGAAATATGTAGGCTGACCAATTTCTGAAAACGCATTCCTACTTACAAGGTGTTGATAACTATATGATTAAAGAATAGTATCAGTTTAGCTGAATGCCTTTCAAGTTCTAACACAGGAACATCACTGTATACAGGTAATCTCAATTAATGCTGAGAATTTATTTATGAGCTAGGTTTGCACAATATGAATGTTGAGTAATCAGTACGTGATTAATGCAGATTGTCACAAAAAAAATCCAGAGTGACTTCCTGCAAGCTTTCAATAATTTATGGGTGGTTCTCTGCAATAATTTTTCAGCATGTCCATCTGGAAGTACTTTGCAAAATTTGTGTGATCTAAATGATTCCCACCGAAGATACATTTCAGTTCACAAAACATCTTGTTGATGCAAAACTGGGTGCTGAAGCCAGTCCGGATTTCAAGCTTAAAGAACAATCAAAAGTGCTCCCCATTCCTTCCATAATTGGCTCTACAATTTAATCCAGTGAATCATCAAATCAACAGATAAGGAGGGTCCAGGCTGAACCTGGAACTGACGCTGAGTTTTGTTTCAGATAAAATTATAATACACAAGTTACAAATGCCAACATCACTGGATTATCCAGGGTCTTTGTTAATCAAAATACTTCAGAAACAATTCTGTGCTTTTGAAGTCTATTCACTGTTACAAGGAAAACAGCAGCCAGTTTATGGACAGCAAGATTGTAAAAATATGGAACGATAATTACATTGTCCATTTTTAGGGAGTTTATCCTTTCTTTGAGAGACCACAGGTGAGATCTGTTGCTTGATTTAGGGAGTGCTTCTGGGTCCCAAACCTTTTCCTAGAGGACGCAATCACAGGCAGTCATTTTCCATAAGATCCATCCTAACTGACTCAGTTAGCAGGGACAGGTGTGAGTGGGAAAGAAGGGCTGTAAGCGCCAGCCCAATTTGTAAATATAAGACCTGCCATTATTTTGGCAAATGTCTCCCAACTCAATGGTAGGCAAAATTCAGAGGAGAGGCAGGGCCAAAGCTTCAAGGTAGGATAGCCCATGACTAAATGTTGCAACTCTAAATGTCATGCTGGAACCATGTTAGCAAGACAAGGGATCATGCTAGAAGAGGGTTGCGGAGGTGGTCACATAGTCAAACTAAACTGGCCTGATGGAGGAGACAAAGCATGTCAGCAGACAGCCACAGTATCAGCCAGGAGACCTGGATGCAATGCTGCAAGAGGTTTCATGACCCCCTTGGTTCGAACAAGGTGAGTGCAACGCAACAATCAAATAACAGACCTCCAAGACTGTAGGCAACAACAGACAGAAGCTGAACATAACAAAGTGACGTAAGTTTTTCTACACACTGAAGAAAATATCTGTCTAGGTTAATTATAAACCTGTTAAGAAAACCCTTAGTTGCACTGGAAAACTTCAACCCCTGAGGCGAGTTCTCATGACCTCCACCATTTTTCTCCTACAGGGCCAGTTGTGGAAGGAAAGTGACTGGGGTCCTCTGAAGACACAGAACCAACAGACCCAGGATAATCAAATCGTTCAAGCACACTTTCTATCAACACAGATATACAAAAGGGTATTGGCAAGGGTGCCCATTTTGGAGTCAAAAGCCTTCACATGAGATCACCCTTCAATTTGTTGTGTGGTACTTCCATCTTACGAAATGGACCAGATTCTGAACAGAACAAAGAGCATAAAGGGCACAAAACTACTTACCAAGGAATTCAGTACACCAGAAGCAGCAGCCAGCACTGTATTCAATCATAAGGATAAACTCACTAAAAATAGACAACGTAATTATCATAGTCCATCATAACTATCATTTGAGGATTACATAAATGGGTACCAACCCTAATTCTATGCAGGGTAGGAAAGCATGCACACACTATACATACCTAAGTATAAATGTTATCTAGATAAACCACAACTCAGACAACATGTGTGGTAAAATGCAGAAGCAGCAAGCCACAGACAATGCAAAGTGATCCCACCACCAATGGATCAGATCAAAGTTCTACAGTTCTGCCATATCCAAGAAGCAGCTCCAAATACACACAACAATGGCAGAGCCTAGTACATCAATATAAAAGAAATGCTGAACAAACTAGTCAACCACCTGTGCGTCTAAGCCTCCAGTTTGTAGTGACAAAGGTTGTGAATTGCCATCTCTTCAAAGGAAATCCCTCATTGCCTAAAAGCCAGATATAATTTTTGATTGGTGACAGCAATAACAGCAGCATCCTGGACTCGCCGAAAACGAACATACAATGGTAGCTGCTGGGATAGTGAGTACAAACATGCAGAAAGCTTAAGAACATAAGAAATAGAAGGAGTAGGCCATCTGGCCCATCAAGCCTGCTCCACTATTCAGTTAGAACATGACTGATCTTTTGGGCACTTATCCACCACCCTCTCACCATAACGCCTAATTCCTTTACTGTTTAAAAATCAATCTTTGCTTTAAAACATTCAACGAGGTAGCCTCAACTGCTTCACTGAGCAGGGAACTCCACAGATTCACAACCCTTTGGGTGAAGAGGTTCTTCCTCAACTCACTCCGCTTTATTTTGCGGCTATGCTCCCTAGCTCTAGTTTCACCTGCCAATGGAAACAACCTTCCTGCTTCTATCTTATCTATTCCCTGCACAATTTTTATGTTTGTATAAGATCCCCCCCCTCATTCTTCTAAATTCCAATGAGTATAGTCCCAGTCTACTCAACCGCTCCTCATAAGCTAACCCTCTCAATTTTGGAATTAACCTAGTGAATCTCCTATGCACCCCCTCTACTGCCAGTACATCCTTCCTGAAGGAGACCAAAACTGTACACAATACTCCAGGTGTGATCTCACCAGCACCCTACGGAGCTGCAGCATCACCTTATTTTCAAATTCCATCCCTCTTGCAATGAAGGACAATATTCCATTTGCCTCGTTAATTACCTCTGCACCTGCAAACCCACTTTTTGTGAAACATGCACAAGGACACCTAGTTCCCTCTGCACAGCAGCATGCTGCAATTTTTCACTATTTAATTAATAGTCAATTTTGTTGTTATTCCTACCAAAACGGATGACCTCACATTTACCAACACTATACTCTATCTGCTAGACCATTGCCCCCTCACTTATCCTATCTGCATCCCTGTGCAGACTTTCCGTGTCCTCTGCACAGTTTGCTCCACCATTCATTTTAGTGTCATCTACAAACATTGACACACTAAAGTCTACTATACTTAGTCCACAACTCTAAACCATCTACGTAAATTCTAAACAATTGTGGTCCCAACACTGATTCCCCGAGATACACCACTAGTCACTGATCACCAGTTAGAAAAACACCCATTTATTCCCACTCTTTGCTTTCTGTTAGTTAACCAATCTTCTAGCCATACTAATGCATTACTTGTAACACTGGGCACTTATATCTTATGCAGCAGCCTTTGTGGGGCATCTTATTGATACACCAGATGCACTAGTTCCCTATTGTCCACTGTGCTTATAATATCTTCAAAGAATTTTCCAGTAAATTAGTTAAACATCTGTTGTGATTACGTACTAACTGAATGTTTAGGAAGTGAAAGTCCTTTCTGTTGGTGAACCTCACTGGTTGCTCATTCAGAAACTTCCAAGTCACATGGATACAATTAATAGTGTCCTGCGCCTGTAGGCATTCAGTGACAGGTGGCAAATACCAGTGTCATTTGTGCCTGTGAGTCCAACCTGTTTAAAAATGCATCAAATGCTCAGCTCATGTAAATAGGACATCAGTAACCTTTAAGATACAATGATGTGCTATTGTTTGGGAGATGCCACTAAAATCTGTTACAGATTCTTAGACTGAGATAAAAGCAAAGAAGTTCAAGGCCTTGGTGGCATTAATAGCTACTGGCAAGGCAGAGTGGGATCTGAGCTGTTCCATAAGAAGGGTACAAATTTCTATGACTTTGTCTAGTTTGGTACCTTCTCCTGTGGCAATGATTCTTCAACAAGTCCAGGTAGCTTCACTGCTAATACTCCTACCCTCAAGTACGGCCTTCTTTGCCATCCTGTGCCACATCTCTTTCCTCTGCTCTCATGTCTAGAACTCTGTCTTGGAACAAGGATTATGAGCATAATGCAAGAAAACGGAATTGACAATTACCTGATCAGCCATAATCTCATTGAACGGCTGAGCAGATTCAATGGACTGAATGGCCTACTTCTGTTCCTAGGTCTTCAAAAGCTTAACTGAACATCAATCCAAATCAATGAGTCGCTAGTGTCTGCTATTTCCACTTCTGAATAAAAGTCACTGACCAGATCTCTAGTGGTGCAGTAGCAGTATCCCTACCTCTGGGCCAGATACCCAAGTTCAAGTCCCATCTGCTCCAGGTCTGGAATAACATCCCTGAATAGGTAGTTTAGAAAATATCAGAAAATCACTGTCCATCAGGAAATTAGTGTATGGCTCATGGTGCAAACATTTATACTAAAACCCTCCTTCCCCAACACCATCCAATGGCAAACATCCTTCCTTATACCTCGGACGGTGTTACATTCTTTCAGTAACGTACTGAAATGCCATCAGCCTACGTTTGTGCTTAAACATCTGGAGGTACCTATGGCATTCTGACTCTGATGTGTCAGATGATGTTGTCAGCGACACACACAGTCAACACCCAAGAGGAAGGCACCAGCACTGCTGATTATTATGTAAAGTCTCATGTTTGAAGTACATCTGGTTGGATGTGTGAGCAGAATTAGGGTTGGCTAAAGTACTACGGTCAGGAGCAGTTCCCTCTCACTTCTCTTTGTCATATGTAGCTTGTCTATAGCTGCGCAGCTGCACACCTTAAATACACTGGCTCTGCATGAGTTGTTCTCCAACCCAAACCTAGGAGTAACTTTGGTCAAGTGTCTCATGGAATGCCCATCACTCCTTGACCAAAGCACAGCTTCAGCAACATCCAAGAAGCCCAACACCATAAATAGGAACACAGCCCACCTGATCAAAACAAAATCCAACAACTTAAAAATCACTTCCTCCAGCACCAGTTTGCCACTATTGCCATGCACGCCATACAACAGCTGCAATGCAGCAACTCACCGAAGATTGTTTGACTGCACCTCCTAAATCCTTGATATGTCAACTACAAGATAGGAGTTGCATGGGAATATTGCCACTTTAATCCACGCACCATCCTGATTCGGAATGAAATCACTGCTCCGTTACCACCACTGTGTCAAAATGCTGAAATTCTAACTTAAAAGAGACTGGGGGCATTCTGGCAAAGTTCGTCAATGATACGAAGTTCGATGGAAAGGCATATGGTAGTACTGAGGACATGGGGAAGCTGCAGAAAGATCTAGACAGTTTAGGGGAGTGGTCCAGGAAATAGCTGATAAAATTCAACGTGAGCAAATGCGAGGTCTTGCATTTTGGAAAAAACACAGGCATGGACTATGTTCTAAATGGTGAGAAAATTCATAAATCTGAAGTACACTTCAGTCCACTTGTCCATGCTGACCAGATATCCCAACCCAATCTAGTCCTACCTGCCAGCACCCAGCCCACATCACTCTAAAACCTTCCTATTCATATATACATCCAGATACCTTTTAAATGTTGCAATTGTACCAGCCTCCACCACTTCCTCTGGCAGCTCATTCCATACACGTACTACCCTCTGCATGAAAAAGTAACCCCTTAGATCTCTTTTATATCTTTCCCCTCTCACCCTAAGCCTATGCCCTCTAGTTCTCACCCCAGGGAAAAGATTTTGTCTGTTTATCCTATCCATGTCCCTCAGGATTTTATAAACCTCTATAAGGTCACCCCTCAGCCTCTGAAGCTCCAGGGAAATCAGCCCCAGTCTGTTCAACCTCTCCCTACAGCTCAAACCCTCCAACCCTGGCAAAATCCTTGTAAATCTTTTCTGAATCCTTTCAAGTTTCACAACATCTTTCTGATAGGAAGGAGACCAGAATTGTACGTACAATTCCAACAGTGGCCTAATCAATGTCTTGTACAGCCGTAACATGACCTCCCAACTCCTGTACTCAACACTCTGACCAATAAAGGAAAGCATTCCAAACACCTTCTTCACTATCCTATCTACCTGTGACTCCACTTTCAAGGAGCTATGTACCTGCACTCCAAGGTCTCCTTATTCAGCAACACTCCCTAGGACCTTACCATTAAGTGTATAAGTCCTGCTAAGATTTGCTTTCCCAAAGCAGCTCGCATTATTCTAAATTAAACTCCATCTGCCACTTCTCAGCCCATTGGCTCATCTGATCAAGATCCCGTTGTAATCTAATATAAAAGCAGCAATGTGCTTCTAAGACTTTATAAAGCTCTGGTTAGACTCATTTCGAATTCTATGTCCAATTTTGGGCTCCACACCTCAGGAAGGACATACCAGCAGTGGAGCACATCCAATGGAGATTCACATGGATGATCCCGGAAATGGTATGCCAAACATACAATGAACAGCTGATGATTTTGGGATTATATTAGTACAGAACATAGAACAATACAGTGCAGAACAGGCCTTGCTGCCCTCGATGTTGCACCGACCTGTGAACTAATCTCAGCCCATCCCCCCGACACTGTCCCATCATCATCCATATGCTTATCCAAGGATTGTTTAAATGTCCCTACAGTGGCTGAGTTAACTACATTGGCAAGCATGGTATTCCACACCCTTACCACTTGAGTAAAGAACCTGCATCTGACATCTGTCTTAAATCTATCACCCCTCAATTTGTAGCTATGTCCTCTCATATAAGCTGATGTCATCATCCTAGGAAAATTATACTTTAGAAGGTTGAGGGGAGATCTAATAGAAACTTAAAAGATAATGCATGGCTTAGAAAGGGTGGACCCTGGGAATCTGTTTCCATTAGGCGAGGAGACTAGGACCTGTGGGCACAGCCTTAGAATTAGAGGGGGTCAATTTAGAACGGAAATGAGGAGGCATTTCCTCTGCCAGAGAGTGGTGGACATGTGGAATTCATTGTCCCAGAGAGCAGTGCAGACCAGGACATTAAACGTTTTCAAGGCAGAGATTGATAAATTCTTGATCTCGCGAGGAACTAAGGACTACAGGGAGAGTGCAGGAAGTGGAATTGAAATGCCCATCAGTTATGATTAAATGGCGGAGTGGACTCCATGGGACAAATGGCCTTACTTCCACTCCTGTGTCTTATGGTCTAAAAGCACAATATACACAACATCATTCTTTAAGTCTTTGCCTTCAACCATGACTGGCTTCAGTGAAGCCAGACAAGACAAAAATGCCTGTAATATGAGACAGCTGACACTTGAAATTAGACATTTCTAGAATGTCAATAATATGAAAATACTCCATTAATTGTAAAACAAATTTCTCTATATTGTGTAAGAGTATGGTGGAACCATGGTTTGCAAGAATAGTAATCATGTGATTCATATACAGTCTTGAAGGAGAATCATTGTACATATTGGTCAGTAGAAAGTATGTCCAAATCTTCATTATTATTTTTCCATACCACTAGTGCAAAATATCTTGCTGCACTGTGGTGGTGTTAGGTGATTTTTTTATTGACAGTTCCTCTAGTTTAATATGACATAAAGATAGGGATTAATCTTTAGTATTTCTGATGTTTGAAAATCTGTACACAGAGACCTAAATCTAAAACCCTTTTTTTTAAAAAGGGGAGCTTTTGTGTCTGAGAAACCACAATTAGAACAATGAGTTTATTTTTAAGTGAACTGAAAAGAGCAATATCTACAGTTGCACCAACAATTTTATTTACAGAGAACATGCAATATAAGGAAACAGATCCTACATTAACTTGCAAATTTTAGCAGATGACTTCTGCAGTAGTTTTCAGTTCACTTAACTGTTTACTTTCTAATTTACTTCCTTCCGATATAAATAGTGGTTTATTATTGTTTTGTGCTTGCTTAAAAAACAAAAACATGGAAAAAATGTGTACTACATCTCCTGCCTTTTTGTTCATTTATGATGCATCAGAACATGGCAACATACAATTCCACTTGCAGGAGCAACTAGTAAAGTCCAGGAGAAATCAAATCAATTCAAACTTGGAAAATAAATCTGTAAGCTAGCACATGACAAGTATTAGTGAGAGAGCAAAGCTTCCATCATCTTTTAGTTTGGTGATCTGAGCAAAGATGTTATTGAGAAATGGACAGCTGTGCCCCATTATGGGCTTCTGATACAGAGAAGTGACAGTTGTAAGACATCTGACAAACAACTCACCCATTCAACAGCAGCAGAGCCATTAGAATAATGGGAGATGGAAATTTAGAATTTGGAATAATTCCACAATCAAAAACGCAACAGCTAAGAGTTAACCTCTTGTTGGCAGGAGGAATGGTATTATGTAAAATGAAAGAACACTTGTCCCCTTCAAACAATGCCATTTGATTTGTATTACTAAATTAAATTAATACCTATTGAAATGATACGTGTAAGTTTGCTACCTAAAGTTGCTTGCGCTTTATGCATCCCATATCTTAAACATACTGCGAGAGTCTACAAAGCCTGTGGAATTTATGCAATCCTATCTATAACATTATATATAATATATGTCGCCAACCCTTTGGAATATCCAGTGTTTTAAACAAAAACCTTGGAAAAGGAGAGATTCTTTAAGCCAGTTTAATTCAAAGACTGGAATTTACTCTGGAATGTCAATGATGAGTGGTTCATAAAATGTATGCATCTATTATACCTGTGCAATTAGAGACTTGGCAGAATTTTCCCCTTCCAATGTGTGGCAGAAATGAGGAAATAATTGGGGAAAGAAACAACAAGAATGGAAAAGATCAGAATCTTGATGTCAAGAAAATGTTTTGCGATTTTACTCTCATACCTTAAATGGCAACATCAAAATCTCATTAGTTTGAGCAGCAACTACATTACTTCTATAAATTTCCATCACATTAAAGCCCCAACTCATCTTCTTTATAGGCCACTTCAATTCTCTTTTCTTTCCCCAAGAAAATAGACAATGCAAGGTCTTGAAATGCAAATCAGACTGGGTACCTGCCAACTGCATCACACAGGGGTCAAAATTCAAAAAGGCAGGGTTTGAGTTGTAGGGAAAGGCTGGATCATCCGGGACATTTTTCACAGTAGCTCAGGAGGTTGAGGGCTGACTTTAAGGGGTTTATAAAAGCGTGAGGGGCAGAGAGAAGGTGAATAGCAAAGGTCTTTTCCGCAGGGTCAGGGAGTTCAAAGCTCGAGGGCAAATTTTTAAGGTGAGTGGAAAGATTTAAAATTTAAAAGAGTTCTGCGGGGCAACTTCTTTATACAGAGGGTGATTTGTATATGGAATGAACTGTCAGAGGAAGTGGAAGATGCAAGTACATTTATAACATTTAGAAGGCATTTCAAAAGGTACATGAATAAGACAGGTTCAGAGGGGCCAAATGCAGCAAGAGAGAATTAGTTTAAATTGGGAAACTTGGATGGTGTGGATGAGTTAGACCAAAAGGTTTGTTGCAGTGCTATGACTCTATAAGATTGAGACTTCGGCACAAAGTTAGAGTGTATTTAAAACAAAATTAGATAGGTCCTTGATTTGTAAGGAGATCAAGAATTCCAAGAAGGCAAGAGAATTGGGTTGAGAAACACATCGGCCATGACTGAATGGTGGTGCAAACTCAATAGGCTGAATGGCCTAATTCTGCTTCTATATCTTATGACACTATATACAATGCTATAGGACTGATGGGGAAAAATCACAGCAGGCACATTATTCAGAATACAAAAGTGACGAAATAGATAAAGAATTTAAGAGAAAGATGATAAAAACAATGATAGAAGATCTGTTCAGGAGATGAATGAGAATGAATGGATGCAAGGCTTGTGTTTTGTGGCCTGTGTGTCATATAGCATGTATTGAAATACAATGTTCAAATGGCGTTACATCACTTTGAAGGGTGGAGGTTTGTAAAAGATCACTTTTTTTATTGTTGGATTGTGAACTGAAAATGAAGAAAAATGGACACTGCTTTTAAAAGAGGCTTATGTGCAAATGAATTTGCAACTTGAAAAACAAATGAAGCTAACTGATGCCTACGAGACAATGTTAGTTTTGAGTATAGACAAACGGGCATCATCTGTTACTGGTTCAGGAACTTAACATAGTTAGAAGCCCCTCACAGGCCTGGCTGGTATGTAACAAGGAGAGGGGCAAGGAAACAGTTGGTTGCATCAGAATCTCTATCTTTCCCCTCTCCCTGTAAAGTTGTTCTCTAAGTTCTCTGTCAAAACTGCAGGTAAACTACATTCAGAAATATTGAAAGAAATTATTCTAAAACTAAAAGGAAAAGACAGACTCTGGATCTGAATAAAGAGTCTAATCACTGTTACGCAGATAATATTGTGGCATTTCTTCATGTACCTGCTTGTTCATATCTGAGAATTTAAAAAGGGTAACATTTAAGTTTTATAGTCATAAACTAGTAATTCATTTTTCTTTGCCACTGGTTAAGAAAACCAGGTTGGTTACAATAATTTTTTTTTGTTAATGATAAAAACCTGATGTGTACTACTTTTAACATGAATTAGTCAGGTAAATTGAGCTCTTTGGTAGTTTAATTAAATTTTCACATTTGTGGCAACTCTGGCAACAATGGGGCTCGATACCAGCAGTGAGTAGTGATAAAGGTTGGGGGATCCTAGAATTCAAAAAAAGAGATGACAGGTGCATTGAAGAACAGTGACATTCAGTAAACTGAAGACAGACCAAAGGGGCATCTCATCTGTTCAAGTTAATAAAAGGGACCAGAGGCTTGACTTCACTGCAATTGCACATCACCACAAGGCCTTCCTGACTCGCCTCATCAATAGATCCAAGTGACATTGCAATAGGCTAGTTGTAAGGCTCCAGTACAATCAGGTAATTTTGCAGTTTTTATCAGCTTCTGCTTCACCACTAACTGGAATTTGGGGCCATTTCAGCACCAGCTGCTATGGAGCTTTTATTTGAGCTATGGTTTATTTTTGTGGAAATATAATCAATCATTGCCAGTTCAAGAAGTTACAAAGCTTTTGTAAATTCGCAGACATTTTTGTCAAACTATGTAACCTTCATGCAGCAAAATATATCTTAAGCCCTACATGTCTATCATTACCCTGATAAGCACTGTAAGCATAAACAGCAACCAGTCAGTGCAGTGTTAACCTTTATATGAACTCAGACACTTTCTTCCATGTAAAGGGCCAATGTTGGAACAATGTTATGATAGAGTATATCTATTTGGAAGGGAAAGGTTAGGGAACCCGTGGAGTAAAATAAATATATCTTTTAGGTTAATGATACATCCAAGCTGATGTAAAGAAAAATCTTCACAGACCATGCACAGTTAACATCCTTCAAATTTGTTGCATATGCATCTACATAATGATGGCGAAACATAACACATAATAAGTCTACACTATCTAAAGGTACAAAAAACTAACTGAACAGCATATTATAAAACACAAGTATTAAAGCATTTATTTTCATTGTATTGAATTTTCAACTATTGTCATTAAAGACTTTGGGGCAAAGTTTGTAGAACTTTAATGACAGTGAAAACACCAGTTCTCAATGAACAAAAGGGCTCTTCAGAAGACTGGGCTCAGAAGTCAAAGCATCAGTGTTCTCCATAACCTAGTCCATAAAATTAATGACAAGATGTTCAGAATGCTGCAGACCTCTGTTTTCAAGTAGTATTGGAAATTATCGTGTTAACCTTTTTGATTACTGCCTAAAGCTGTCCAGGTTGTAAAACCTGAAACTATAAAGTATTTTTAGAGCAGAACACTATAATAATAACTGAACTTGTGAATCATAGTTAGAAAACAGCTACAAAGCATTCAACAGGCACCAGCAGACAGGTGGCACAGAAACACTGTCAAAAATATCAATCAAGAAAGGTCCAATTTTGTTTTACTTTGAAAAGTGACAAACTGAATCCCAAATTATATCTTCTCCTTTTGGTAGATACACATCCATTGATATTGACAATATCCAGCTAGTCACCTGGTTAGTTCTTGCAAAACAATGGCATTACACTAATAGCTACAGGTGAGTATTTAAATGGCATGGTAGGGGCTTCTAAAGATCACTAACAATAAAATAATTAAATCTCCCTTGTAGAAATTTTAATCAACCTGTTCGGACGTGTTATGACACTCCTCTGAAGCAAATGGGACTTGCACCTGGGTCTCCTGGCTCATCGTCACTGCACCACAACAGTCCCTTAAGCCCCACTCCCAAAAAGATTGATATCTTCCAATACCATCCAATCAAAATTTTTGAAAAGCTAAAATTAATGAAAATGGCTCGATCGCTTATACAGAAACATCAATGTCATTTCTCAGAGATACACATATATACAGACAGTACTGGTAAATTAAAGCTGGGACAGCAATCCAAACAATTATCAGAGAGTGAGCAAGAATCCATTTGCAAAGCAATGTGACCAGCTCGCAATCAAATTTCAATTTTTCGACTTTATATTCTCCTTTCCCTCAATAAACTCTACAGAAAAGCAAACAGAAAAAGGGAGAATATTATTTCTTTTTACTGGAAAAAAAGGAATTGAAAATCTCAAAGATCACCAAGAATGTCTTCAATTAAGGTGACACACTCTGACTTTCTGGCAATTCACTGTTCTAGCCTGACCCTGCATTTTACTCAAATAGAGGCAAGCAAGTTGTTTTTCCAATTCACCTCCAAAAGAGATGCCCCAAGTCTCAATTAGAAGGCATAATGCAAAATCTGTTCCTCACTCTCTGTGGACTGTCAATGGTCAGGTGATGAATTGAGAACCTCTCCATACATATAAATTTATAAGAAATCCATTTGCTTGTGGAGGTTAGCAAAGCTATGGTGGTGACGTTAAAAGAATTCCATCCTTCTATAGCTGCATAACAGGAGATGAGGAAAAGAACAAACTTTAAACTTTGACAAGCCTTCTCAAACGACTTGCTGTCTGTTAACTCCATAAGTAACAATCACAATTTATTATATATATATTAAAATGTCAAAAGACCAAATTCTGCAAGACCATAAACAGAATTAGTGGGTGGGCAAGAATAAATTAAGAAAGAATTTCCACAATAATTTAACACAAAGCAATTGCATCTCACATTAATACCCAGTTATTATTTGAATCTGGAATCACAATCATAAATGACAAAAGTAAAAAACTGTGAATCTCAATCTGTTTCATTTGAGTCAGCTTGTCATCCATCTTAGAATTCACAGTTTTATCATTTTTGAAATATCTGAAGTAGGATCTGAACTTGTGTGTGCCATTTTATCGGATCATTATTATGGAATGAAGAGAAGGCTCAGGAGTTTGATTGATTTTTCCATTTGCTTAAGAAATTATGCATTTTGCTATAATAGGTATTGTCTCCATCATAGGTAAGTACATTCAAATTCTCACTACAAATGAAGACTTCTCTAAACGTAGTATTACAAAGAACAAAGATTCAGACACTCTTTATTGAAACAAATAGGACACGCAGGTCCTGGGCCTCCTTCAACGCCTCATATTCTGCCTTGGGACTCTGCCATCACATGGGATAAATGTAGATTTCAACAACTTCCTCATTTCCCCTCCCCCCACATTATCCCAATCCCAAACCTCCAACTCGGCATCGCCCTCTTGACCTATCCATCACTCCACCCTCCCCCGACCTATCACCTTCTCCCTCACCTTCATCTACCTATCACTTTCTCAGCTCAATCCGACCACCCTCCCATTTATCTTTCAGCCCGGGGACCACAAGCCTCATTCCTGATGAAGGGCTTATGCCCGGAATGTCAATTCTCCTGCTCCTTGGACACTGCCTAATCTATTGTGCTTTCCCAGCAATACACTCTCAACTGCTTATACAACAGCTTAATTCATAAATGCATCTGATCTGAAGATGAGCCAGAACCATCAAAGAAACAAGTTGTGAACACATATTACATCAAAACAAGGAGATGATCAACAAATAGGAAATGAGAGGGAACTGTACGCGCCTTGAATAAAAAAGCAAACAAAACGAGGGAGCACACAATTCAATTTTTTGTCTCATTATTTAACTTCCAAAATACAAATTATGCAGCAAGGAATGCTAAATATCTATGCTTGAACATTTCAATCAAGCAAAAGCATAATACCAAAGATCACCCAAATGCATTGTTTACATTTTGTTCGCCTCAATTCCATATCAATATTATCAGAAAAACTTACTTACTTGACTATCCTTGAAATTCCATTATATAGATGGGACCTTCTAAATGAGGCATTGAGTGTACAGTGATGTACATTCAATGCTGATTCATGCAGTCATTGGAAACAGCTCCAGAATTGTCTCACAACTGAAAGAAAAGCTCAACCAGATAATTTTCTAACAGCTACTAGGTTAGTTAACATTAACCTGCTAAATGAATTGTCGCTAGGATGCAACTAGCATCCATTAGTTGGTATAGCTCACGTTGTTTGTCAAGCTACCACTTCCTGCAAAAACAGGGCAAGTCCCACTTTTCGTGATTCTCCAAGCCATCAGTTTTAATGTCAAATATTTTAAGGAGATAGGGATCTTATAGGGGTCTGAGTGACATGGAGAAAGTAAGGTCTGCAGATGCTGGGGATCAGTTGAAAAGTGTGGCACTGGAAAAGCATGGGTCAGGCAGCAGCTGGGTGGCAGGAGTTGACGTTTCATCTTAATGAAGACCTTATGCCTGAAACGTTGACTCTGTTGCGCCTTGGATGTTGCCTGACCTTTTGTGCTGTCCCAGTGCCACATTTTGCGAGTCTGCGTGACATGACCTATGGAAAGATTTGTGGCAGGATCAGACTATAAGTGTGCTAACGACTATCTCAGTATCATCTTGCACAATCTTTTATTCTTTTCACAAGCGGTGCTGCAAGATTCTCACTTACAGCAGTGAAAGGAATATTGAAGGTTAGTAATGTTTATTAAACACGTTCTCAGCGCTACAACTCACCTCACTAATTTTCCAACTGCCATTGTACCTAACTCACTAGACAAGCCAGATATAAGGAAAAATCAATAAGATGACAACTGAGGGTTAGTATTGTTCATTAAACACCTTCCCAATGCTACAACACATCTCGCTAATATTCCAACTACCACTGTACCAAACTTACTAAACGAGTTATACACTAGGTAAAGTCAATAAGGAAACCTGGTGGAGTCAGGTTGCCACTTCCTCTGAATGATCTCCACACTGTATGTGGACATCATCATCTTAGGACATGCACCATGGCTAGTGGCCACATGCGCTCCATGTCTACGTACATTGGCATCTGATGTGTGCCAGCTAAGTACCCTGATGGCACGTGATTCACTCACCGGTCACTTCAGCACTTCAATGCTGTATCATGCATAGCACGGTCAACTATCACCAAGGATGGTATGTACTCAGGGACACACCCTTGCGGACTGGACCATGCTGTGTTAGTGAGGTGTTTGCTCACTCTCATCCCACCTATATCACGGAATCCCTCCAGTGTGGAAACTGGCCATTTGGCTCAACAAGTCCAACCGACCCTCCAAAGAGTATCCCATCCAGACTCATTCCCCTACTCGATTACTTTATATTTATCCTTGACTAATGCACCTAACCTACACATCCCTGAACACTATGGGCAATTTCGATACTCCAAACATCCTAGTCTTGTATTGATTGCCTGGCCATCTTGTGCTTTTCCCCTCAGCCAGAGACACCATGCTCATATTACTGTTGTCTGGTCTTGTCATTTGGTGCAGACTCAAAATCAGGATGCTTGTCATAGTTGTCAGGAGGCCTTTGTCTGGAGTCCCCAGCATAGTAAGTCAAGGGCAGTTTCCCATCTCAGTCCAGGCCATATTTGGGGTAATTAGAGTCAGGATCTTCACCTCATAATGGGTGAAATCTCATGGAATAAAAGACAAGCAGGTATTACAGAACATCAAGGTGTGTTGTTGTGGATACATGTGGGGAGATATTCCGTGTAAGTGAGCATGCAAGATTAGAGCTGTTGGGGACTGGAGTGGATGAGGGGAAATAGGGAAGATGTGAAGCAGAAAAAGAGGTAATAGTGAGAGCATAGAGCATGAACCTGTGGATTATTTTTTCCTGCAATTTAAGAAAGGGCGGCACGATGGTTCAATGGTTAGCACTGCTGCCTCACAGTATCAGGGACATAGGCTCAATTCCAGCATCAGGCGATGGACTGTGTGGAGTTTGTACATTCTCCCTGTGTCTGTGAGGGTTTCCTCTGGGTCCTGTAGTTTCCTCCCACAGTCCAAAGATGTGAAGGTTAGGTGTTTGGTCATGCTAAATTGCCCATAGTGTTCAGGGATGTGTAGCTTAGGTGCATAGTTAGGGGGAAATGTAGACTAAAAGGGGAATGGGTTAGGGTGGGTTAATCTTCAGAGGGTTGGATGTGGACTTGCTGGGCCAAAGGGCCTGTTTCCACACTGTAGGGATTCTAATTGGTTGTCTGGGTGTACAACATACAGATTTTTAGGGATAGGGCAGGTGCAAAGGATGCTGGTGAACTGCGGATATCTGCTAAGGGGCAACATGGGGTGAAAATTGGACACGAGAGATGCCATGGGGCCAACAAGATAGAATTTGCTCAGCCTCGAGGCAAGAAACCTCCAAATAAATTTAATGCAACTTGGACTTGGACAAATGAAAATGTAACATTCTTTTTATTGGTTTGCACCTCAGAGCTGACAACTGGAATCCAAGTATAAGGCCAATAAAAAAGTGGGTGCTATGATTCATTAGTCAACAGCTGTCCAAGAGGATTCAAGACCTGGTCATAATGCCATGGGATGTTTGACAATATAAATCCAGCTAAGACATGCAAACGTTTTCGAATCTTAAGAGTAAAAAGAACATTTAGCCAAACAAAATCTTTGCTGGTGCTGCACGATCAATTTGAGTAAAATGGAAGTGGCTGTTACAGTGGCTGAGTGAATAGGCAGTGGAGGGAGTTTAGGGTTGGTAATCAGGGCCTTGCTCTCCCACTATAATGTGTGAAGGCTAAAAGGACAATGTTGTACGTCTGGAATTTTCTTACCATATGTAGGACTGCTTACACAATTTCAGTACAGACATGTTTATAAACAGATACTGCAGATAAGAAAAACTGATCATCAGGCCAAACCAGACCAGTTTTAGGCACATATTATATGATGCAATGTCAACTCTGAATAAGCTCACAAGGAAGCTTAAAGTCCCATTGCATTAATAAATGAAACCAAGAATGAACAAACCAATTTTTAACCAGGATGTATTCCAATGTCTAACTTCCTATACTTAAGTACATATTTTGCAGCAGTACCTGATGACAAGAATATAAATCTATGCTACATCTTCATTTTCTTAGGGTACCCCAAAGTGCTTCCCAGTTAATGAGTTATTTTGAAGTGGAGCTTTTGTTGACTCCAATGGCAACATGATCACTATTTTGTGCAGAGCATGTTTCCTCAAGCAGCAAAACTCAAAACAGTATCAAAATGCAGTTGTTGGAGGGGGAAACCAAATGTCCACAAAGTAATAATTATGGTAAAATGTACAGTGCATAAAAAGATTGAACATAGAAAATAGACATTGACTAGACAAAGAACAAAACTGACTGACAACCAAAGCTTCACTGAGCTCAGGATACAATGTAGTGGATATGGGCAACTTATTAATAAACAGTTTACGTTAGAGACAGTTTCAAGTCTGAAGTAATTGATTGGAGTGTTTCGAACAAAATGTATTTTCTTTAATAATTTAGCTTGGTTTCACGCTGCAATCAGATAACGAAGGGTGAAATCAGCTTTCCTCCTACGTCATCTCAGTCAGTTGTAAGAAATATGTTTAATTATTTTTAGTAGATAGTTATATCACACTTCAATTAAATGTAGTTTGCCAAATCAAAATGAAGAAGTGATCCAGAGGAGGTTAGAAACAAAAATCAACTGCAGAATCCAAAGTAGGCAAACAGAGGGCTGGAAGAACACAGCAAGCCAAGCAGCATCAGCTGGTGGAGAAATAAATGTCCAGAGTACTAAAACTTCTTCAGGACTGAAGAAGGGTTCATACCTGAAATGCTGACTTCTCCACCTCCTGAAGCTGCCTGGCTCATTGGTGTTCTTCCAGCCCCTTACTTGTTTACTATCCTGAAGAGGACTGGGAGCAGTTTAGATTTTTAAAGACAAACATAGGTCCTTTTTGGCCAGAAACAGGGTAGGTTACAAGGAGTAAGGAGATGGCAGACCAATAAACACATATTTTGGTTCAACATTCACAAAGTAGTACACAAATAATACCTCAAAAATGTTGGGGAACAGAGTCTAGTGACAAAGAGAAACTGAAGGAAATCAATGTTAGTAGGGAAATGATGAAGGGGTAATTGAGGCAATTGAAAGCTGATCAATCCCCAGGGCCTGAAAATCTACACCCCAATGTACTGGAGTGCCACAAGGATCAGTGCTGGGTCCACTACTTTTCATCATTTATGTACATGATTTGGATGTGAGCATAAGAGGTATAATTAATAAGTTTGCTGATGACACCAAAATTGGAGGTGTAGTAGACAGAGAAGAAAGTTACCTCAGATTACAGCGGGATCTTGATCAGATGGGCCAATGGGCTGAGAAGTGGCAGATGGAGTTTAATTTAGATAAATGCGAGGTGCTGCATTTTGGGAAAGCAAATCTTAGCAGGACTTCTACACTTAATGCTAAGATCCTAAGGAGTGTTGCTGAAGAAGCAGACCTTAGAGTGCAGGTTCATAGCTCCTCGAAAGTGGAGTCGCAGGTAGATAGGATAGTGATCGAGGCATTTGGAATGCTTTCCTTTATTGGTCAGAGTACTGAGTACAGAAGCTGGGAGGTCTTGTTGCAGCTGTACAAGACATTGGTTAGACCACTGTTGGAATATAGCATGCAATTTTGGTCTCCTTCCTATCGGAAAGATGTAGTGAAACTTGAAAGGGTTCAGAAAAGACTTACAAGGATGTTGCCAGGGTTGGAGGGTTTGAGCTGTAGGGAGAGGTTGAACAAACTGGGGCTGATTTCCCTGCAACGTCAGAGGCTGAGGGGTGACCTTATAGAGGTTTACAAAATTATGAGGGGCATGGATAGGATAAATAGACAAAGAATTTTCCCAGGGGTCGGGGAGTCCAGAACTAGAAGGCATAGGTTTAGGGTGAGAGGGGAAAGATAGAAAAGAGACCCAAGGAGCAACTTTTTGATGCCGAGGGTGGTACATGTATGGAATGAGCTGCCAGAGGATGTGGTGGAGGCTGGTACAATTGCAACATTTAAGAGGCATTTGGATGAGTATATGAATAGGAAGGGTTTGGAGGGATATGGGTCGGGTCCTGACAGGTGGGACTAGATTGGGTTGGGATATCAGGTTGGCATGTACGGGTTGGACCAAAGGATCTGTTTCCATGCTGTACATCTCTACGATTCTATGCATCTGCTGGTCATATACATAGGAGTCTTTCTTCTCTATGAATTTCCATGAGTGACAAGGTCTGCCATTTTGCTTTTGCTCATATATTAAAACTCAAGTTAGGCATATCATTGCATCAGTTAAATGAAAAGAAAAGGAAATTCATTCTGCACAGAATAAATTTATGCATTTCACAATCACAGTGAAAATACGAAACAGGATAAGGGTGTTCAAGGTTTTGAGAATAATATTGCTTTCATGGGATGAGATGGGAATGGAAGTACTCAAGGACACTAAGGGCACTAGGAAGCTCAGAGGAACAGAAGGATCTTGGGGTGCTTGCCCACAAATCTTTAAAGATATGGGCACAGAAGGCACTATCCTTTATCAGTTAGGGCACAGATTATAACAGCAGGGAGGTTATGATGGAGCTGGACAGAACTTTGGTTAGGCCACAGCTGGAGTACTGTTTGCAGCGATGGTCTAGTGGTATAGCATTAAACTATGAATTCAGAGACTCAGCCAATGTTCTGGGGTCTTGGATTTGAATCCCACCATGGCATCTTGCGGGATTCAAACTCAATTTTTAAAAATCTGGAATTGAGAATTTACTGTCCAACAAAACCACTGTCGATTGTCCGAAAAACACATTTGGTTCACTGATTCCTTCAGGGAATGAATCTACCAGCCTCACCTGGTCGGGCCCACATGTGACTCTAGAGCCACAGCAATGTGACTTGACTCTCGAATATCCTATGAAATGGCCTAGCAAGCCATTCAGTTCTAACAACTGCTCTGAAGTCTCAACAAGGAAATGAAACATGTGGCAGGGACCTAAGCACTGGAAACAACAATGTCAAAAAAAGCCCTGTTGACACTGCAAAGTCCTCCTTACTAACATCTGGGGGCTAGTGCCAAAATTGGGAGAATTGTCTCAAAGACAAGTCTAGCAACATCCTGACATAGTCATACTCTCAGAGTCATTCTTTAAATTTCCCAGCCAACTCCATCAAAGTTCCAGATGTATCTTATCCCACTGACAGCACAGATCCTGCACAGGTGGTGGCACAAA
The DNA here is from genome assembly GCF_020745735.1 of Hemiscyllium ocellatum. NCBI lineage: Eukaryota > Metazoa > Chordata > Chondrichthyes > Orectolobiformes > Hemiscylliidae > Hemiscyllium > Hemiscyllium ocellatum. The sequence continues at coordinate 21,436,812 of NC_083412.1, read as the reverse complement.
GATATACATTCGGGAAGGAGTTATTTACTGTAGACTCCGAACCTCAAAGTCAAATGCTATCAGGTTAACAATGGACATGGAAAGCTCCTGCTGGACACTATATACTGTCATCTCACAGCTGATGAATCAATATTCTTCCATGTTGAACAATACTTGAAGGAAATACTTAGGCTGGCAAGGGCACAAAATGTACTCTAGGTAGAAGATTTCAAGTCCACCACCAAGAATGGCTCAGCAGCAGCACTACTGATTGAACTGGTTGGGACCTAAAATACATAATTGCTATACGAGGTCCACAGCAGATGGTGAAGGAGACAACAAGAGGGAAAGACATACTTGGCCTCATGCTTACCAATCTGCCAGCTGCAGGTGCATCTATCCATGTAAGTGACCATCATGCAGTCCTTGTGGAGACGAAGTCCTGCCTTCACATTGAGAAGACTCTCCATCATACTTGTGACACTAAATGGAACTGATTTCAAACAGATCTAGCAACTCATAACTGGTGATCCATGAGGAGCTTTGGGTCATCAACAGCAGCAAAATTGTACTCCAAAATGTACTCTCAGCCCAGCATATTCCTGCTCAACCATTTCTATCAAGCCAGGCAATCAATCCTGCTTCAATGGAGAATGCAGGAGGGCATGTCAGAAGTAATATCAGGCATACCTCAAAATGAAGTGTCAACCTGGTGGAGTTATCAAGCAGGACTACTTGCATGCCAAACAGGATAAGCAGCAAAATGACAACAGAGTTAAGTAATCCCTCAACCAACAGATCAGATCAAAGCTTGGTAGTCCCCCCCATCCAACCGTGAGTGATGATGGATAATTAAACAAATCACTGGAGGCAGCGCCTCCACAAATATCCCCATCTTTAATGGTAGAACAGCCCAAGATATCATTGCAAAAGATAAGGCTGAAGCATTGCAAAAACCTTCAGCCAGAAGTGCCGAGTGAAAGATCCATCTCAGCCTCCTTCAGTTCTTCCCAGCATTATGGATGTCGGTCTTCAGCTAGTTCAATTTATTCCACATGACATCAAGGCACTGGATACTGCAAAGGCTTTGAGCCCTGACAAAGTAGTGAAGAATTGTGCTTCAGAACTCACTGCTCCCCTCGCCAAGCTGTTCTAGCACTGCTGCAACACAGGTATCTAATGTGGGAAATTGCTCGGTTATGTCTTGTACATTAAAGAACTGGGCAAATCTAACTTGGCTAATTACTACCCCATCACTCTGCTCTTGATCATCAATAAAGCAATGGAAAGTGTCATTAACAGTACTGAGCAATATGCTGCTCTATGAAGTGCAGTTTAGGTTCAACCAGGGCCGCTCAGCTTCTGACCTCCTTAGAGCCGTAGTTCGCATGTTAACAAGAGCGGAGGTGAGAATTACAGTCCTTGACATCAAGACCATATTTGATCAAGTGTGGCATCAAGGAGCCATAGCAAAATCGGAATCAATGGATATCAGGGGCAAACTGTCTACTGGTGGGAGTCATACCTGGCACAAAGGAAAATAGTTATGTTTACTGAAGGTTAGTCATCTTCGTTTCAGAACATCTTTGCATGAGTTCCTCAGGGTCGTGTCCTAGACCCAACCATCATCAATGACGTTCCCTCCATCATAAAGGTCAGAAGTGGGATTGCACAATGTTCAGTATCATTTGAGACTGTTCAGATACTGAAGCATTCAGTGTTGAACTGCAAGACGACCTGGGCAGTATCTAGGTTTGGAGGAGAAAGTGAGGACTTCAGATGCTGGAGATCAAAGCTGAAAATGTGTTGCTGGAAAAGTGCAGCAGGTCAGGCAGCATCCAAGGAGCAGGAGAATCAATGTTTCTGAAGAAGGGCTCATGCCCGAAACGTCGATTCTCCTGCTCCTTGGATGCTGCCTGTCCTGTTGTGCTTTTCTAACAACACATTTTCAATATCTAGACTTGGACTGACAAATTTCAAGTAACATTCATGCCACACAAATGCCAGGCAATGACCATCTTCAATAAAGAGACAATCTTAAAAAGCATCCGTTGACATTCAATGGTGTCACCTACACTGAATCTCGCACTATCAACATGCTGGAGTTACCACTGGCCAGGAAGGCAATCGGATTCGCTACAAAAACAGTGACTACAACAGCAGGTCAGAGGCCAGGAGTACAGTGGTGAGTAACTGATCTCCTGGCTCCCCTATGCCTGCTCACCATCTCCAAGGCACAGGTCAGCAATGTGACAGAAAATACTACATTTGCATAGATGAGTGCAGCTCCAACAACATTCAGGAAGCTTAACACCATCCAGGACAAAGCAGCCCACTTGACTGGCACCACATCCCTCCACCACTGATGCTCAGTAGCAGCATAAGTATCCATGGCTTATGGATGCACTGCAGACATTTGCCAAAGATCCTTAGACAGCACCTTCCAAACCTCCCACTTCTTCCATCTAGAAGATCAAAAAGCTGCAATTTTTTAAAATCACTTTTGGAAATTTAAATCAAAGGGGACGGAAGTTATAGCAGTTGTATGCTCCTCTTGGAGGATGTGGGACATAAGGTGTCCCTGTTGACTTCACCTGAAAGTGCACCTAACTGCAGCTCCTCACAGACCGTTTTAGGGAACTGGAGCTGGATGAACTTTGGATTATTTGGAAGGCTGAGGGGGTGATAGAGAGGGGTTTAGAGGAAGGTAGTCACACCTAACTAACAGAATAAAGGTAGCTGGGTGACCATCAGGAGAGGGAAACTGAATATGCAGTCAGTGCAGGTATCCCCTGTGGCTGTTCCCTTTAATAATAAGTATACCGCTTTGGGTACTGTTGGGGAGGGGGAATGACCTACAAAGGGAAAACCACCGCGGCCAGGTCTCTGGCATTGAACTTAGCTCTATGGCTCAGAAGGGAAGGTTTTGGGTTGGAGAGGTGGGTGGGGAGAACGGGAGAACAATAGTGATCGAAGTTTCACAATGGAATAGACAGGGGATTCTGTGGTCATGAACGAAACTCCTGGATGGTATGTTGCTTCCCAGATGCCAGGGTCAGGGATGCCTCAGATCAGGTCTACAGGATTCTTAAGAGGAAGGATGAGCAGCCAGAAGTCTTGGTACACATCTGTACCAATGACATTGCTAGGAAAAGGGATGCGGACCTCAAAAATGAATACAGGGAGTTAGTTTGGAAGCTAAAAGGCAGCACAAGCAGAGTAGTAATCTCAGGATTGCTACTGGTGCCACAGACTAGTAACAGAGAGAGTGCAGATGAACATGTCGCTGCACCGCTGATGTAGGAGGGAGGGCTTCAGATATGTGGATCATTGAGATACCTTCTCGGGAAGGTGGGGAACTGGAGGGATACCAATATCCTGGGTGGGAGGTTTGCTAGAGCTCTTTGGGAGGGTTTAAACTAGCTTGACAGGGGAATGGGAACAGCAGCAATGGATCCCAGGATGGAGTTGCTGGTGAATAGGCAACTACAGTGTACAGACAGTCTGTGAGGAAGGATAGACAGGTGATATGGCAAAATTGCATCACTGTGATGGGTTGAAGTGTGTATTTTAACACAAGAAAGTGCCAGGAACTTAAGCATGGATCAATACTTGCAGCTACGATGTTGTAGCCATTATGGATACTTAGATATCATGGGAACAGGAATGGTTGTTGGATGTGCTGGGGTTTAGATGTTTCAAGAGGAATAGAGGGAGGTAAAAGAGGTGGGAGACTGGTGTTACTGATCAGGGATAGTATCACAGCTGCAGAGAGGGAGGTCATAGAGGAGGGTTTGTCTACTGAATCAGTATGGGTGGAAGTCAGATTCAGCAAAGGAGCAGTTACTTGATTGGAACTTTTCTGTAGACCCCTCAATAGCAATAGTATTGTGCCTGGAGTTGTAAGTGGTAGGGGAGGTCCCTAATGAATACTTTGCTTCAGTATTTACTAATGAGAGGGACCTTGTCGTTTGTAAGGACAATGTGAAACAGGCTGATACGCTACAACAGATTGATGTTAAGGAGGAGGATGTGCTGGAAATTTTGAAAAATAAAGGATAGTTAAGTCTCCTAGGCTAGCCAAGATATATCCTAGGTTACTACAGGAAGCAAGGGAAGAGATTGCTTCACCTTTGGCGATGAACTTTTCACTCACATTGTCCACTGGAGTAGTACCAGATGATTGGAGAATGGCAAATGTTATTCCCTGTTCAACAAAGGGAATAGGGATAACCCTGGGAATTACAGACCAGTCTTACATCGGTAGTGGGCAAATTATTGGAGAGACAGGATTTATGATTTTTTGGAAAAGCATAGCTTGATTACAGACAATTAGCATAGCTTTGAGAGGAACAGGTCATGCCTCACAAGCCTTATTGAATTCTTTGAGGATGTGACAAAACACTGATGAAGATAACAGCAATGGATTTGGTGTGCACAGAGTTTAGCAAGGTGTTTGATAAGGTTCCTCATGCTCGGCTCATTCAGAAAGTAAGGAAGGAGGCATGGGATACAGGGAAATCTGGCTGGCCCACAGAAGACAGAATGGTAGTAGATGACAGCCTGGGGTTTGGTGACCAGTGGTGTCCCACAGGGATCTGTTCTGGGACCTCTGCTCTGTGATTTTTATAATTGATTTGGATGAGGAAGTGGAAAGGTGAGTTAGTACGTTTGATGATGACAAGATTGGTGAAGTTGTGGATAGCTTGGAGGGCTGTTGCAATGGGACATAGAGATGTACAGCATGGAAACAGACCCTTCGGTCCAACCCATCCAGGCCGACCTGATATCCCAACCCAATCTAGTCCCACCTGCCAGTGCCCGGCCCATATCCCTCCAAACCCTTCCTATTCATATACCCATCCAAATGCCTCTTAAATGTTGCAATTGTACCAGCCTCCACCACATCCTCTGGCAGCTCATTCCATACACTTAACACCCTCTGCGTGCAAAAGTCGCCCCTTATGTCTCTTTTATATCTTTCCCCTCTCACCCTAAACCTATGCCCTCTAGTTCTAGACTCCCCGACCCCAGGGAAAAGACTGTGTCTATTTATCCTATCCATGCCCCTCATAATTTTGTAAACCTCTATAAAGGTCACCCCTCAGCCTCCGACGCTGCAGGGAAAACAGTCCCAGACTGTTCAGCCTCTCCCTGTAGCTCAGATCCTCCAACCCTGGCAACATCCTTGTAAATCTTTCCTGAACCCTTTCAAGTTTCACAACATCTTTCCAATAGGAAGGTGACCAGAATTGCACGCAATATTCCAACAGTGGCCTAACCAATGTCCTGTACAGCCGCAACATGACCTCCCAACTCCTGTACTCGATACTCTGACCAATAAAGGAAAGCATACCAAATGCCTTCTTCACTATCCTATCTACCTGCGACTCCACTTTCAAGGAGCTATGAACCTGCACTCCAAGGTCTCTTTGTTCAGCAACACTCCCTAGGATGTTACCATTAAGTGTATAAGTCCTGCTAAGATTTACTTTCCCAAAATGTAGCACCTCGCATTTATCTGAATTAAACTCCATCTGCCACTTCTCAACCCATTGGCCCATCTGGTCCAGATCCTGTTGTAATCTGAGGTAACCCTCTGCGCTGTCCACTACACCTCCAATTTTGGTGTCAGCTGCAAACTTACTAACTGTGCCTCTTATGCTCACATCTAAATCATTTATGTAAATGACAAAAAGTAGAGGGCCCAGCACCGATCCTTGTGGCAGTCCACTGGTCACAGGCCTCCAGTCTGAAAAACAACCCTCCAGCACCACCCTCTGTCTTCTACCTTTCAGCCAGTTCTGTATCCAAATGACTCATGCTCCCTGTATGCCATGAGATCTAAGCTTGCTAATCAGTAAACAGGATGCAGAGCTGGGCTAATAAGTGGCAGATGGAGTTAAACCCGGAAAAGTGTGAAATTATTCGCTTTGAAAAGTCAAATTTGAATGCAGATTTTAGGATTAAAAGGTAGGATTCTTGGCAGTATGGAGGAACAGACGGATCTTGGGGTCCCCTGTCCATGGATCTCTCAAAGTTGACACCCAAGTTGATAGGTTTGTTAAGGTGGTGTATGGCGTGTTGGTGCTCATTAACAGGGGGATTGCGTTTAAGAGCTGCAAGATTATGCTGCAGCTCTATAAAGCCCTGGTTAGATTACACTTTGGACTATTGTGTTCAGTTCTAGTTGCCTCATTATAGGAAGGATGTGGAAGCTTTAGAGAGGGTGTAGAGGAGATTTACCAGGATGCTGTCTGAACTGGAGGGCATATCTTATGAAGGTCGAGAGAGCTAGGGCTTTTCTTATTGGAGTGAAGGACAAGAGGTGACTTGTTAGAGGTGTACAAGGCAATGAGAGGCATAGATAGAGTGGACAGTTGGAGACATTTTCCCAGGATTTTTTTTTAAGGTGATTAGAGGAACGTTTAGGAGAGATGTCAGTGACAAGTGCTTCAGATAGAGAGTAGTGGATGTATGGAATGCATTGCCAACAGTGGTAGTAGAGTCAGACATTAGGGACATTTAAGCGACTCTTGAATAGGCAAATGGATGATCATAAAATGTCAGTAATGTAGGTTAGTTTGATCTTAGAATAGGATAAAAGGTCGTCGCAACATCGAGGGCTGAAGAGGTTGTACTATACTTTACTGTTCTATATACGCTCAAAGTGGGAACATCACAACCTGCAAGTTCCCTTTCAAGCTACTCACCATCTTGACTTGGAAATGTACCACTGTTTCTTCCCTGTCATGATCAAAATTCTGGAATTCCTTTCCTAACTGACTTACGAGTCTACCAACAGTACATGCAGCAGGTCAAGGAGACAGTTCAGGGTCACCTTCTCAAGTGTCACAAATACTGACCAGTCAGCAACGCCCACCTTCTACCATTAAACAAATTTAAAGCTGGTGTACAAGTACCTGCAAGCTGCTTATATCCGAATTAAGACAACCACATCAAACTTTATTAAGATAAAAATATTCAGCACTTAAATAGTTAACAGATTGGGGATCCGTGCAGTTAAGTATTTGCTGGCCCTGAAGGTATCCGGTCCGCACACTACATTGCGCAGCCAAGAAAAATGGGTTGATCCTGTTCGTTTTCGTCCAATTCTAATCATGTCCCTATGACATAATGTATTTGCATGCCTGATTCAACCAATAGCATTGGCTGGGTGGAAACCCAGGGAAGAACAATGTTCACGAGGTTGAGATACATTATCTGAATTCAGTTATTTCGTGCGGGCACTGTTGGCAGTAGAAAGGTGTGACTGCTTCAAGTTTATTGCTAAGAATCTTGTTACAGGAAGTGGAATACGATTCTCACCAGCTTTAGTCGAATATTCTTGCAAGACACTGAGCAACGATCTTACCGTACGTATTAAACGACTTAGGAAGGCTGGATTTAGCTTTGTCTACACAACTAGACGTCAGATTCCCAAGAACGGAATTCCTACTGTGGAGTTGCACAAGCGGGGTCAGTCACATCAATGCTCTTTTAAAAACAGGTTTAAAATCCGGACTTTTGGCAAAACAGATTAACTTGTCGGAAATGGCTTTAACCGGTAGCCAAACGAAACCGATATTGAATGAACAGCCCAATGTTCACTCTGTACAATAAACCAACGTTCGCCTTAAAGATAAAAGGAAAGAAGCCATTTCACACCATTGTGTAACAAGGTGCAATTCCACCGTCACTCTAACCCAGGGGAAATGTCCTACCAGTGAACCAAACGGAAGCATAGCTATCTCGGGAGCAGTCCTCAGCATGGCAGAACCAAACTTTACATGTAACCCGAACGACTCCTTCAAGTATACATTGTACAGCAGTGTGTACAGTTTGGTGTTTCTAATTGGCCTCGTGTCAAATTGTGTGGCTCTGTACGTCTTGAGGTGTTCCTTACAACTCCGAAACGAAACGATAACCTACATGACCAACCTGGCAGTGTCAGACCTGTTGTTTGTTTTCACGCTGCCCTTTCGGATTTTTTATTATGTGACAAGAGACTGGCCTTTTGGGGATTTGCTGTGCAAGGTTTCGGGAACGCTGTTTCTCACCAACATGTATGGGAGCATCCTCTTCCTGACCTGCATCAGCGTGGATCGCTTCCTGGCTATCGTTCACCCTTTTCGATCAAGGATGCTGAGGACGAAAAGAAACGCCATCATTGTGTGTGTGGCCGTGTGGGTGACAGTGCTCACGGGAAGCGTGCCTGCAACCTTTTTGCGAACCACCAACAATACAGCCAACCAAACCAAGACCTGCTTCGAGAACTTCTCCAGCCAGGCTTGGAAACACTTTCTGTCGAAGATTGTCATATTCATTGAGATCGTGGGCTTCTTTATTCCTCTGCTGTTGAACATCTTCTGTTTCTCAATGGTGCTTAAGACTTTAAAACAACCCATTACTCTTTCCCGAAGCAAGTTAAACAAGAAAAAAGTTCTCCGCATGATTGTGGTCCATTTCCTCATTTTCATCACCTGCTTCGTACCCTACAATGTAACTCTGGTGATGTATTCACTGGTAAGGACTGGAACAGTGGGAAACTGCTCTGTCGTGACCGTAGTTAAAGCAATGTACCCCATTACGCTATGCTTTGCCGTATCCAACTGTTGTTTTGACCCAATTGTGTATTACTTCACTTCAGAAACTTTTAAGAATTCCATCAAACGAAAGTCCAAGTCACTCCGGCTGGACTCGGACTTTGAGACTTCGCCCTCTGCCAGCTTCCTCAGTAGTACCGTAAGAACACTCAAATCCAAAATGCTCAATTCAGAGTCGACTGTTTAAGATCTCTGTGGCGGGTTTTTGTCACCAAATAAATTCTGAACCAATTATAAATGTCGATATCTGGTAGAATCTCACAATCCATACAGTGTGGACACAGGCCTTTCGGCTAATGAGTCCACACCCAGACCCATTCCCCAGCCCTGTTACTCTACATTTACCTCTGACTAATGCATCTAACCTACCCACCCTTGAACACTATGGGGTAATTTAGCATGGCCAATTTCACCTATCCTGCACATCTTTGTGATTGTGGGAGGAATCCCACGCAGACAGTCGCCCGAGGCTGAGTTCAGGCGCTGTGAGGCAGCAGTGCTAACCACAAAGCCGCTGTCGTGTTAAGCATGTAGTTTTATAATAATAAAATACAACATTAATTATTGCCAATGGGCTGTAGAAAATGGTTCTATCGCCCTGTTTCCAAATGGGAGTATAGTACTGTTATATAACTGAAAGGCAACGTTCTTTTTAACAAACCAGGGATATTGCACATGACGACTGGGGGAGGGGCCGGGGAAAACAAAAGGAACAGATCGTTTTCATACATAATCACTACTCACTTCAACGCATTCTTTAATTTTTATACTCAAGTTTCATATAATGAAGTAGGTAATTAACAAACATTGGTTATATCAATGTAGCGAGATTGTCAGTGGTACAAAAGGAACCTATAACCACTAGGCATTGTTTTTACTATGCAGGACATTGAAATGTATATTAATATGTTCTAAATAATTTTTATATTTTTAAACATTTGTATTTGTTTAAAATAAATCTAACATTTGGCCATTTTAGTGCGTGTCTGTGAACATGTATAATTAAATCAAGTTACAATCTTTAGCTCTGGCTGTAACACCAAGAGACTAGAATATGTGAGGTTGCTTGCTTGACTTTCAAATGGAAGTTACTGTACAACTGAGAAGAAACCATCCAAATTAATTTTTTGAAACATTAGTTAATTGGTCAGCACGGACAAGTTGGACCGAAGGGTGTTTCCATGCTGTCCAGCTCTGACTTTATGAACAATGCAGCTAATCAAAGATGTTTATACACGTCAAAAATAAATTTTCATTTAGAAGGATTGAAGTAATAGCATTTTCTATCAATTTGCACCCCAGAATCAACCATCTTTATAATGACAATACAAAAAAAACTTCCCTCTTGAAGGTGCACATCAGCTCAAGTGTAAATCAGTTGTAGCACACATCTTCCAGTGACAAAAACAGCAATTTAACTTTCTCTGCAGGAAGTTAACACAGCTTGGAAAGTGGTCCAACATTTAACCAAGTTATAGACACACCAAGAACCTTGTTAAAACTGAGTCAGACTATGTTTTCTGCAGAGGAAGCACTGTTTTCACTTTCATGACCAATAGATCTTACAATTCTAAATTGACTCTCATTCCAGATTAGTCAAATGACAGAATAATTTCAGAAAAAATAAAACATTTTACATAATCTTAATTGATACTTATGCCCTGAAATAAATTGTTTTTAAATAGAATTTAATCCAATTGTAAGTGATTCTTTAAACTACTTTTAAAAAAACTTCCTTGGGTCTAAAAAAAGACATTTTAAAGCAGGACGGGATTTTAGGGAAGTAATACCAGAGCTCATGGCTGAAGGTACTGCTGTCCATGCTGGGGATGAAAAAGGGAGGGGTTCAACAAGGGCCAGAATCTAAAGAATGTAGTTTGGAGGTTGTAGGGCAGAGCAAGTTACAAAGATAAGGATTGGTGAGGTTATTGAGAGACCTGAACAATGGAAGATTGGATAGGTTTGACCTGTATTTTGGAGTTTAGAAGCTTAAGAGGTAACTTGACTGAGACACAAGATGTTGAGGGGTCTGAACAAGGAAGATGTGGAGAAGATATTTCTTTGTAAGAGAAAATCTAGGTGTCATTGTTTGAAAATAAGGAGGTTTTGTTTAAAACAGAAATGAGGAGAAATTATTTCTGTGAGGATTAAGTTTCTTTGGAATTCTCTACTAAAAAGGGAGTGGAATGAAAGTTTTTGAGTATTTTAAGACAGAGTTGGATAGATTCTTGGGAGGCAAGGGGTTGAAAGTTGTGAACAGTAAATGGAAAGTTAGATTTGAAGTCATTATCTAATTAGATGGTGGAGCAGGCTTCAGAACTGACTGGCTTGCTTCTGTTTCTTGTTCATTTAAGGTGGCATTGGGAGATCAAGAGCCAACATGGGTTAGCAAGCTCAAAGATGATGGGAAGCAATTTAGAATACAGACAGAGATTTCAATGAGTTTAGGTTTATGGAAGATAAAAGGAAAAGATGCTTATTAAAAGACCAATCCTTTGGCAATGGATAGGCTGCATCAGGAAGAGAGACAAATTATTTTCCAGAGGTGCACGAAGATGGCCTTTTTGGTAAAAGAAGAGTTAATCATTGGTACCAGTACTGGGGAAGGTGGGAGCTGTTCCGATGGGATGGGCTCTGTCTGAATCATGCTGCGACCAGAGTCCTGGAAAATCATATAACTAGGGCTTTAAACTCAATAGTGGGGCTTAGGTTCAGTTGCATGGAAAATTAGGGAAAAAGTTAAAAGGAGGGGGAGAGCTTATTAAAGTTTTCAGAATGTAATAGGACATTGAGTATGGAAAGAGTCAGGAACTTCACACACAGCAGAAAAGGGGACAACTATGATAATGAGGAACAGTCATGGCTAGACCGAGGGTATTGTACTTAAACGCATACAAATGTACAACAGAGCTTGTGTGTAGATTGAAATTGACAGGTATTATGTGGGTATGGCAGATGTGGCTGCAAGAGGATCAGAGTTGAGTACTAAGTATCCAAGGATACACATCCTATCAAAAATAAAAATACGTGAGGAGAGGGTGCAGGATTACCATCTTATTAGTAAGAAATGAAACTCAATAAGTGATAGAGTCAGAAGATGTAGAATCTGTGTGGGTAGATGTGAGGAACTGTAACAGAAGATCTGATGGGAGTTTGTACAGTAGTCAGGATGTGGAGAAGAAAATACATCAGGAGATAGAAAAGGCATCTAAGAAAGTCACCGTAACTAATAATCATGGGGGACTTGAATATGCAGGCTGAGTAGGAAAATAAGGTTGGTATGAGAACATGAGAACTGGGGATGCTTGAGATCAGAGTCGAAAAGTGTGGTGCTGGAAAAACACAGCAGGTCTGGCAGCATCAGAAGAGCAGGAGAGTTGACATTTTGGGCATAAGCCCTTCATCAAGAATTGGGAGGGGGGGTAGGTGGAGTTAAATGTGCTGAGAGATACATGGGAGGGGGCAAGCTAGAGGGAAGGTAACTTGGAAGGCAATATGGAGATGAAAGTGGGAGGTGATGGTGATAGGTCGGAGCAGATAGCTGGGAAGGAAAATGGATAGGTAGGACCATTCAAGAGAGTGGTGCTGAGTTGGAGGGTTGGATCTATGATAAGGTGGGGGAAGGGGAGACGAGGAAACTGGTAAAAATTTACATTGATGCTGTGTGGTTGGAAGGCCCCAGGTCAGAAGATGGGGCGTTCCTGTTCCAGGCGTTGGGTGACTTGGATTTGGTGGTGGAGGCTGCCCAGGACTTGCATGTCCTTGGCAGAGTGTGAGAGAGAGTTAAGTGGTCAGCCAGAGGGCAATGGGGTTCTTGGGTGCTTGTGACTCGGAGATGTTCCCGAACTGTTCCTTCAAGTTGGCGTCCTGTCTGCTCACTGCACAGGAGACCAAATCGGGAGCAACAGATAAAGTACATGAGGTTATAATCAACTAAGAGAAAGTGAGGACTGCAGATGCTGGAGATCAGAGTTGAAGAGTGAGGTGCTGGATAAGCACAACCGGTCAGACAGCATCTGAGGAGCAGGAGATTAGATTAGATTAGATTTTAGATTAGACTTACAGTGTGGAAACAGGCCCTTCGGCCCAACAAGTCCACACCGACCCACCGAAGCGCAACCCACCCATACCCCTACATTTACCCCTTACCTAACACTACGGGCAATTTAGCTTGGCCAATTCACCTGACCCGCACATCTTTGTGACTGTGGGAGGAAACCGGAGCACCCGGAGGAAACCCACGCAGACACGGGGAGAATGTGCAAACTCCACACAGTCAGTCGCCTGAGTCAGGAATTGAACCCAGGTCTGACAGGCGCTGTGAGGCAGCAGTGCTAACCACTGTGCCACCGTGCCGCCCTAACTTGATGTTTCGCACATAAACCCTTCATCGGGAATGAGGCTTGTGGCCCAAGGGGGCTGAAAGATAAATGGGAGGGTGATGAGAGAGATAGCTGGGAATGCAATAGGTGGATGAAGATGGGGGTGATGATGATGGGTTGGAGAGGAGGGTGGAGGGGTAGGTGGGAATGAAGACGGATAGTTAGGATACTTCAAGAGAGCAGCGCAGAGTTGGAAGGTTGGATCTGGGATAAGGTGCGAGGAGGGGAAATGAGGAAACTAGCAAAATTCACATTGATCCCATGTAGTTGGAGGGTCCAACTTGCTGAACGTTTCAGAGAACATATCTAGGACACATGCACAAAGTAACCTCACCACCTTTTGGCCAGACACGAACTCCCCCTCCTTCTCTGCCAGGGACATGCAAGTCCTAGGTGCCTTCCATCACCAAACCTTTACCACCTGACGCCTGGAGGAAGACCGCCTCATCTTCCGCCTTGGAACTCTCCAACCATACAGGATCAATGTAGATTTCACCAGTTTCCTCATTTTTCCTCCCCCACCTTATTTCAGATCCAACTTTCCAACTCGGCACCGCCCTCTTGAACTGTCCTAACTGTCGATCTTCCTTCCTACCTATATGCTCCACCCTCGTCTCCAACCTATCACCTTCATCTACACATTGCATTCCCAGCTACCTTTCCCCTAGCCCCATTCCCCTCCCATTTATCTCTTAGCCCCCTTGGGCCACATGCCTCATTCCTGATGAAGGGCTTATGCCCGAAAAATTGATTTTCCTGCTCCTCGGATGCTGCCTGACTGGCTGGGCTTTTCCAGCAGCATACTCTTCAACAGTAGATGAGGTGTTTGGATGTGCAGGAAAATCCCTTCTGGATGCGAAAGGAACCTTTGGAGCCTTGGATCGAGGGGGGGGGGGGGGGGGGGGGGGGTAGGTGTGGATGCAGATCTTTACACCTCTTGCAGTGGCAAGGGAAGCTGCTGGGAGTGGAGGATGGATTGGTGGGGAGTGTGGACCTAACGAGTGAGTCGTGGAGGGAATAGTCTCTGCGGAATGCTGATACGGGTGGGAAGGAAAATATATCTCTGGTGGTGGGGTCTGACTGTAGGTGGCAGAAATGGCGGAGAATGATGCATTGTATCTGAAGATCAGTGGGATGGAAGGTGAGGACCACATGGTATCTATCCTTGTTGCAGTTGGAGGAGTGGGGATACAAGGGCGAGGGTACGGGAAGTAAAGAAGATGCGCTGAGGGCATTGTTCACCATGTGGGAGGGGAAATTGCGGTCCTTGAAATAGGAGGCCATGTGGGATGTTCTGGAGTGGAAATGGTCCTTCTGGGAGCAGATGCAGCAGAGGCAGAGGAATTAGGAGTAAGGGATAGCAGTTTTACAGGAGTGGGTGTGGGAGGAGGTGTAGTCCAGGTAGCGGTGGGTTTGAAGTAGATTTGTGTTTAGTCGGTCGCCAAAAATAGACATGGAGGGATCCAGGAAGGTCCAGGTGAACCTGAGGTCAGGCTGGAAGGTTCATGAACACCTCCTCTCTCCTCCCCCCCCCCACCTTATCCCAGATCCAACCCCCCCAACTCGGCACCATCCTACTTGTCCATCTCCCTTCCCACCTATCCCCTTTCAAGCTACCTTCCCTCCAGCTCCACACCCCTCCCATTTATCTCTCAGCCGCCTTGTGCCCTCTCAGATGAGCTTGGTAGCTGGTCTCAGTGGAAATTCCCACCTCAGGTGACCTCCTGTGAGGAGTTTGCACATTCTCCCCGTGTCTGCGTGGGTTTGCTCCGGTTTCCTCCCGCAATCCAAAGATGTGCAGGTTAGGTGAATTGGCCATGCTAAATTGCCCATAGTGTTAGGTAAGGGCCAAATGTATGGGTATGGGTAGGTTTTGTGGGCGGCACGGTGGCACAGCAGTTAGCACTGCTGCCTCACAGCGCCTGAAGACCCGGGTTCAATTCCCGACTCAGGCGACTGACTGTGTGGAGTTTGCACGTTCTCCCCGTGTCTGCGTGGGTTTCCTCCGGGTGCTCCGGTTTCCTCCCACAGTCCAAAGATGTGCGGGTCAGGTGAATTGGCCATGCTAAATTGCCCGTAGTGTTAGGTAAGGGGTAATGTAGGGGTATGGGTGGGTTTCGCTTCGGCGGGTCGGTGTGGACTTGTTGGGCCGAAGGGCCTGTTTCCACACTGTAAGTCTAATCTAATAATTGCAAGAGTATTTTTCAGATATCAAAAAGGTAAGACAGAAGAAAGAATGGAATTGAACCAACAGAAAAATGAAGCTGGAAAAGTAGGAATGAGGATTAAAAAAAAATGATAGAAGTATTTTGCATCACATTTCACAACGGAAGACACCAGCAACATACCAGAACTTCAAGAGAGTGAGGGGCACAGGTGAATGTAGTGGCCTTCACTAAGGAGAATGCTGCAGAATCTGAAAGGTGGATAAACCACCTGGGCCAGATGGACTATACCCCAGAGGTCTGAAGGAGATAGTGGAGGAAATTGTAGAGGCACTGATAGTGGTATCTTTCAGGAATCACTGGAGTAAGAGAGCATGCCAGACGGCTGAAAAATGGTTGAGGTAACATCCCTCTTTAAGAGGGGAGGGAAGCAGAAGACAGGAAACTTTAGGACAGTTCACCTGACCTCTGTCATTGGTAAGAATTTAGAGTCAATTATTAATGAATGAGGTTGTGGAGTACTTGGAGGTGCACAGTAAAACAGGGAAGTTTTGTCAGCGCAGTTCTGCCTAACATATCTATCAGAATTCTTTGAGGAGGCAACAACCAAGTTAGACAAAGGACAGCCGGTGGACATGATCTAATTAGATTTCCAGAAGGTCTTTGACAAGATGCTGTACAGGAGGCTGCTAGTAAGAACCCATGGTAAGGTACTGGCGAGGTACTGGCGAGAATGGAGGATTGGCTGACAGGCACAAAACAAAGTACGGGTTAAAAGGGTCTTTTTGAGGATGGCACCCAGGAACTAGTGAAATTCCGTAGGGGTCAGTGTTGTGACCATAACTGTTCACCTTATACGTTGATGTTCTGGTTGAAGGAACTGAGCTGACAAAAAGATAGATGGAGGAACAGGTAAGAGTTGAAAAAGTGGGGAGGCTACAGAAGGGCTTTGGCAGGCTAGGAGAGCAGGCAAAGAAGTGGCAGATGTAATACTATGTGGGAAAATGGAAGATTTCACTAAGGTAGGAATAGAGTCGTAGATTATTTTCTCAGGGGGAAAGGTTTTGGAAATCCATTGCACAAAGGACTTGGGAGTCTTAGTTTAGGACACTCAAAGTTAACATGTAGATTCAGTTTGCAGTGAGGGAGGCAAATGCAATGTTAGCATTCAT
Organism: Hemiscyllium ocellatum; assembly: GCF_020745735.1. Classification (NCBI taxonomy): domain Eukaryota; kingdom Metazoa; phylum Chordata; class Chondrichthyes; order Orectolobiformes; family Hemiscylliidae; genus Hemiscyllium; species Hemiscyllium ocellatum. The sequence continues at coordinate 21,420,508 of NC_083412.1, read as the reverse complement.
TTCAAAATGGCCAGAATACAAAAGCAGAGATGTACTGCGGAGGCTGTATAAGACTCTGGTCAGACCATATTTGAAATATTGTGAATAGCTTTGGGCTCTACATCTAAAGAAGGATGTCCTGACCTTGAAGGGGGTCCAGAGGTGGTTTACAAGAATAATCTCAGGGATGAAGAGCTTGTCAGATGATGACTGGTTGCACACTCTGAGTCTGTACTCCATAAAGTTTAGAAGGATAGGGATAGGGATGTCATTGAAACTTTCAGGATACTTAGAGACCTAGATAGAGTGGATGTGAAGAAGATGGATCTGGAGTGGATAGGAGAGACTATGTCCCTTCAGAAGGGACAATCCTTTAGAACTGAGATAAGGAGGAATGTCTTCCAATAGAGGATGACAAATCTGTGGAGCGCTTTGCTGCAGCAGGCTGTGGAGGCCAAGTCATTGAGTGTATTTAAAACAGATAGATATGTCCCTGATTGGTAAGGGGATCAAGGGTCATGGGGAGAAGGCAGAATGGAATTGAGAATCATATCAACCATGATTGAATAGTAGAGCAAATTCAATGGGCCAAATGGCCTAATTCTGCTCCTCTTTCTTATTATGTTATGGTCTAAGTGGTTTTGAATTAATTTGCTTTGATAGATAGCTTTGAATGTGTACTAGATACATGTTTACATAATTTTCGGACTTATTTGTTGTGACAGTCTAACAAATATTTGGTAGAACATGCTGTTATATGGGATAATTATTTTGTCAATGTGTGTTGTGGAAGACATGGATATATCAAGCAAACATATATATTCCTTCATTGATGAATCACTGGATAAATGCATTAATCCAGTGTAATACTGATACAAGAGTCTACCAAAGCTGTGCTTTCCTGAGAAATGAATGAATGAATACAACACCTATCAGAAAAGTCAAAGAAAATCAGCCAGGTTCTCTCTCTCGCTTGCCATTCAATGACGGCTGCCTGAAAATATATGTTTGCAGATATGCAAGCAGAATTCACACTTGCTATGGTGAAACATTACTCTATCACCTACTTTCTCTGAATAGATGTTTTAAAAGTATTATCCTTGATGTTCCTTGAAAGCTTTTTCTCATACTTCCTTTCCATGACTCTTGCCACAAAATGTTTTGTACCTCCTCTAGTCCAGGACATCCCTACTGTCCTTTACCTTCTTGCAAGGCTTTATTTTAATTTTATATAATTTCTGATTTTTTTTTCTTGTTGAGCAAGACTCTTAATTACTCAAGTCCAGCCCTTGCTTTTTCTGGGTATGCACTGGAATAGGGTCTGGGGAAGAAGTCTGGCTTGCCAAATATTTCAAGTTGCATCATCTGCTCAAGGAAATGTAGAACAAACTCGCATTTATATATCATGAAGGGCTTTTGCCTGAAACATTGATTTTCCTGCTCCTTGGATGGTGCCTGACCTGCTATGCCTTTCCAGCACCATTCTCATTGATGGGCCGAATGGCCTTACTTCCACTCCTATGTCTTATGGCTCTTAACTCTGGTTTCCAGCATCTGCAGTCCTCACTTTTGCCTCGCATTTTTATATCGTCAAACCACAACATCAAGACATTGTACAGGACGGCAAACTCATGCATCACCTCTGGTGTACAGTTCTAATTAAATAGATAACATCAGCTAATTTGTGCATAGCATAAACCACAAAAAACAAATGAGATGAATAAATAGTCAACCTACTTCAGATGCTGTAGGTGAGGGAAGAATGTTAGCAATCCTTCCAGTTGCAATGAGGTCTTTCATGCTGACCTGAACAGACAGGGCTGCAATTTAACTTTTCAGCTAAATAAAATGGCACCTGTGGCAATGTCATATTTCCCCAGTGATAATCTTGGTTGTGTTTAACAGTGTAAGTGCTCAGATCCTGGAATGAGATTTCAATCCAAAATTTTAGGATTCAGAATGGAATGCAAGTAAATGAACCAAGCTAATCATCATTCTGAATAAGAATTATATGTCTGAATGAACACCACCTTTTAGCTCTTCCAAGTGATCACGTAGTGTTCATGGACTTTTTGTATGTCAAAGAGAAACATCAGATCTTTTTTAACTAGTTTTCCTGTAATTAGTATCTATATGGAGTTCTATGTATTACATAAACACAAATGAGAGTCAGAATTAACTGCTGATTCCTATTGTTCTAGTGTTGTCAGTAAGCAGGATAAATGAAACTGATCTGTAAAACAAAGACTGTTTACAAACCTTAAGTTGTTCTGCAATAAAAGTAGGCCATTGGAAATCCACCTCAAAGGCAAATTATCAGACAAAGCTTTGACCACCAGTAGTGGAACAGCAAACATGAAAAAGCTGTAGAACATATAGACCCTGGTGTAACAATCATCACTTCTGCAGAAAGAATAAAAATGCTCACAATGCAGTACAGAAACTGCATTCAGAATTTATTATACTAATCTGTACTATATAATAGTTTTATCATCTGGATAATCAAGGAAAGAATGTGTTGTTTAGAGGACTGCATTAAGCAAAAGTAGTAGTAATAAGTAATCAAACTGAACTGAGGGTAAATTAAGATAAATAAAAAGAACAGAAACAGGATTTGCAATTTGCCAAATTGAATAATAGTGCAAATGGAAGGCATTCATCCCACACGCAGACTAGATGAAAGATTTACTCATTGGATCCGTTCCCCTCCACACCCTCCTCCATAACCTTATAAATTCTCTCTTTCCAAGGATTTAGGTGAACCCTTCTTGGAAGTTACAGCTGAATCTGTTCCTGCACCTTTTTCGATACTACATTCTAGATCATAACTCATTGAGCAAAAAAAACTTTCTATTGGCTCTTTTGTCAATTATTAGCTCTTCTTAGTAACATCTGTGTACCAACTTGAGCAAGAAAGCCAGGTATCTACATCTAAGCTTACCAAGATTGAGAGCCGAATTCAGAGAATTCTGGGGAGGAGAAAACTATTTAGGTCAGATCATTTTACTGCACAGTTCCACAAGAAAAACCCAACAAACTTTTCTTATTTTCAGCGCATGAGGAAGGATAATTTTTTGGCTTTCTCGCTTGTATCAAAACAAACTGCTCCGCAAGAAAAAGGGGACAGTATCCATCTTGCTGCTAGTTTTAGATTGTAGCACTTTAGCAAAGGATACATGTAATTGTCATATGCTATGCATAATGTTTGTAAAAAGCAGGTAAACTTGGAGAAGTTCAAGTGTATTATTTGAAAACTTTTATTATAGTGTGATATTGTACATTGCTGGAAATTTTCAACTTAGAGGCATTGACGTTCATGTTGTTTTGCTCCTCCCTAATCAAATTTAACATTTAGTCAAATACTTGCAGATCATGGTTCAATTGCCTTTCAGATCAGAAGTAATTGTTGAAAATACAGTGTGGTACACAGTGTGGTAAGTAGTTCAAAATGTTTGAGGTGCAATGATACAAAAAGGCTAGCTTCAAACATATTTCAACATGTAAAATGTTTGCTAATGGTGAACTAAGACTTTGCATGTCCAGATTTGTTAAATTAAGGATTGGCAATTCAACCTTCAGACTCAGTTGTCAGGCCACCGGTTTCACACACAGTTCATATATAAGCTAAGAAGCATAGCACAAGCAAATAGTATGCAAACAAAAAGATAACATGAATTCAACAGTGCACAAGCAAGAAGTTATTACCATGAACTAAATTACTTAATTTCTACACCGCAACAAAAGCAACAGCCAAGATCCCCATATTTTCTCTTAACAGCAATTTGAGGTGGGCAATTCGTGCTGGCCTTGCCAGTAATGCTTATGTCCATGAACAAACATTAAAATAACATAAACCCGGAATCCGAAAGTCCAGCACTTAGAGAATCCATGTAATAGCTCCAAGACAAATACTGGCTAGAAGCAATACTATTACTGACATACAGTAAGAGTTAAGAGAGATTGATATCTCAGCTATCAAAATGACCAAACGATCTATAGGTTCTTCTTTAGTGCATTGTTCTATCAGGGGATCAGATCAAATAAAAGCTTTTGGTATCATAGTATTTACTCTCTACTCTCTGGATATTTCGACTAGTAAAATCGCATATTGTACTGTCTTTGAGGAACTGCATTGTATAACACATTTGCTATCCTGCAGGTACTTTTATGCCTAAAGTAAATTATTGCAAAGTCAGTTTGGTAAAGTATAAAAGCATCACAGCTCATTTAAACTCTCATTTGGATATTAATTCTACATACTGAATTTCCTAATGGATCAACTGGTAAACGTCTCATGTGGTTTGGAAATGATTCACCGATCAGTAATGTTTGAGGCTTGTATGTATCTAAAGCAGTGTGGCAGTAATTCTACAATTGGTCTTAGCGTCTCTGGGCCAGAGATGGTGAAAATGACGAATATGTTTTGCCTTCTGATTGCTACTCAATAACTTATGAGAAAAACATGCAAGGACTTCAGGTAATGTCCAATTTTGAAGATACTCATCCCAGACCTGTAAGATCACAATGTGGACCTTTAGTACTGGAACTGTCTGTGCGACAATTTTCAGCCTCACTATCATTTATTAGGGGAATGCTGCACCATGAATATTCTCAATATATATATTTTAAATTTCCTTATTGGTACTTTATAATAGTCTGCATTTCTCAAAAATATTTTTAAAGAACAGAATTCAGTTTTTTAGAGCCATTAATGGCTTAAATGTTCAGGCAAACCTTATGGTCTAGAACCACTCAGGCATATGACTAATGATCTTCATAAATATATAGCTCAGAGTCACCCTTTGTGGTTAGTGTAAGAAGTTCATAATGAATAAAAATGTATTAGATTAAATATTCAGGAATCATAGTTCCTATTTTGAACTAAAATTACACTTCATTACCAGAGGTATCAATCCTGGAAAAGTGAAGAAGTTCTCTTGGTTCAAACTGATATAAACTGAGAAGACAGAGTCTTCAGAATTAAACACTAAACAAAGCATTGTGTTACTTTAGCTTTTCTTTTAGCTATTTAGGGAAAGTATTATATTTACCCCACCAGACACTGATCACAGACTCTAGGATTAGAGCACCTTCATCAATTAAACCATTAAATGAGTTCAGCTAGTTTTTTTTTCCAAATAATTCCAATATGCTCCAATACTAATATCCTTTGTTCAGACCACACAGTGCCCTTTGCTTTCAAATAGACCATTGTTCGCCCTACAACAAATTAAATAGACCCAATAAAACTTGTTGTGACAGATATCACATATTTTGTTACGAGGCCAATCACACCAAATGATATGGCTTTAACTGTCCACAGAGTTGACCTTTAAACAAACTAATGAGTCAGTGGATTGGGGTCAGATGTTCGCAGGTTAAATGGACAGCTGGAAAATGGGAAGCTTTCAGAAATGAGGTAGCGAGAGTCCAGAGAAAGTATATTCCTGCTGGGGTGAAAGGAAAGGCTGGTAGGTATAGGGAATGCTGGGTGATTAAAGAAATTGAGGGTTTGGTTCAGAAAAAGAAGGAAGCATATGTCAGGTATAGACAGGATAGATCGCGTGAATCCTTAGAAGAGTGTAAAAACAGTCAGAGTATACTTAAGGGAGAAGTCAGGAGGGCAAAAAGGGGACACGAGATAGCTTTGGCCAATAGAATTAAGGAGAATCCAAAAGTTTTTTACAAATATATTAAGAACAAAAGGGTAACTAGGGAGAGAATAGGGCCCCTCAAAGATCAGCAAGGTGGCCTTTGTGTAGAGCTGCAGGAGATGGGAGAGATACTAAACGAGTATTTTGCATCAGTGTTTACTGTGGAAAAGGACATGGAAGATACAGAATGTAGAGAAATAGATGGTGACATCTTGAAAAATGTCCATATTACAGAGGAGGAAATGCGGATGTCTTGAAATGCAAAGAAGTGCATAAATCCCCAAGGCCTGATCAGTTGTACCCTAGAATGCTGTGGGAAGTGAGGGAAATGATTGCTGGTCTGTTGCTGAAATATTTGTATTCTCGATAGTCACAGGTGAGGTGCTGAAGACTGGAGTTTGGCTAACTTGATGCTACTTTATGGAAAGGTAGTAAGGTGGTGGGCAATTGTTGGAAGGAATCCTGAGGGACAGAAGGCACATGTTATTTGGAAAGGCAAGGACTGATTAGGGATAGTCAACATTGCTTTGTGCATGAGAAAACATGTCTCACAAACTTGATTGAGCTTTTTTGAAGAAGTGACATTGAGGATCCATGAGGGCAGAGAGGTAGATGTAATCTATGTGGACTTCAGTAAGGCATTCGACAAGGTTATCCATGGGAGACTGGTTAGCAAGGCTAGCTCTCAAGGAATATAAGGAGAACTAGACATTTGGATACAGAACTAGCTCAAAGGTAGAAGACAGGGGGTGGTGGTGGAGGGTTGTTTTTCAGACTGGAGGCCTGTGAGCAGTGGAGTGCCACAAGGATCGGTGCTGGGTCCATTTCTTTTCATCATTTATATAAATGATTTGAATGTGAGCATAAGAGGTATAGTTAGTAAGTTTGCAGATGACACCAAAATTGGACGTGTAGTAGACAGCGAAGAAGGTTACCTCCGATTACAACGGGATCTTGATCAGATGGGCCAAAGTCTGACAAGTGGTGGGTGGAGTTTAATTTAGATAAATGCAAGGTGCTGCATTTTGGGAAAGCAAATCTTAGCAGGACTTATACACTTAATGGTAAGGTCCTGGGAAGTGTTGCTGACCAAACAGACCTTGGAATGCAAGTTCATAGCTCTTTAAAAGTGAAGTCACATATAGATAGGATAGTGAAGGCGGCGTTTGATATGCTTTCCTTTATTGGTCAGAGTATTGAGTACAGGATTCTGATCTCCTTCCTATCAGAAAGATGTTATGAAACTTGAAAGGGTTCAGAAAAGATTTACAAGGATGTTGCCAGGGTTGGAGGATTTGAGCTACAGGGGGAGGTTGAATAGGCTGGGACTGTTTTCCCTGGAGCATCAGAGGCTGAGGGGTGACTTTATAGAGGTTTATAAAATCATGAGGGGCATGGATAGGATAAATAGACAAAGTCTCTTCCCTGGGGTGGGGGAGTCCAGAACTAAAGGACATAGATTTAAGGTGAAAGATAAAAGAGACCTAAGGGGCAACATTTTTACGCAGCGGGTGGTACGTGTATGGATGAGCTGTCAGAGGAAGTGGTGGAGGTTAGTACAATTGCAACATTTAAAAAGACATCTGGATGGGTATATGAATAGACAGGGTTTGGAGGGATATGGGCTGGGTGTTGGCAGGTGGGACAAGATTGGGTTGGGATATCTGGTCAGCATGGACAGGTTGGACCAAAGGGTCTGTTTCTGTGCTGTACATCTCTATGACTTTATGCAGACAATTTGCATTAAAGCACAGGAAATACTTTCACTAATAGTGGCAAAGATGAGACACTTACATAAAAATGTTGTAGTCATCCTTACGTTTGAAGTACTCTAAATCTCATAAATCTTTGGTACGTCTACAACTATGATGCAGCACCAGAAAAGTACTTCTGAATGTATTGTTAGCATGTTAAAATAGCCTAGTACCAAAGTTTAACATCTATCTTCTACCTATTCACATGTTTGAATAAAACACTACCTTCTAAATAAATACTATTTTTCAGCATATACCTATTCACTGTGAAACTGTCACAGGTGATGGTCTCTTATTCATAAATGGAACAATTAACACACGATTGACCATCACACTTCTCGCAACAGAGGGAGATTGTTTTAAGGGTTAATTTCTTTTTGCAGTCTAATTTTTCTTTCATTTAGCAATCAAAGAAAGATTACTCTAAGAGACGTTAAGCTTAATTCCAAACCTAAAACATAGGTATACAAGTTATCTTGAGAACAGCTGCAACCAATGAGATAGGCAGCTTAAACTGCTTTTCAAAAGAAGTTAAAAATCACACGACACCAGATTGTAGTGATTAGTATGTTTATATGGAAGTACAAGTTTATATGGAAATACTAGCTTTCAAAGCGCTGCTCCTTATCAGGTAACCTAATGAGTTACCTGAAGGTGCAGCACTTTGAAAGCTAGTGCTTCCAAATAAACCTGTTGGTCTATAACCTGGTGTTATTTGATTTTTAATTTTGTCCACCCTAGTCCAACACCGGCTCCTCCACGTCATTTCAAAAAATGAACCAGATGGTTCTAAGTGAGCCTAAAAAGAGCGCAGAAAGTCTATATTCAAGTCCAACCTGCCCTGGAGCATGCTGATCAAAAAGAGGCCTTCCTCAGTGCACTTCTGGTCTACAGTAGAAGTGCTGCTTTGAATACACAGAGTGTAAGATGTAAAGTGGTGGTGGTGATCCTTTCTTCTACCTTTTTTAACCTACAGTAATTGGCTCTTACCTTGGTACAGGGACAAAGGTGACTGGTTAGCATCTGGCAAATTATTCTACATATTCTAACTATAATTCTTTTTAAAAGTTGCAATATAGCATATCAGCACGAGTAAGTAGATTATAAGTAGGGTTTAGAGGGATATGGGCCAAATGCTAGCAAATGGGCCTAGATCAGTTTAGGATATCTGGTTGTGAGGCTGAATTGGACCAAAGAGTCTGTTTTGTATTGTATGATTCTATTAGTGGAATAAGTCCAGGATACAAGTGTCCCGGATATATCACGTGTCCCAGAGAGGAAGTGACACTAACAGCAGAAGCTTGGCCTCTGGGTTTCGAAACTTGTGTGACAGCTACATTGTGAAACTTGTGGTCATCCAAGACTCAGAATTACATAGATAGTATATTTGGGGAGGTGGTCACCCTTTAGGCTAGAAATGTACATACAGAGAGGGTGACTGCCAGGCAGGCTGTGCAGGAGTCCCTCAAGTCTATTTTGCTTGCTAATAAGAGAACAGAGAAACATCAGGAAGCTAAATGACTACTTTGTTTGCACAAAAACAGAAACAAAAATTGCTGGAAAAACTCAGCAGGTCTGGCAGCATCTGCGGACATTAGAGTTAATGTTTCAGGTCTGGTGACCCATCTTCAGATTGCACTGACTACTTTGTCAGTCTTTACTTAGGATGATACAAGAAATCTCCAAGAATTAGACATCCAATAGACTAGGGCAAATGAGGAACTGAAGGAAATTAATGTTAACAGGAAGGTTGCAACAGAGAAATTGTTAGGTCTGAAGGCTAGCCAATCCCTAAGACCTAATATTCTGGACCTCAGGGTGTTGAAATGGGTAGCTACAAGACAATGGATGCTTCAGTTATCTCCTTCCAAAATTCTATAGATTGTGGAATGGTTGCTGCAGAATGGAAGGTAGCAAATGTCACCCCATTATTTCAAAATAAACGGGTATTAATTGATAAAATACTTAGGAAGTTTCATAGAAAAATGCTCATCTCTTACTGATGGCAGATTTAATTGATATCCAAAATGGAGGTGAACTGAAACAGAAGAGATTCAGAAGATTGAGTGCCTCTGATCTATGGAGTTTTACATGGTGCATTTTTAATAAAATGAGGAATACTGCATAACATCGTCAATATGATCCCTGTTCAATTTTATTTTAAAAATAAACTTACTACCTTTTCCATCATTACAACTTTGTCCTATAAGTCAGTGCTATCCAAATGTAAACCCATTTCGATGCTGTCTATTGTTGCAACGCCTTGGTGAATAATAGGGGAAATTGAGCACAAGACTTAACAAATAGCTCAGCTGTCACATTTTTAAAAGAGGAGGCAAAAGAGGAGTTGACCACTGCTGTCTCAGAGCTCACAATCTCAAAATTTCAGCTCGTAATCCTACTTGGGGTTCTGGCTGCCACTTCAGGAAGCCCGGTTTTAAGTCCTTATTTGCTCAATTGGGGAAATAAGGCATTTGTAACTACTTTTTGTGACTCAGAAAATGTTTCTTTGTGAACACTTCAGTACAGACACTATCTTTTTTCTGAGGGATAGATATAGCAATACACTTTATTATGCCAAGTGTGGAACAAATATACAGTACAGGTCCTTGGCCTATTCAATCAGAGGAAGTGGGTGGATTAAGTAAGAAGAAAGTTTATAATATTCCATTTCAGTCAATTACTTGCATAAGCATGCCCTAAGCATGCAAAGAATACAGAGAGGCAACAAAGTTAGAAAAGGATTGTGAAAAGTTGCAAGAATTCTGAAGACAAATTAGACCTGAACTCCTAGGGAAACAACAGAAGCTGGGAAAGGGAAAAATGAATAAGACCTAAACAAAGGCAAAAGCTTTTATACATTGAAAAATGTGACAGTTGAGCTAATTAGCAAGTTTTATGCTCGATTTTCAAAACATTGAACTGTTTTGTGATACAAACTTTGAGTAAATAAAATGGAGAATGTGTGAAACATGCTTTTGAAATGTTTCAGAATTCTGTTCTCTAGATGTGGCTGACAGCAGCAAGGCAGTATTTGTTACATAGGAACTCGTCACAGCTCTTCCTGAAAATCATATAATTCAGTGGAACAGTTTCCCATAGGAATCCATTTTATAACTGGAGTTAGGTTCTGTGGGGAAAGTGAGGACTGCAGAAACTGGGGATCAGAGCTTAAAAATGTGTTGCTGGAAAAGCGCAGCAGGTCAGGCAGCTACAAAGGAGAAGGAGAATTGGCGTTTGGGGCATAAGCCCTTCTTCAGAAAGAAGGGCTTATGCCCGAAATGCCGATTCTCCTTTTCCTTTGATGCTGCCTGACCTGCTGCGCTTTTCCAGCAACACATTTTTAAGCTTAGGTTCTGTAGAGCCGTCTTTATCAGATTAAAACATTCTCCCAAGTGGAAATATTTTACATGGCTAAATTTCTATGTTGTGAAATGACTTTTAAAATATAGAGTTTAAAATACATAAAAATGTAGCTTTCTACTTACGGTACCTCCTGCTCACCACTAATAGTGCTTTCTAAATTTGATCTTCAAGGCTACTACAGATCTGTTCCTCCCTAACCCTCAAACGGACTCACCACCCAGACTCAATCCTCTAGAAGTAAGCCTAAAGCGCTGTTGCCTGAAGTCTGCACCAAAAGTCTTTATTGACCATAACACAGCTACTGCTTCATAGCATCTTCTTTGAAAGCCATGATACACTTATCTGCAGGCCACCACTGTCTCCAAGATCCACTCTAACATTTCAGATCTCATCCTCTTAGCTGGCTGGGAGTCAGTTATCCCTCAACCAACATCACACTACTCCTTGTGAGACTAACTAGTTACTTTTTGAATATTCATTCAAGTGGTAACAGCATTGTTAGCAAAACCAGCATTCGTTACACACTATAATTGCTCTTATGAATGGGATGAGGTATCCTGTCAAGCGACTGCAGGCTATGAGATGTACATAAAATGCACATAGGTTGGAGGCGAGTTCTAGAATTTTGACTCAGTGACAGTGAAAGAACAGCAAGATAGTTCCACGTCAGAATGGAGAGGGGCTTGAAGCAGAACTTGCAGGTTATGGTATTTCCAAGCATTTGTTTCTCTTTCCCTGAAGGTAGTAGACATGATTTTTAAAAGTCCTGCTGAAAGAACATCAAGAACCTGCTGCAGTTTATCCTGTAAACATTGCACACTGCCACCACATTGACGCAGTCATGGAAAGAATTAATGTTTCAAGTGGTGGATGGCATTCTGATCCTTCACGAGCAGAAGAATGGACATCAGGATGAAGGGCTTATACCCGAAACACCGACTCTCTGCTCTTCAGATGCTGTCTGATCTGCTGTGTTTTTACAGCACCATACATTTTGAATCTGGAAGATACTGAACTAACTTGATACTTTCCAGATTAAACAGGGTTGAAATAAGGTTTATGAATAACAATTCATATGGCTTCTTACAAAATGAGGTTAAAGACTAGTAAATGGGTCATAACTCACACTAATGACAAAGTCAAGTGACCTTGGAAAAACCTTTAGGAAGGTAGAAGCTGCAACTTTTGCCCTTAGTCTCTTTCAAAACAAGGTTTTACAGAAACTATTATGGTGATTACTGCAACTCTTTCTGGTCTTGCTCTTTGTTCCTAAAATCTAGAGTCAGAAGGAACAAAATCTCCAAAGTTTATAGTAAAGCCACGGGTCTTTCTCTCCCCCTCTCTTGGGTGAAGTAATTGGGAACCGGATAAAGTTTCCATATCTGGAAATTTAGACTGACTTACAAGACTCAAGAATCTGAACTGGACCACATTCCAAAGATATATAACTAACTTGTTATAATTTTGAATTGAAGCAGACTTTGAACTACCTAAATTTACAGCTATCAGCAATTCAATGTTGTTAAGAAATCAGGGAAACTGAGAATTCATCAAATTCTCTCATACTTTTCAAACCATTTGGTAAACTTGCATTTCCTTTTATTCTTAAGGGTTTGTGAGATTAAAAGAGGGGACAGTCTAATTTCAGATTATAGCCTAGATGTTAAACAGTATTGCCACTTACTTTTAGAAATGAATAGTTTGTAATAAACTGATTTACTTCAAGTTTATTTTAAAAACGGCTGGTAAAAGTCACTTTATTCAGGACAGCAGTACAAAAAGGAAACTGGCTAGTTTTGTGATTGAATCAAAACATTTGTAATAATCGTGAGATTCATGGAATCAAGTGACTTGACTGATGGGGCATTCTTCTTGCCTCAGTCATACTCCCATATCCGCACTCTCTCCCACCAGTGTATACCTGCACCATTACGTCTATTATATCTGTTCTTCTGGTACGTAGCAGTGTTTTTAACATCTTCATCACGATGAGTCAAAAAAAACTGTTCTGAAATTCCCGACTGGACTCATTAGTGATAACTTATAATGATGGTCATTAGTTTTAAACTCAGCTGCAAGTGAAAACGTAATCTCCACATTTATTATCCAAACACACTATAACTGAGAAAATCTTCCTGACCACATCTGTCGTTTTAAAAATAAAAGCCCCAGTTCTTCCCTGATAGTTTTAATCTCTCAGTTCTGTTAATGTCATTGTAAATGCTCTTTGTACTTTCTCCAGTATTTCTGTATTTTGTTTGTAAAACAAAGACCTGTAGCATGCGCTGTACTTTACTTATTACCCTAAAGGTTTTAGATGTTTGCAATATATTAACTTTTGAATTTTATTGTTCTAGAAATGAATTCTAGTGCTTCACTTACACTGGGATGCTTTGTCAATCTGCAATATTAACAAATCATTGAAAGCAATCTGTATAAACATATCCCTTTGTATCTCTATACTGTTTCATAAATACAAGGAACAATTGGAGTCTGTACTCCTTCCAAAATGCAATTATCTATAAATGAAATTCAATAGTCAATTACATGCCCATTCTGCAATTTAGAATTTTACTGGTGAACCAGGTGGACTTTGTAAAACTCCAGTTGTCACATTCATTTTGTCACTGCCACTCTGGAAATCAATTTTCACAGCAGTGGGATTTGAACACCTAACTGCTCAATTGTTATTCCAGTGTCTTAACTACTAGTTACCATACCCTACGCATAGTGAGATTAGAGTGAAAAGTTAACTGCTAGCTACTTAATCCATACTAACACATCTATGATACATAAAAGGTACAAGCAGAAAAGTCAATAAGGCAGTCTGGGCCTGCATTTGAGAAGATATAATCAACCTGTTAGAGATGTTATTACATACCTCTTGAGCAGGTGGGACTCAGGTCTCTCAGTCCAGAGGCAGGAACACTACCACTGTGCCACAAGTGGTCCCCCAACCCAACCCCCTTAGCTCAATGACTTAATATGGACTATGACAGTTAAAGTAAGCCTGGACTGCAAATTGTTTAAGCAATGGCTGCCTTCAGACACATCAATTGCTGATATTATCAATACCTGAAATAGTCCTGGAGGTGATGGGTTCTCCTACCACAACAGGCTGAGTTAAACTGGACCAACGTGGTCTAAGTGTGGGGGAAAAAATGAAAGCCAATCTCACTGAAATATAAAACCATTAAAAAGGACTTATGTGGACATAGATTTCTTTTCTACTGATGGAGAATCAAAAATGATTGGAAGTAAAACAATACAGGTTTAATTTCTCACATCACAGAAGGTATATTTCTGCAGAGATTATATTTTATCTTTTAAAAAAAGGGTAAAGAAAATCTCCTATGGTGTTCAATGTGATGCACAAACACAAACTAAACAACTTTAGGTTACAAGAGTAAAGTCCAACCTTTTAAGAACAACAAAATCTGTTGATCGGAACACTTCTTTAAATATGTAAATGAGTTACTTATTTACCTGAAGTAAAATGCTATTTTTTTTGAGGAAATATGACAAAAAGAATTTGAGCATTGCCTTCAATTTTTGATCTCCTGAAATCCCACTTGCCTATTGGCACAGCTCCTGACTAACGACACACAACAACAGTTCTTTGCAGACTAAAAACCTAGACGCAGCGCATAATTCCTGAAAAAATTATACACTTAAAAGGATAATAAATGTATGCTAGCATAACAAATTAGAACAGGAATTAGTGAAGAAAATACAAAATAAAGGATAAAATGAAGATCTTTAAAATAGAATCTGAATTAAAGCTGCATGTTTTGGTCCTAGTATCCCCATCCTATAATTTGTTTCAGTTCATGACCAGAGGAGAGTTTTGTGTGCTCCCAGAAGCCCTTAGGCAATGCTGTCACAGAATCACAGGATTGTTACACCGCAGAGGGAGGTTGTTCAGCCCATCATGTCTGCACTGGTTCCATTACCTAGTGCTTATCTCCTGCATTTTGCCCCTATCCCTACACACTGATTCTATTCAAATAACATTATAATGCCCTCTTGATTGTCTGAATAGAGCCTGCTCGACATTTCCAGGCAATGCATTCTAGATCACGACTACTCACTGTGTTCAAAAGCTTTTCGTCACGTGACCCTTACGTCATCTGCACATCACTTCAAATCTACGCCTTCTCGTAGAAGCCCTATAGTGTGGAAGCAGGCCATTTGGTGTTGAGTCCCCACTGACCCTCTAAAGATACCACCCATGCAGAAAATGGGGAGAATGTCTGTCGGGAGTTTTCAGATTGTCCCAAGGCTGGAATCAAACCCAGTTCGCTGGCACTGGGAAGCAGTAGTGCTAACCACTGAGCCACTATGCTGCCCTCTCTTTCTTTTACAATGAGGACAACAATTCCTTATCTACTCGTCTAGTCTGATTAGTGAGACCACTTTTCAGTCTCTTTCTTCTCAGGGGGAACAGTCTCAAATTCTTCACATCCATCCCACTGGAAAGATGGGAGGTGGCAGCGATGGTCATGGGTTTGTGGTCTGAAATTCACCTTGTGGTCAAAAATTGCAACATTCTGCAGAAGTCAATAGCTGAGAAGAGAAATGGAGTCATTTGCTAGGGCACTGAGCACCTCGTGGGACTGCAAACCATTTCCCAAACGAGTAAAATTCTGTTCACCCCACACTTCCTGCAGGATAAACAGCCTTTTTGTTTTAATTCATTCATGGGTGCTAGGCATCATTAGCTGGGCCAGCAGCTATTGTCCATCCCTAGTCACCCTTGAGAAGTGGTGGTGACCAACTGAGTGGCTTGCTAGATCATTTCAGAGAACCACCACATTGCTGTGGGCCTGGAGTCACACAGGCCAGACCAAGTCAAGATGGTAGATTTCCTCCCTGAAAGGCAGAAGTAAATCAGATGAGGTTTTTCCTGACAATTAGCAATGGCTTTGAGGGTTTTTTAAAAAAATTGATTTCTAAGTCCATCATGCTGAGATTTAAATCCGGGTTCCCAGAATATTACCTGGGTGTCTGGGTTAATAAAACAGCGAGAATACCACCAGGCCATAATTACTGCAAGGCAGTCGGGATGACTAGAGTGATGGTGGTGAGGTAAACCTGGATGCTTGTCAACATGCACGTGAAAGTGAGCATCATGCTTTCATTCGTTGCTGTAGCATGGAGACGAGAAATAAGACAAGCCGAGGATCGATCCTGGAGAAAGACAAAGTAATGGTGTGGGTGCAGCAAGGGAAGGCATTGCATGCCAACGGCTAGCTGCGATTAAGAACCAAACCTAGTGGATAATAGTGGAGAGGCAACAGAGAAGATGGTTTGGTCAACAATTCCAAGAGTTTACCTTTGCCACAGTCACACTGGATCTCATTTCTGACTTTAGTAAATGCTGTTCAAACCCATGGGAGGATGGAAATCCAATTTGGAAGGATTCAAGCATCCAATTCCAGGAAAGGTAGGAATAGAGTTGGGAGGTGACAGTGCACTCATTGACATTGGATAGGAACAGTAGGTTAGAGTTTGCATGAACAGTGGGGTCTTTCTGAGGCAGATTTGAAGGAGAAGGGGTGATATAGCTGAGGGGACAGAAATACCAGCAATATCAGAGAACATAATGGCCATGCGGGGTAGTCGTGTGCTCAGTGATGGGATGGGAATAGGCTCCAGGGAGCAAGAGATGGATCTTTTGGGGTAAATGAAACTGCAGAGAGCTTGAAGGGAGATAGGAGAGACATTGGTGAGTATTGTGAAACCAAAGCAAGTGAAGGAGAGAACCTTAAAGACAATTCAGTCTCTTAGGCTAACAGGATAAAATGGGAGAGACAGCTAATCAGATTGTCCCAACCTTACTGACCAATTAACCCATGAACTCCTCATGCTGATTGCTGGTGGGGAGAGTGGAGGGACAACAGAGAAGACACTTTGGTATAGAGAACAGAGGAAGAGGCAGCTTTTTGTATTCCTAGAATATTTACAGTTTTGGCACCCAAGAGAAGGGCCTGAGAGGGGTTTTATCCAGGCCAGCCAGATATCCCAGGGTTTGTCAAACTTACAGGGATGCGTCCACCTCCCTCATGTGAAAGATCATTTAGCAGTAAGACTTTGATATTTGGAATGCAGCATTGCACAGCCTGCTGAATGTTTTTGGTGAATTAATAAAAAAACTATAGAAAGAAAATTACTGGTTGACTCATATGATGACTCAATATATGGATTTTGAAATAAAGTCTGACTGCTTGTAGTGAGTCATGAAATTGATTAGAGAACATAGTTAGCAACTTTGCAAATTATCAGCAAAAACTTTAACTTATCCTTCTAGGATTGTGGAATAGCTTCCATTCTGAAAGAATGCTATATTGTCTTGAAGTTAGGATGATTGAGAGAGAACAGTGAGCTGGCCACAGACTGGATGTCAATCATTCTGCCAATCAAGGAGCTTCTGATGGTGAGTAGAGTGATTGGATAAGGTGGGTTTAAATGGAGGGTTGAAATGATTATCCCAAAAGTGAAACTGTAGGGGTTTGGGGATGTCAGGTGTAGGATCTGCAGAGTTGTACAACTTCATTCAATTCTGGTCTCCCTGCTATTGGAAGGATAATGTGAAACTTGAATGAGTTCAGAAAAGATTTACAAAGATGTTGTCAGGGTTAGAGGGTTTGAGCTATAGGAAGTTGCTAAATACGCTGGAGTTATTTTCCCTAGAGCATCAGAGGCTGAGGAGTGACCTTATGGAAGTTTATAAAATCTTGAGGGACATGGATAGGGTAAATAGTCAAGGTATTTTCACTAGGACTGGGGAGTCCAAGCTAGAGGGCAAAGGTTTAAGGTGAGAGGGGAAAGATTTAAGGGACCCAATGGGCAATGTTTGCATGCAGAAGGTGATGTGTGTATGGGATGAGTTGCCAGAGGTGGCAGCGGAGGATGGTTAAATTACAATATTTAAAAGGCATCTGGATGGGTACATGAATAGGAAGAAATTACAGGGATATCAGCCAAGTGATGGCAAATGGAACTAGATTAATTTAGAATATCTGCTTGGCATGGATAAGTTGAACCAAAGGGTCTGTTTCCATGCTGTACATTTTTATGACTCAATGAGTTGATTTTTTTCTCACTGTCAGGAGGTACATGTCATCAAGGACCTGCATAACATTGTATTTGTGGCTCTTATTGCATCACCAAAGCTGAATTGTATCAATCAATCCTCTTAAGAATTAACAGAAAAGAGCTCAACTAAAGAAAACAAAGTCAATGGAGAGTACAGGAGGGCATGCCAGGGGCAGCACCAGGTAAACCTGAAATTCAGGTGTCAAGCTGGCAAACACTACGATTTGCATGCCAAACAACAAAAGCAGCAAGTAATAAACAAATCAGATCTAAGCTCTGCAGTCCTCCCAGTTGGGCACCAAAGTGGACAATTAAACAACTCATTGGAGAAACAGACTCCACAAATATCCCCATCCTCAATGATGGAAGAGCCCAGCACATCAGTGCAAAAGACCAGGCTGAAGCATCCACAGCAATTTCAGCCAGAAGTATCAACTGGTTGGTCCATCTAAGCCCAGCATTGCAGATATGAATCTTCAGCCAACTTGATTCAGTCCATGCAATATCAAGAAACGTTTGGAGGTAATGGATACTGCAAAGGCTTTGGGCCCTGACAACAATCCTGACAATTGTACTGAAGACTGGTGCTCCAAAATTTACTGCTCCCCCAGCCAAGCTCTTCCAGTACAGTTACAGCACTGGCATCTACCCGACAATTTAGTCAAATCCCAGGTACATAAAAAAGCATGACAAATCTAACCCAGTCAATTACTGCCCCATCAGTCTACTTTCGATCAACAGTAAATGGTTGGAAGGTGACATCAGTGTTATCAAATAGCACCTGCTCAGCAATACCTAGCTTGGGATCTGCCAGGGCCACTCAGCTCCTGTTACAGCCTTGGTTCAAACACAGACAAGAGATGAATTCCAGAGGTAAAGTGAGGTACGAGTGACAGCTCTTGACATCAAGTCTGCATTCGACTTGAGTGGCATCAAGGAGCCCGAGCAAAACTGGAATCAATGGGTGTTGGGGTTAAACTCTGCTGGTTGGAGTCAGACCTGGTACATAGGAAGACAGTCATGATTGTCCAACGTCAGTCATCTCAACTCCACAACATCTCTGCAGCAGTTCCTCAGGGTATTGTCCTAGGCCAATCAGCTTAGCTCTTCATCAATGACCTTCCCTCCATCATAAGGTCAGAAGTGTGGATGATCGCCGATGATTGCAATGCTCAGTACCATTCATGCCTCTTCAGATACTGAAGCTGTCCATTTTCAAATGCAACAAGATCTGGACAATATCCAGGCTTTGGTTGACAAGAGGCAAGTAATATTTGCACCACACTAATGCTAGACTATGGCCATCATCAATACGTGTCAATCTAACCACCGTCCCTTAACATTCAATGGCAACATGATCACTGAATACCTGACTAACAACATCCTTGGGGTTACCATTGACTGAAACTCAACTGGATTCACTCCATAAACATAGTAGCTACAAGAGTGGGTCAGAGGCTAGGTATACTGTGCCATGTAACTCACCTTCTGACTTCGCAAAGCCTGTTCATCATCTACAAGGCACAAGTCAGGAGTGTGATGGAATACTATCCAGTCGCCTGGATGCGTGCAGCTCCAGCAACTTGAAGTTTGACATCACACGGACAAAGTAGCACATATGATTAGCAATGACATCCATAAACATCTACTCCCTCCATCACTGACACTCAGTAGCAACAGTGCATCTGATTTACAAGATGCACTGCAGAAATTCAGCAAATATCCTCAAAGCACCTTCTAAATCCATGACCACTTCCATCCAGAAGGTCAAGGGCAGCAGATGCATGGGACACCACCACTTGCAAATTCCCCTTCACACCACTTACGATCCTGACTTGGAAATATATTGTCGCTTCTTCACTGTTGCTGGGTCAATATCCTAGAATTCCATCCCTCATGACATTATGGATCAACCCCCACAGTAGATGGAGTGCAGCATTTCAAGGAAGCAGCTCACCACCTCCTTCTTGAGGGTAACAAGGGATGGCCACTCAGTAATGCCTACATCCCACAAATGAAGAAAAAAGAGCTTACAAAGTCTTTAATAAAATATGCTTTTTGAATTTATGTAAATTTAATATATTCTGCAACCAAATTAGTGAGAAAAAGTGTAAACCAGTAGTGTTCGACAGGGATCTGCTTTGGATCCGCTCATGTTTGTCATTTATGTAAATGATTTGGATGAGAATATAGAAGGCATGGCTTGCAGGCAAGACCAAAATTGGTGGCACTGTAGACAGTGAAGAAGGATTTTCTAATGTTACAAAGAGATCATGATTAAATGGGTCAATGGGCTGAAAAATGGCAGATAGAGTACAGTCTAGATAAATGCAAGGTATTGTGTTTTGGTAGTGTTGTAGAACAGATGGGCCTCAGGGTGCAGGTATGTAATTCTTTGAAGTTTACGTTACATAGAAACAGGGTGCCAGTTTGCCATGCTGCTGTCATTGCTCAGTCCTTTATTGTAGGAATGGCAAAGTCACTGAGGTTGCACAGGACACTAGTAATGCCTCTTCTGGAATACTGTGTCTGGTTCTGGTTGGCCAGTTATAGGAAGGATATAATTAAGCTGGAGAGGCTTCAGAAATGATTTACCAGGATGTTGCCGGGTATGGAAGGTTTGAATTATTAAAAAAATAAGGTAGGATGTATTGGAATTTCTTTCACTGGAGTGTAGGAGGTCGAGAGGCGATCTGATAGTTTACGAAATAATAAATGGCAATGGTATTGTCTTTTCCTTAGGATGGAGGATTTCAAGTCTGGTGGACACATTTAGAAGGTGAGAAGACAGATTTAAAAAAAAGACATGAGGCAATTTTTTTTTCCCCAGAGAGAGTGGTTCACATGTGGAATGAACTTCCTGAGAAAATAGTGGATGCGAGTACAATTACATTTAAAAGACATTTATATAGGAAAGGTTTGGAAGGATATGGGCCAGGAGCAGGCAGATGGGACCAGTTTAATTTGAGATTTTGTTTGGCATGGACCGGTTGGATTGAAGTGTCTGTTTCTGTGCTATATGACTATGACTCTAAAAGAGTTGCCTAAGCTTCAAACACAAAAAAGACATCCAGCAAGATGCTGATAAAATCCTGATGAAAAAGAATTTCATTATTTATCCAAAGTATTTGTTAAACATTCAGCCAAACCATGGCCAGAATGATTCAAAGCTCTGAACTAAACAAGATCAATAACATTCGCATTACCATTCTTTGTAGCAGATAACAAGCACCGATGGCATAGTCATGTTTGCACTTATTAGCCAATGCTTTCACTTCAACTTTAACCTTTATCCAATTTTAAAGTGTATGAGTCATTTCTGAACAGATATGCAAACAAATATATATTACTTAACCAGTAGTTAACTTGTAACATCATTTTTTAATCAACTATGATCTCATTCCAGTTCTGAACACTTGCACAACTGAAATCATAGAATCCCTACAGTATGAAAACAGGCCCTTTGACCCAACAAGTCCACACCGAACCTCCGAAGAGTAACCCACCCGGACCCATTCCCTCTAGCCTATATTTACCCCTGACTAATGCTCCTAACCTTCATAACCCTGAACACTATGGGCAACTTAGCATGGCCAATTCACCTAACCTGCATATCTTTGGATTGTGGATGGAAGCCAGAAGAAACCCATGTCGACCTGGAAAGAACGTGCCAACTCCACACAGACAGTTGTCCGAGGCTGGAATCGAACCCAGGTCCCTGGTGCTGTGAGGCAGCAGTGCTAACCACTGAGCCACCATACTGCCCCAACTAGCAACAATTCAACATTTACTCAAGTTCCGTAAAGGGTTCATCAATTTTATCCAATGATTAAACTGTCCACATCATGAAGAATCAAGGTTTGCTCCTGTCTCTGAAAGGGGCAAAGTCAGAGAATGTGTGAGAAAGGGGAGGGGGAAAGAGAGACTGAAGGAAGTTTGGGAGGGCGGGACAGAGAGAGAGAGAGAGAGAGAAAGAAAGAGAGAGAGAGAAAGAAAGAGAGAGAGAGAGAAAGAAAGAAAGAAAGAAAGAAAGAGAGAGAGAAAGAAAGAGAGAGAGAGAGAAAAGAGAGAAAGGGAGAGAGAGAAAGCAAGAGAGAAAAAAGAGAGAAAGAAAGAAAGAGAGAGAAAGAAAGAAAGAAAGAAAGAAAGAGAGAGAGAGAGAGAGAGAGAGAGAGAAAGAAAGAGAGAGAGAGAGAAAGAGAGAAAGAAAGAGAGAGAGAGAGAAAGAGAGAAAGAAAGAGAGAGAGAGAGAGAGAGAAAGAGAGAGAAAAAAGAAAGAAAGAGGGAGAGAGGGAAAGAAAAAGAGAAAGAGAGAGAGAGAGAGAGAGAGAAAAAGAAAGAAAGAGAGAGAAAGGGAGAAAGAAAGAGAGAAAGAAAGAGAGAAAGAAAGATGGGGGGAGAGAGAGAGAGAGAGAGAGAGAGAGATGGGGGAGAAAGAAAGAGAGAGAGAGAGATGGGGAGAAAGAAAGAGAGAGAGAGAGAGAGAGAGAGATGGGGGGAGAAAGAGAGAGAGAGAGAGAGATATGGGGGGAGAAAAAGAGAGAGAGAGAGAGAGAGACCGAGAGAGAAAGAGCGAGAGAAAAGGGTGGGGGGGAAGAGAGTGTGTATAAAAGGTGGGGCAGGAGAGAGAGAAAGGGGACAGAGAGAGTGAGTGAGTGTGGGAAGGGATGGGAGAAAGAGGGACTGTGAAGGGGGGGAGAGAGTGTGATAATGGGAGAGACGGAGAGCTTGTGAAAAGCAGGGGGAAGAGAGTGTGAAAGGGGGGAAATAAAGAGGGAGTGTAAAAGGGGTGGGGGAGAGGGAGAGAGAGTGTAAAGAGGGGGGAGAGTGTGAAAGAAGGAAAAGTGAGTGTGAAAGGAGCAGAGAGAGAGGGAGTGTGAATGGGGGAGAATAAGTATGTGTAAGAAGAGAGAATGTGTGAAAGGGGGAGAGAGGGGGTGCGTGAAAATGAGGGAGAGTCAGAGAAGGGGGTATAGAATGTGTGAGAGGTGGGAAAAGGGAAGGGGGAGGGAAAGAGGGTGTGAAATAGGGAGACAGTATGAGAAGGAGGGAACACGAGAAAGGGGGAGAGCGAGCCGGTGGGGGGGGCGCACGCGCGAGCGTGCGAAAGGGGGAGAGAGGGCGCGCGGCGAGAGAGCGCGCGCACGTAAGGGGAAGAGAGAGAGCGCGCACGTAAGGGGAAGAGAGAGAGCGCGCACGAAAGGGGGCGAGAAGCGCGGGCAGAGAGCGCGCGGGCACGAAAGGGGCAGAGATAGCGCGCGCACGAAAGGGGGAGAGAGAGTGAAGGGGGTTGAGAGAGTGAGAGGGAAGTGCGGGGGGAGGCAGTGCGCGGGGAGGAGGAGTGAGGGGGAGGAGAATGCGAGGGGGAGGAGGGGAGAGTACGGGGGGGCTGTGTGGGGGGCAGGGGGAAGACGTGAGGGGTGTAAGAGAGGGGAGAGAGTGAGGAGGAGGAGGAGTGTGGGGGTGGAGGAATGTGAGAGGAGGGGAGAGAGTGTGAGACAAGGGGAAGAGAGAGAGAGAAGGGGGAGAGAGAGTGAGAGAGGTTGGGGGGTAAGTGTGTGAGAAGGGGGAGAAGAGTATGAAGTAGGGGGTGGGAAAGAGTGAAGTTGGGGGAAGAGTGTGACGTTGGAGGGTAGGGAGAGAAAAGGGGAGTGTGAGAGAAGGGGCGCGAGTGTGAGAGAAGGGGGAGAGCGCGAGAAAAGGGGGAGAGAGTGTGAGAGGAGGGAGGGGGAGAGAGTGTGAGAGGAGGGAGGGGGAGAGAGTGTGAGAGGAGGGAGGGGGAGAGAGTGTGAGAGGAGGGAGGGGGAGAGAGTGAGAGAGGAGGGAGGGAGTGAGAGTGAGAAGGGGGAGCGAGAGTGAGAGAAGTGGGTGGGGGGAAGGGTGGGCGGAAGGGTGTGGGGGAGGGGGAGTGAGAGAGAGAGGTCTGAGAGGGGGGTGAGTGAGAGAGAGGGGGGTGAGTGAGAGAGAGGGGGGCGTGAGGGGGGGAGGGAGAGTGAGGGGGGGAGGGAGAGTGCGGGGGTGAGGGAGAGTGAGGGGGGGGAGGGAGAGTGAGGGGGGGAGGGAGAGTGAGGGGGGAGGGAGAGTGAGGGGGGGGAGGGAGAGTGAGGGGGGGAGGGAGAGTGAGGGGGGGAGGGAGAGTGAGGGGGGAGGGAGAGTGAGGGGGGGAGGGAGAGTGAGGGGGAGGAGGGAGAGTGAGGGGGAGGAGGGAGAGTGAGGGGGAGGAGGGAGAGTGAGGGGGGAGGAGGGAGAGTGAGGGGGGAGGAGGGAGAGTGAGGGGGGAGGAGGGAGAGTGAGGGGGGAGGGAGAGTGAGGGGGGAGGGAGAGTGAGGGGGGAAAGAGTGTGAGGGGGGAAAGAGTGTGAGGGGGGAAAGAGTGTGAGGGGGGAAAGAGTGTGAGGGGGAAAGAGAGTGAGGGGGAAAGAGAGTGAGGGGGGAAGAGAGTGAGGGGGAGAGAAGGGGGGTCTGAGAAGAGTGCGAGAAGGGGTTGTGTGTGTGTGAGAAGGGGGCGTGAGTGTGAAAAGGGTGTGTGTGAGAGAAGGGGGGAGTGAGGGAGAAGAAGGGGGAGGGAGAGAGAAAGAAAAATTCTGGGATACGAGGTAAAGTATTGAGGCCCTATGTATTTGCCCACATAAATCCAAGAGATCAAATGGCACTATTCAATACGTCATTTCTCTGCATTTTCTCTTGCTTATGAAATTGCCTTTCACCCCCAACCAAAAGCCCAGACAAATGACTGGTGAGTTGAGAATATTTTACTGGTAACCGGAGGTGTGGTTCATTACTTGAATACCAATGCTCTTCCAAGGTCAAATAAACAATATTTATGCAAAGCTGACTTAACGTGAACACTCATTAACACCAATATCATAATATAATGCAGTTGTGTAGATTGATCAGAATGATAGCTCAGCTAAAACAATCACACTATGATGTGCAAGTTGGCATAAATGTGGCATAAAGATGTACACCTATACAGAAAAAGACATGATTTAATTGATCTGCTTATGATAAAATTATGAGATATAATGGTAGTACATCCAAATTAAGGCATGCAATTTTAAAATTAGTCCTCAGGTATTCAGCGGTAATGAGAAGTGCTTTTTGATACAAAAGGTAGCATAATTCAGGAACACTCTCCTGCAAAAAAAATCTATTGGGGTCAAATTGAACATTTCAAAACAGTGATTGAGTTTTTATGTTGTTAAATAAGGATATTAAGGGTTAGAGAATCAAAGCAGGCAGATTAAGATATGACACAGATCAGTCATGACTGAATTAAATAACACAACAGGTTCAAAGAACTGACTTATTGCTGCTCCTGTGTTGTATGTAATAAGGCAATGCATCTATTCTTTTGTTTTGGGACTTCCTTTAGTGATGCTAAGTGCTGAAGTATTGATTATTATCTTCATTGGCAGTGTGCTGTTGTTACTGCTAAGCAACCAAACAAGGTGTGGTCCCAAGATAATTATGGTCACAAAGACTATTCAACCTATTTTGTTTCACCCAATTGTAATGATTCTAAAGTCCATCTCTTCCACTGCCTCCAAGTGTTAACGTCATTCAAGTATTATTAGCATAGAGCCCAATTCACAGCATTTCTGCAATAGGTCCAGGTTAAAGTTCCACCTGCTCCAGAGATGTGCTGAAACATTTGAACAGATTGAATAAAATTATCTTAAGAGTATTCCGATATTAGTCTGAAATTTGTGGTTTACTCATTTGAACCATAACCATTTGCTCTGACACTGCTGTTGGAAATTTTTTTTTCATTTTACCTTTTCTCATTTCAATGATAATCCTGATCTATTTCTCAAAAATCACCTTCCCTCTGTCCCCAAAAAGTCACATTTTCTTTGAAACTCTGATTATAAAAGTAGGGTATTTCCTAAATAACTTCCAGTGCTTAAATGTCTCCCTTCGGCTTCCTGAGCAGTATTAAATATGTCAAGAACAGCGCTGCACAATCCTGATTTTTTTTTACCAGAATGTAAACCATTCAATTTACATGGAATTGGCAAAGAACAGGAGTCTTAAATGGCAGCTTTATTTATAAAATATTATCAATGAAGGTTTAGCAACAAATCAACAAAGCTAGAAGGACAACAGTAGCAGTGCACTGCTTAAATGTCAAACATTATTGACCGCAAGGAATGAAAAGATATTCAGTTTGCCAGAGGAGATTAGTGATTGCTGTAACTACAGAATCTTTTATAGGTTGGGGCAATTACATTCTACAATTCCAGCTGTTCTACAATGTTCAATTACAGTTATTTCAATGTAGAATATAAAGTTTTACCTCTGAAAGGAAACAAAAGTGAGTAACTTAATCCCAGGTATCAAAAATGAGAAAAGGTTATAAACATTTCTAGAATTTACACATGGAGTTGTGATAATGGTAAACATGGACTATTATACTCAATTTCCATCATTATAATTTGAATATTCAAGACTTTTAAGTGGATAAAAAATGTGTTTTATTAAAGGGCAAAAACTGGTTTAAAATGTCTGTGATCATCTGAGTAGGTTGAGCCAAGTTCACGAAGCACTAATAAACACATGTCAAATGTTGTAGCTGTACCTGCATCTACTACTTCCTCTGGCAGTTTATTCTACACAAAAACCACCATGTGTATGAAAAAGTTGCCCCTCAGGTCTCTTTAAATCTTTCTCTTCTCACCTTAACCCTTCAACCCGTACACTTCAGTGAAGGAAATCCCAGCCTAATCAGTCTCTCCTTATAATTCAAATCCTCCAGTCTGGGTAACATAGGAAAGGTTTACAGGGATATGGACCAAATGCAGGCAAGTGGGACTTGTTTAGTTTGCAAATCTTAATTGGCATGACCAAGTTGGATCAAAGGGTGTGTTTCCTTTCTGTATAACTCATGGGGCCATGATCAGTCTGTGCAAAATTAACATTACTGTAAAAGGCCTCTAAAACTCAGGTCTGTATTTCCAAATGGATTCACACCTTTTTGAAAGTTTGAAGGTTTCCTGTGGAGTATTCAGCTTCCAAAAACAAGCAGCAGACTCAGACATGTAGAAATAGACCCTTTTCAACAGCTACTTCTGAGCAGGACAGCAGAGAAGAGAAATTAATTTGTAAGCAAGAATTGGAAGGTACTTTCTTTCTGCATCACCCTCAAAATTCAGTAGTTGGTGAAATCACAAATTTTGGGGAAAAAAAATCATTGTACACTAATAAGTCAAGGTTCGAGCTTTGACACTTCTGAGAAAATAAGACAACAGCTGAATTGTTGGGACTCAATTTCACTCTGGCAACTCAAGGACTGTACAAGAAAATTAAAGAGCAATTGCTTATATCTTCCTGTTTGCACAGACATCCTCCTCCATCCTGTCAGCTTAAGCATATTACTTGTGTTGTGTGTTAGATATTGTGTTTTCTTTCTTTTTTCCAGATTTAATGGGGAATAAAACTCAACACTTTCATTCAAAACAATTAATCACAATTAAGGGGAATTGTCTCCCCTTAAGTTTTGATTTAGTTAACTAAGTTTATTTTAAGTGTGATAGCTACAAACTGAAAGCAATTAAAGAATTTGTTACATCCATTGGAGAGGTGTTGCAGAGAAAGAGAGAATCTGATCACGTGCCCTCATGTTCAGGGTTCACAAAAGTAATGTAAGGTATCTGTTCACCATCGGTAAGAACTGAAAAAGGATAACAGCTACAGGCCTGGACGTTCTGGCAATAGCACCAAAGTCTTGTGTGCCATAATTAGCCACACCCTTAGTCATCATTTGTAACATACTGGCATCTACCCAATATTACCCAGATATGTCCTGTCCACAAAAAGCATGACAAATCCAGTCTGGCCAGTTAGCACAGTTGACTTTCAATCATCAGCAGGCTAGTAGAAGGTATCAACACAGCACGAAGCAGCACTCAATGAGTTGCTCACTGCTCAAAGTAATCCAGAATGGGCAATAAATGCTGGCCTAGCCCAACGTCCGTAATAGAAGTTTTAAGCATTCCTCACTTGGAATTATGCTATGTTCAAACGGACTGACGCACTTACCAACAAATAACAAAACCATTACAAAACAAAACTATGGTCATAAAGCATTGTTAGGATTTCCTTAAAAGGAAACTATTTTCTTTACCTAGTGATCGTCACTTAGGCTGATGTTAATAATAATCACTTTGGAACTCAAAACAGATCAATTACATCTTCAATAAGGGTTGAATATTTTCCAAAGATGTCTGGTAAGAAATTGTAATAATTAAGTAATTTTAAGAGTTTGAATTTTAAAACTGCTAGAGGATGGGAATTATAAATTGTGAAAAACTGCAGGGAACAATTTTCACACAAAGCCACACAAATTAATTAGACAAAATTTGAAGCAGACAGTATTAGAAACAGCAATTCCATTAGCCTCTCAAGCCTGTTCTAATATTCAAAATGATGAGGGCTGATTTGAAACTCAAGTCCACAAGTCCTTTGCCTCATACTTCTTAATAAACTTAATTAACAAAACTTTATCCCTAGATTTAAAACTTGCCATTGATATAACATTATCATTTGTTCAAGAGAGTTCCAATTTCATATAGCTTTTTTTAATTTCTTAAAAGTCTGGTGGTAATTTTAAGACGACAAACCCTAGCTCTAGGTTTTTCAAGAATTGGAAATCATCTACTCGTTGTGACATGAAAACTTTACTCAACTTTCAGGGAAATTAATCCTAATTTGTTTACTCTTCTTGTAATTTAATGCTTGGTATCATTCTGGTAAATCTTGCTGCAAGGCTAACATATTCTTTTTCAGGTACGATGCCCAGAATTGCTCAGATACTCCAGGTATTCTATGGATCTACTAAATCTTCAAAATGGGTGACCTCATGTTTGTCTGCATTAAAACTGATGTGCTGGTTGTACCCATTCATACAACCTGTTAATACCTCCTTATAACAGTGTTCACCAGACAGTTTGTACGGTGGAGGATTTGGTTAGCTCAGTTGGCTGGATGCTGGTTTGCAATGCAGAGTGATACCAACAGCTTAGGTTCCTGCACAGGCTGAGGTCATGAAGGATACTCTTTCTCAACCTCACCGTCAACCTGAAGCGTGGTGACCATCAAGTTAAACCACCACCAACTGTCTCTCTCTCCCTCATGAAAGAGAAGCCCAATATATAGTTCAGTAAGATAATGATGACTTTATCTTTTTATAATGTCACCTTTGTGTCATTTAGATATGTGTCTTTCTATTTCATTCTCCAAACTGTTAATATGTATGTCGAATATTTGAAGTCCCAACACAGATCTATGCAATGTACACTAGTCACATCCTGCCAATAATTTGCCCATTATCTCTGTTCTCTATCTCCTGTCAATTTACAAATCAGACCAATAAAGCTTCCAATTCCTGCAACATCCACTACCCTGAATTTCAATGCAAAAATAGTCACTCAACAAATTCACCACTTCCTTCTACTAATTTAAACTGGCATCATAAAGTAGGAGTTGGGACTTTAAAATGAAGCTGTGAACTCCAAGGAGAAACAATGGCAACATTGGCATTCTGAACAAGTTAGAACTACTTCCCCTAACAGACAGGTCCCTATTTGCAAATGACCCTCCCCCCCCCGCCCCCCCATACGCTTGCACATCTCCCTACTCCAGTGACCAGAGTTCAGGATCACAACTATTTTCAAGTCTCAAAATGGGGTTTTAATATAAAACTGTTTGGAAAGAAATGGATTTATATGACTACGATTATTGGTTTTCAAGAGGCTCATGACCACATTATCTAAGTACAGGTTTTTTGTGTTGATTTAAATATACAAATTTATTTCATATTCCCTTTTCATAAATTAGGATGACTGCAGTTGATATGTTTATTTGGGAATATACACTCTGTCATTAAGGGGAGTGTTTAATTGTAAGCAGTTACAAAATGGAGAAGTTGAAAAAATAACTACGATTCAACTGCTATTAAATGTTTTTTATTTTGATCACACACCTAACAGAAAGAATCAAGATGTAAACATGATGCACTGCAATGATATAACGCTGTAGGCTTTTCTCAGCATCACGGACACATTTCAGAAAAAGACCAGGACATAACAGAAAACAAAGAACGAAGAACCAAGGAAAAGATAGGCACTTAATGCCAGTTTTGAATTTTACATTCTACACTGTCCAGTTCAATAACCTGAGCTGAAAACGTGTTGCTGGAAAAGCGCAGGTCAGGCAGCATCCAAGGAACAGGAGATTCGACGTTTCGGGCATAAGCCCTCACTTCCTTCCAGTTCAATAACCTCCCAATCACACATGATTCCACTGGTTCCACAAGTTTATTATCTATAATTTAGGTATCTAAAAGTTATGTTTGCTTTTCTACAGGTGTCTGAATTTGAAACTGGCATCTGGCAGCCAACTCCAATGTTGAAAGCACCATTTATCATTGTCCAGTGGAGGTGAATCATGCAGTGTTACCAATTCCTGAAGGTCTGTCACTGAGTTGCAAACTGGCTTTATGATATTTGCATTAATACACATCAGATAGCAAATTAAGACGTCAAATCAGATTTAATGCAGACAAATTTACAAATAATGTATAATTCTTATGAAGTACACAAAGGTTCAGGTAACTCAAAACATGGTGCATTTGACACTTCTACCCATGAGAACTACTAAAGCTTTAAGCTTCAAAACAATCTAAAACAAAGCACTGCAATAACATGGAGAAAAGTAGCTAGATTTTTCGTAAACTATAAAACAAAATTATGGGAGGGAAGAAACATTATAAAAGGTTAGCCAATTGATTTATTTGATGCGACTGGAAGAATTCAAATAATGAAGCCATAACCAATGGGCTTCATACATTTTATACACTTAGTGTAAAAAAAAAAGCTACTGAATAAGTAATTGGGGAACATGGACTGGACAAATATGAACTTAATAAAATATGCAATTTTTTTTGCATAGTTAACTTGTTCCGATTGCTGTAATTACACGAATCTGTCTTTACTCTCTGATGGGTCAGTGCAAACCTTTCCACAAATGCAGTCACTGTACTGTAGCTAATTATTTGGCAATACTGAAGAAAAAAATAAACACTGCCAAAGTTCCTTCCCTTTCATCACTTTAGCTACCTTGTCTCAATTTGTTTGTATGACTGTTTACTGTCATAAGGAAGCAGAATATGACATGTTGGGTTAGGGCAAATGCAAATGTTACAGCCCATAGTGCATATCCTGTTATGGTACCAGATAGTTGAGCACAGTTGCTGTATTTTTTTTGTTTAACTATTTAAGAGTAACTTGCCAACTCTGCATGATAATAAACTCAAACAATATCTGAAAACCATAAATAGTGCATTTCAATTAAGATTAGTGAAAACAAAATGTCCTATAGGAATAAAAATTAGACGACAGGGAAGCTCAAGGCGCAATTTCACGTTATGTTTAAACACAAACTGTGACATAGACAGGAAGTTTGTACAATAAAGAGAATGGCTGATAAGATTTAAAAATAGGATGTCTGTTACTTGCTTTGTAGGTTCAGACCATTGTGAATAATACCTCTTCAACCAAAGTAACAATAGCAAGTATTTTAGTTCCTTCAATATCTTAATGGATAAATGCACAGTAAAAACTCCTAATTTTGACAACAAATCTGTCAGTATAGAATGGTTTATAATCGATAGCAATAATCTTGAACAAACAAAGGTTTTCTGGTTCTGCATACCAAAAGGAGAGCTACTGAAAACACAGGATTTTGACTCTGATGCTCTTCACAGTAGAAGAGGTTGATACATGGTTTCTTAGAACAGAGGAGACTAAGATGATTGAACAGTTAAGGGAGGGAATGGGATAGAACAGCATTTCTACTGATTGAGTTAGCATGAAGAGACATGGGCATTAGATTACATATAGAAAAGGATTTAGAACTAACAGCAAGTCAAACCTGCATATGAACCAAAAAATGATATCAACATTCAACAGTAGAGTAGGTGGTTGAAGAAAGGAGAAAGAAAGAGGTAGTGGAACAAAGAACAGTTCATGGGGAGATAGTACAGAGTGATAATGGTTCTGGACTTGTATTTTAGAAGCCAGGTTGATAGATTTGTGCACATGGATTCAAGTTCCACTGTGACACCTGGTGGTCTTAAAATTTATTTAATAGCATCTGCAACTCAAAAATCCTAGAATTGAGTGCAAGTATCAGTAAAATGCAAATATTAATAGTATCATGAAACTATTAATATCTGCATTTAAAAAAAAGTCATTCAGGGAAATAAATCTGTTGTCCTTACCAGATCAACATATAACTAGATCCAAAGTAACATGGTCACATTTATGAACTAGCCAAGCAAGTCACCTCATTCAAGGGCAATTAAAATAGATAAGAAATGCTGTCCATGCCAGCAACATCCACATCCCATAAAAGGAATAAAAACACATGATTAGAACTGTTTACACAGGCTCTCAACATAGATTGGTTATTCAGTGTCATAATTTCCATCTAACTGTCAATTGGTTGAGAGCTGCTGACAATCATGGAAATCTCCCTCTACACATCAGCATCCTTGATACTAAGTGTAAAATGTAAAAGACAGGACAGATTTGGCCTTCCCACTCCCACCTTTCTCTCTTTCCCCTCTCGCAGCTGGTTTCAGTAGCTTCACTTTTATTTCAACAGATGTATTTACCTCTTCTCTCTCCCCTCCATCCCCAACCACCTCCCCCCTCCATTCAGTACTTCAACCTGACTGCTGACATCAGGTGTGATATTCTGGTCCTGAGATGTTGAGCAGAAAACAGAGGTTCTTGTAACTTAACTGCCAGTTCTGCACCATATTCTTAATAAACCAGGAAAGAGATAACACTGGGCTATTGTCCTAGGTGATGTGTCACACAATTGGTTAGCATTCAAACACTATCATTCACAGGCATGCCTAAAACTAAACAATGAAACACAGGGACACGGGTGATCAGGTCAAGACTGATTCTTTCCACAAATTCACACTGCACAGCATTAGTCATTCAACAGAGAAAGGAAATGGAGAGCTCATTGCTTTTTCCTCTTTCATAACAGAGTCATTAAGGCAATTTGCAGACTCAGTGCCTGCACTGAAATCCATTAATTCACCATTGCCTTGGAATCAAACTTTGCTGATTTGTATGACTCAGTGCAACACCGAAGAGGGAGATTTATAAGATGGAGCATTACATAGGAGGTGATCTGAAACCTTGCTCCCATTTCATTACTCAGACCATTCATCCATTACTCCTGATCGAGTTGACCTACATTGGCTTCCAATTATTTCATACCTTAAATTTATAAAATTCTCCTGTTTGCTGTCAAGAGCAATCATGGCTTTGCTCCTTCCTTATCTCAATAATCTGCTCTATCCCACAACTCTCACAACTGCATTATTTGAACTATGATATTTTGAGCATCACTGATTTTATATTGTTCTACCACTGGTGGCTATGCTTTCAGCTGTCCATGTTCTACACTCTGACATTTCTCTGCCTTTTCCCTCAAGCTACACCTTAAAACCCACCTACCTGACCAAGCTTTTGGCGATCTACTCCTTTGGCGGCCATTCTGAAGTACGCTTTTAGAAGATTCCTTTAAAGAGCTTTGAGATCTTAGGTAAGATTAGATTAGATTAGATTACTTACAGTGTGGAAACAGGCCCTTCGGCCCAACAAGTCCACACCGAAGCGCAACCCACCTAGACCCATTCCCCTACATTTACCCCTTCATCTAACACTACAGGCAATTTAACTTGGCCAATTCACCTAACCTGCACATTTTTGGACTGTGGGAGGAAAACGGAGCACCTGGAGGAAACCCATGTAGACAAGGGGAGAATGTGCAAACTCCACACAGAGTCTGATTCATTAGAAAAGCATTGCTAATGGAATATGTTGCTGATTGAAGTCATTTTGAAGCCAAAAACAAACAGCAAATCCTCAATTAATGTAGTGATGAAGAGTTTAACTCCATTGCTTCTTTTTTCCAGCCCATGACACAGGCAGCAACCAGCAGAGAAAACTGAACTTCACATCTAGCTTCTACATAGCAGTCTTCTGATGTCTGAATAGAAGCCAAGTAAAATAACTATTCCACTACAACCATTCTACTTGGTAACATTAATTTCTTCAAACATAGTTGTGAACTGCTGTTTAGTATAATTAGAGAATTTAGGTCTCTAATTCTCAAGGTTTGAGTTGTCAAAGGCAATCTGCTATCATCTCC
The DNA here is from genome assembly GCF_020745735.1 of Hemiscyllium ocellatum. Lineage (NCBI taxonomy): Eukaryota > Metazoa > Chordata > Chondrichthyes > Orectolobiformes > Hemiscylliidae > Hemiscyllium > Hemiscyllium ocellatum. The sequence goes on along the minus strand of NC_083412.1, from coordinate 21,386,422 downwards.
CAAAAAGAATTCAACATGAAACAGCGATAAAAAGGATACAAAGCCAGCCCAATATCATGACATTGAGATGTGATTTTTCAAAAAAATTGATTCAGCGATATCGACCAGCATTTATAGCCCATGAGAAGCTAGTCATTCTTAACCTTAAAGGATAGCAGAGCATTTAGAAATACATAATATGATCAAACAGAGTCAGCACGGCATCTTGAAGGGGAAACCATGTCCCAAAGTTTTACTAGAATTCTTTGAAGTAATCAGCAGGACTGATAAGAAGGAAGCAGTGGGTGCAATACATCCAGATTTTAAGAATTTGATAAGGTACCACATGTTAGGCTACTTGATAAGATAATAGACTGTGTTGGGAAGATGTTATAATAGAATATGTAGAGGTTTGGCTAACTAATGGAAGACTATATTGGGATGGGAGGGCATCTTTAAGATGGCAAAAGTGAGGACTACAGATGCAGGAGATCATTGTCTCCATTAGAGTGGTGCTGGAAAAGCACAGCAGATCAGGCAGCATCTGAGAAGCAAGAAAATCAATGTTTCACGCAAAAGCCCTTCATCAGGAATGGATTTCCTGCTCCTCCGATGTTGCCTGACTTGCTGTGCCCCTCCAGCACCACTCCAATCCAGACCCAGGCATCTTTAAGATGGCAACCTGTAACTAGTGGAGGCATCAGTGCTGGCAGCACATTTGATTACAACATATATTAATGACTTGCACGAAGAAAAAGAATGTGCTCCAGCCAAGGGCTATCGAGGCTAGGCCATTCAGTATATTCAAGGCAGAGGTAAACAAATCAATGAGTGAATCCAGGGATAAAGGGAAAAGGCAGGAAGGTGGAAGTGAGGATTATCTGATCAGTCGCAATCTCACTGAATGGTTGTGCAGACTTGACGGGCTGAATGGCCTAATTCAACTTCTACAGTTTATGATCGAGATATAGTGAGCAAAACTGTTCAGTACTCCAGGTTAACCTTCACGAACACCTTACTTTGATATTTTCTGCACTTAAAACATTGTCAGTCTTTAGTACCAAAGTGCACGGCCACTCTCTTTCCTACACAATTCAATCAGTGATATTTTTGCCCACTCACTTAATTTATCACTGGCTCCTCATGGAGTCTTTATGTCCTAATCACAACACGTCTTCCCACCTATTTTTGTATCAGCAGCGCATCTCGATATATTCCCTCTTCCCTCCACCCAAGTCATTAATGCAGATGTTAAATAATTGAGAACCTAGAACTGATCCTTGGGGCAATCCACTAGTTACATTTTTCCAACTTGAAAAAGACCCATTAATCCAACCTGTCTTCAGTCTGCTAATCACTCCTCAATCAACGTTCATACTTCACCAAAGTACCATGAGCTCTTGTGCAATAAGCTTTTATGTGACACCTCACTGGATGCATTCTGGAAAGCCAAATATCATCACTGGTTCATCTTTATCAATTCTGTTTGTTATTTCCTCAAAGAGCTCCAACAGATTTGCCAAGCATGACTTCCCTTCATAAATCCATGATGACTGTTTGATTATGTTCAGATTTTCTAAATGCTTTTTCTTCCTTAATTACAGTTTCTAGTATTTTCCCAACAACAGATGTTGGGCTGACTGGCATCTAGTTTGCTGCTTTGTCTCTCCCATACTTTTTGAATAGGATGAAATTAGTGGGTTTTCCAATCAACCTTCCCCTGGACCCACCCTGGCCGACCCATTGTCTCAGCATGCTCCTGCCCCACTGAACTCATCTCTACCTACCTCGACACTGTCCTATCCCCCCTAGTCCAGGAACTCCCCACATACGTTCGAGACACCATCTCCTCCAAGACTTGCGTTTCCCCAGCCCCCAACACCTCATCTTCACCATGGATATCCAATCCCTCTACACCTCCATCCGCCATGACCAGGGCATCCAAGCCCTTCGTTTTTTCCTCTCCAGATGTCCCCAACAGTACCCTTCCACCGACACACACATTGCTTTGGCCGAACTGGTCCTCACCCTTAACAATTTCTCCTTCGAATCCTCCCACTTCCTCCAGACCAAAGGGGTAGCCATGGGCACACATATGGGCCCAGCTATGCCTGTCACTTTGTTGGCTACATAGAACAGTTGATCTTCCATAATTACACCGGCACCACTCCCCACCTCTTCCTCCGCTACATTGATGACTGCATTGGCGCCACCTCGTGCTCCCGCGAGGAGGTTGAGCAATTCATCAACTTCACCAACACATTCCACCCTGACCTTAAATTAACCTGGACCATCTCTGACACCTCCCTCCCCTTCCTGAACCTCTCCATCTCCATTAATGACGACCGACTTGACACTGACATTTTCTACAAACCCACCGACTCTCTCAGCTACCTGGATTACATCTCTTCCCACCCTACCTCTTGCAAAAATGCCATCCCGTATTCCCAATTCCTCGGCCTCCATGGTATCTGCTCCCAGGAGGACCAGTTCTACTACGGAACACACCAGATGGCCTCCTTCTTTAGAGACCGCAATTTCCCTTCTCACGTGGTTAAAGATGCCCTCCAACGCATCTCATCCACATCCCGCACCTCCGCCCTCAGACCCCACCTCTCCAACCGTAACAAGGACAGAACGCCCCTGGTGTTCACCTTCCACCCTACAAACCTTCGCATAAACCAAATCATCCGCCGACATTTCCACCACCTCCAAAAAGACCCCACCACCAGGGATATATTTCCCTCCCCACCCCTTTCCGCCTTCCGCAAAGACCATTCCCTCCGTGACTACCTGGTCAGGTCCACATCCCCCTACAAACCACCCTCCCATCCTGGCACTTTCCCCTGCCACCGCAGGAACTGTAAAACCTGTGCCCACACATCCTCCCTCACCTCTATCCAAAGCCCTAAAGGAGCCTTCCACATCCAAAGTTTTACCTGCACATCCACCAATATCATTTATTGTATCCGTTGCTCCTGATGCGGTCTCCTCTACATTGGGGAGACTGGGCACCTCCTAGCAGAGTGCTTTAGGGAACATCTCCGGGACACCCGCACCAATCAACCACACCGCCCTGTGGCCCAACATTTCAACTCCCCCTCCCACTCTGCCGAGGACATGGAGGTCCTGGGCCTCCTTCACCGCTGCTCCCTCACCACCAGACGCCTGGAGGAAGAACGCCTTATCTTCTGCCTCAGAACACTTCAACTCCAGGGCTTCAATGTGGACTTCAACAGTTTCCTCATTTCCCCTTCCCCCACCTCACCCTAGTTCCAAACTTCCAGCTCAGCACTGTCCCCATGACTTGACCTACCTGCCTATCTCCTTTTCCACATAACCACTCCACCCTCTCCTCCCTGACTTATCACCTTCATCCCCTCCCCCACTCATCCATTGTACTCTATGCTACTTTCTCCCCACCCCCACCCTCCTCTAGCTTATCTCTCCATGCTTCAGGTTCACTGCCTTTATTCCTGATGAGGGGTTTTGCCTGAAACATCAATTTCGCTGCTCCTTGGATGCTGTCTGAACTGCTGTGCTCTTCCAGCACCACTAATCCAGAATCTGGTTTCCAGCATCTGCAGTCATTGTTTTTACGTCCCTAAATCCACTGAGTCTGGAATATTTCAACAGAAGTGTCCACAATCTCTGGACCCTATTCCTTTAAAACCTTCTGGTCCTGACTACCTCTCCACCTTCTGGTCAACCTTCATCACATTCCCTCCATAGCCAGAGTATCCTTTCAGAGACAAGGAGCCCAAAATTGCACAATAGCCCAGGATGGTATCACCATGGCCCAGTACATTTGCAGCAAGACATGCCAGCTCCTATACCCAAATCTTCTCACAATGACGCCCATATACTTTTTATCTTCTTCACAACCTGTTGCTCCTGCATGCTGACAGACTGGTGTATAAGGACACCCAGGTCACATTGCACCTCCCTCCTTTCCCAATTTATTGTCACTTAAATAATAATCTGCCTTCCTAATTTTGCTACTAGTGGATAAACTCATATTTATCTACATTATATTTCATCTGCCATTCACTCAACATGTCCAAATCACACTGAAGCATTTCTGCATCCTGTTGATACCACCCTCCCAGCAAGTTGTCTCTCATCTGGAGATACTGTAGTTAGTTTCCTCATCTAAAATCATTTATATATGTTGTGAATAGCTGGAGTCGAATCATTGATCCCTGCAATACCCCATGAATCATTGCCTGCCACTTAAAAGAATGATTCAATCATTCTGTTTCCTGTCTGCAACCAGTTCTCTATTCATGAATAAATTACCCCCAATCCCATGTGTTTTAATTCTATGTGCTATTCTCTTATGCGAGACCTTATTGAAAGCCTTCTGAAAAAACAAGTAAACCACAAGGCTACAAAATAAATTACAAAAACCAAGCAACCCCTCCTCCTTTTGTTTTTCCTGTACTTGCAGAATGACAAATACCCTTGAATATTGAATTCCCAGTCTTTGCCAGCCTGCCATGTCTCTGTAATAACAACTAAATCATATTCATTTATTTCAATTTGTGCTATCAACTCATCTATCTTGTTAAAATGCTTTGAAGATTCAGATGAAGAATCTTAAACTGATTTTCTAATCATTAATACTTACTCTAGCTCTAATTTCTGCTGCACTCATCTGCATGTATTTTCTATCACTTTCTATCTCACATTGATTATCATCAGTCTCTTCTCTACAGCTCTCATTTTCCATTTGTGAACCTCCCTTCAATTGGCATCTTGTTCTCAAACAATCAAGCTGGCTTCATTGTCCTGGACGGTGTCATACCTCTTTTAATGTTGTACTCATTCTGTAAAATTGGGAGTCTTCCATCACACACCTGACTTGTGCCTTGCAGACAGTGAACGAGCTTTGAGGAGTGAGACTGACAGTTACTTGCCACAGAATTCAGAGTTTCTGAACTGCTTTTGCAGCCACAATATTTATATAGCTAGTCCAGTTTAGTTTCTAGTTAATGGCAACCCCAAGGTGAAGGTAGTGTGAGATTCAATGGCAGACATGTTGTTGAATGTGAAGAGGTGATAGTTAGATACTCTTTCACAGTCAATGCCTGGCATTAATATTACTTGTCAGCCTAATATTGAATATTGCCCAGGTCTTGTGGCATTTGGACATGGACTACTTCACTGTCTGAGAACAGGCACTATGCCTTACAGCACCAGAGATCTGGGTTCAATTCCACCTTTGAGCAACTGTCTGTGTGGAGCTTGCATATTCTCCATGTGTCTGCGTGAGTTTCTGCCAGATGCTCTGGTTTCCTACTACAGTCCAAAGGTGTGCAGGTTAGCTGGATTAGCCAAGGTAAATGTGGGGTTATGGGAATAGGTCAGGAGGCTTGGGCTGGGTGAAATACTCCGGAGAGTTGATGCAAACCTCTTTCCTTATTGTACGGATTCATAGAATCTAGAAATAGTAAAACATGTCGAATGTTGTGCAATCATCAGTGAACTTCCCCACTTCTGATGAAGGGAAGATCATTGAGAAAGCATCAGAAAATGGTTGGGCCAAGAATGGACCTTCAACAATCACAATATCTGTTGTTGCTGGCTAAGACTCCAACCAGTGCAATATTTTCCCTCTGCATTCACACTGACTTTGACTTTGCCTGGAGTCGCTGATGCCACACCAATTCAGATGCTGCCTTGATGTTTAAGACTACATTTTTACCTTATTTGTAAACTTCTGCAGAAACTGCTCTCTCAGCAAAGTGCAATCGAATAATAAACTTTCTTTCATATCACATGCCCGAGTTCTGCCTTCAGCTTAACGACAGCAGAGTCATAGAGATGTACAGATCAGAAACAGACCCTTTGGTCCAACTCGTTCATGCCAACCATATATCCCAACCTAATCTAGTCCCATTTCTCAGCATTTGGCCCATTTTCCTCCAAACCTTTCCTATTCATATACCCATCCAGATGCCTTTCAAATGTTGCAATTGTACCAGCCTCCACCACTTCCTCTGGCAGCTCATTCCATACACGCACCACCTTCTGCATGAAAAAGTTGTCCTTTGGGTCTCTCTTATATCTTTCCCCTCTCACCCTAAACCTATGGCTTCTAGTTCTGGACTCTCCCACTCCAGGGAAATGACATTGTCTATTTATCCCATCCATGCCCCTCATGATTTTATAAACCTATATAAGGTCACCCCTCAGCCTCCGATACTCCAGGGGAAACAGCCCCAGCCAATTCAGCCTCTCCCTATAGCTCAAATCCTCCAACCCTGGCAACATCCTTGTAAATCTTTTCTGAACCCTTTCATGTTTCACAACATCTTTCCGACAGAAAGGAAACCAGAATTGAATGCAATATTCCAACAGCAGCCTAACCAATGTCCTGTATAGCTGCAACATGACCTCCCAACTCCTATACTCAATACTCTGACCAATAAAGGAAAGCATACCAAATGCCTTCTTCACTATCCTATCTAGCTGCGACTCCACTTTCAAGGAGCTATGAACCTGCACTCCAAGGTCTCTTTGTTCAGCAACACTCCCTAGGACCTTACCATTAAGTGCATATGCCCTGGTAAGATTTGCTTTCCTAAAATGCAGCACCTCGCACTTATCTAAATCTCAGAGTGTTTGAAATGTATTTGAAATATATTCTTTCGCGTACTCTTAATTCTAGTTTTACCCCACAGAACTACAGGCTCTTGCACTACATTTGTAACTGAGGGGAATGGACGTTGACTAGTGGAAATGCAGCCAGCCTAGGTTTAAGACTGACAGGTCCTGGAGGAACCATCAGCTTGGGCTGCCTCATTGCTCTCACAAGAAAGCGGCACGGTGGCACAGTGGTTAGCACTGCTGCCTCACAGCGCCTGTAGACCCGGGTTCAATTCCCGACTCAGGCGACTGACTGTGTGGAGTTTGCACGTTCTCCCCGTGTCTGCGTGGGTTTCCTCCGGGTGCTCCGGTTTCCTCCCACAGTCACAAAGATGTGCGGGTCAGGTGAATTGGCCAAGCTAAATTGCCCGTAGTGTTAGGTAAGGGGTAAATGTAGGGGTATGGGTGGGTTGCGCTTCGGCGGGTCGGTGTGGACTTGTTGGGCTGAAGGGCCTGTTTCCACACTGTAAGTCTAATCTAATCTAAAGCCAGAACTTCAAATAGGAGGAATAAAATTTCCGGAGCTTGCAATGCCATTACCATGCTCAAGCGCATCTCAATCTTCACCACTATTAGGATTGCAAGATCTAAGCCATAGTTTCATCAAATAGTCAAAATTAACAAAGCATTACATAAAGTCAGTATTTACTCAACTATTTCATCTAGATTATGTACATGCAACTGTATTGTGCAAGGAGGTGGACATCTAAAAGGAAAGACAACATCATCCATTCTGCACCAAATTTGCAAGACATTTTCAATTTCCTAATACTGTATAAGAAACTTAGAACATCCTTGAATGTTGCCAAAACAAATTTATTAACTCCCATCTGGTCATCCATGTGGGGCAAACACTTTGCAATATGTTAAACACTTCCCATACTTTTGCAGCCAACACCAAAAGGCCAATGACAAGGAGATCTAAGATCAGATCAGATCAACCTTCTGCAAAGTACGATTACAAGCATTTGACAACAAAACCACATCAGTGATAGCATCCAAAAGGTGGGTGGATGGGTGGCATTGGGAGAAAGAGAGATCGGCAGCTAATGTAGACAAGAATAACTGAAATCTGGAGAATGAAAAAAAGAGAAAACTTGTAGAAAGCAGCTGGGCAACACTGTGCTGTCACGGTTTGTTTCAGGACATAAAATATGTAAACACAGCTGAGGATTTGAGATCCAAAATTAAGAAACAATCTAAAATATGGCTGACTTATCAAATTGCTTTCAATTACTAACTTCAAAATTAAATATTATGTGCTTTAGATAAATATTCCAGGACAAGATCTTCACATTTGCAGTTTTCTTCCTAATAACAGAATCAACTAACAGTGAATGATCTCGAACTCTTGGACAATTTTCTATGAGAATACAACTCCAAAAACATCCTGCAGTAACAGGTTCCCAGAGTTTGACTGTCAGCACACGTGTTGGGCGACAGGTTGAAATGTACAATATTCAGGGTATTGGAGGATAGATAGTGTGTGCCCCATTTAAGACTGCGATAGTGTTTTCTTTCCCTTTTAGAAGGTCGATGTTCTGCAAAATTCTCTTCTCCAGATAACAGTGGAAACTGGGTCATTGAATACATTCAAGATTGATCAACAAGGCAGTGAAAAATTATAGCGAGCAGTCAGGAAAGGAGGTGGTCACAATCAGATGTGCCATGATCTTGACTGACAAAACAGGCATAAAAGCCAAATCTGGAGTTCATATCAGAAGGGTGTGTTCTCATATTCAGGCCAAAGCCTTGATGCTGCGAGGCTGATGAACTACAAACACATGGACTGCAGTGGTTCGAGGTGGTAGCTCATCATCATCTTCTCAAAGGCACCTAGGGATGGGCAATAAATGATTGCCAGCCGGCAATTCCAAAATTCAACGAGTAGACAAAAAAAGTAATTGTTGGAATTTTAATTCTATTTAATTCTGGAAACAGAAACAATGATGTGCTTCTGCAAAACAAATGCCTACCTTGGCAAAAAGAAAAATGTGTTAGTGCTTTGATTTTAACTTTACTAACTGAATCAATGGAAGTATGCTCCAAAAGGAGTAAACCTTTTCAAAATCAATGACCCAGCTCCAAGTGCCAAAATGCAAATTCAATGTGCCAGATCAAATTGAATACAATCCTGGCCATTTTGAAAGGTTAAACATCTTCAAAATGAAAGATAAGTGTATATTCAACAATCTTGTCATTTTCATAGTTGACTAGTTCTTGGCTCCTAAATGCAGTACTAATTTGCGAGACATTATTTTTAAAGTATTTAGAGCTTGTTTTCTTGCATAAAACATTAAATATATCACACCATAGATCCAGCCTTTCTGGACAATAACTTTAAAGCATTAAATAGTTATTCCATTTTATAACCAAATGCGCAATCTAATTTAAACTTGTGTATAAACAACACTGTCGTCAGTAAGTGGAAAAAAATTACTCACAGTCTGCCAGGCAATACACTCCATGATCCTATGTTCACATCTTTCCAGGTGCTTGATCATCTCTCTGGTTAGATTTGGTTCTGCCTTAATAAAACTCTCAATAACCTTATAAAACTCATAAGCCTTTATATCAAACACACGAAGGATCCACGGGAAGGAGAGGTCAGTCTCTGCTTGAATGTCACCCGTCAACGTTATGTTCCCTAAGAACAAAAATTAAAAATGAGCAAGTTCTATATCCAGTAATACAGTCAAAACACAGACAAAAATAAAAAGGTAAATGTTTAAAATTATGAACCTATAGTAAGGTCTTTATTCTTTACTGCAATTTGACATTCACATAAAGCAAATAAATAATCTACATTGAATTAGGGAAAACAACTGGGTCACTAACTCCTTGCCAGTTACTTGGAAATATGGACAGCCCTTAAATCCGGTCACGCAAAAAAGATTTTATGATTTAACTGCATCCAACAAACAAGGAATAACACTTAAAGACAATCCAACTTTATTCCTTGTTTATTGAATTTATTCATAAGTGACTTTAAAATAATTAACAAAAGAGAGATGGAAAGCACCAGTTCTAATCTTGGGGTTGTTGAGAGCTAAAGATATCCTAATCTTGAGCAAGAAGATATAACGTGGTACAACAGCATGCCCATCACAAATAAATATTTAGTGTACAACGCCACAGTATATTAACTTGAGATAAATATAGCAAGTGTAGCTTGTGACACTATCCTACCTAGCAGATTTTGATGAGGTTAAAGAAAGACTACTTAATTTCTTGTTACCAAACATCGCAAATAAGAGGCATCTCAGTTCACTATAGGTAAAAACAATGACTGCAAATGCTGGAAACCAGTTTCTGGATTAGAGTGGTGCTGGAAAAGCATAGCAGTTCAGGCAGCATCCGAGGAGCAGGAAAATCGACGTTTTGGGCAAAAGCCCTTCATCAGGAATAGAGATATTCCTGATGAAGGGCTTTTGCCCGAAAAGTCAATTCAGAATCTCAGTTCACTATGTCAAGGTTTTCACAATACTTGTAAAATGTACTTGGAGGAGGTAGGACATTTGACAGTGTGATCCCCAGCATCAACTCACATGTTCCACAAGGTGTATAATATTCAGAGCTCCCTTTCAGAATTCCATGGCAAGCAACAATGCAACATATGTTATATTCAATGCAAACAATTTTAAAAGACAAAATATGAAGTTTAAGAGTGTCAGCATTGGAACACTGACACTCTTGCTTCAGAACTATAAGAATTCAAGCAATTGAATAGACTAGCCAGTGCTTTAAGTCTGCACCAATATTCAACAAAATTATCACTAATCTTCGGCTTCCACTAAATATCCTTGCTTTCTTCCTCTATCCTTATTCCCTAAGGGGCCAAAAAAAATCAATCTTAATGTACTCAACAAGAGTATCCACAACCTTCTGGGGCTAGTTGCAAATATATCCTCAACTTTTTGAGTGAAGAAATTTCTCCTCATTCCTGTTTAAATTGATCAACCCTTTCACTTGAGACTCTGATATATTCTTCTTTAGATATGGAGATTGCAACTACAAACAGCACACAAAGTGAGGTCTCATCAAAACCCTTTTTTAAAAAGGGTTCATTGGATGAGGTGTCAACAGTAAGGCCAGTATTTGTTATCTATCCCTAATTGCCTTTGAACTGAATGGCTTGCTCAGATTTCAGATGGCAGTTAAAAGTCAATCACGTTGCTGTAGATCTTCCTTCCCTCAAGAATGTTAGTGAACAACATTGACCTTTACGAGAATTGATGATAGTTTTATGGTCACCTTTACCGAAATCAGCTTTCAGCTCCACCTTTTATTAATTGATTGTAAATCCCACCAGCTGTTAATCCACTTTTAATGACTGCAATACAATTTACCTTGGAGTGCTTGCTGCCTTTATACAGTAACTGTGACCTTCTTGTACAAATACACCCAAGTCCCTTTGAACATCTTAAAAAAAATTCATGCCTAACATGATACTTGCTTTTCCAATCTTATTATTAAAGTGAAAAACTGCAGATGTCCCTAAATTGTACTCCACATTTTACTTTGTTGCCCACTAATTTTAACCTATCGATACCAATTTGCAGCCTCTTTATGACCTCACGGTTGAGGAGTTTTTCTGTTCAAAACCCACTTAAAAGATTTGAGTATAAATCATAAAATGATTTTGTGCAAAAGGCATCATTCAATCGAATATGCATATGTTAACACTTTTGTAGAGCTAGTCAACCAGCTCCATTTAATCAGCTCAAGTGCTACTATGTGTTGCACAACAACTGTGAAGGTTTTGTTAGGCTCCTTCCTATCAATTCTGGTCTCCTTCCTATTGGAAGGATGTTGTGAAACTTGAAAGGGTTCAGAAAAGATTTAAAAGGATGTTGCCAGGGTTAGAAGGTTTGAACTATAGGGAGAGGCTGAACAGGCTGGGGCTGTTTTCCCTCGAGTGTCGGAGGCTGAGGGGTGACCTCAGAGGTTTATAAAATCATGAGGGGCATGGATAGGAGAAATGGACAAAGTCTTTGCCCTGGGGTGGGGGAGTCCAGAACTAGAGGGCATGGGTTTAGGGTGAGTGGAGAAAGATATCGAGTCACCCGAGGCACTACACGAGTAGTGCCTCCCACCCTTCCACCTCCTCTAACCTAATAATAAGACCAATTGTGACTAGCGGGTAAGTGCTGCATTTTCCTTGTTTGTTTCTTTAGATTTAGTTGGTTTTGTTGTTTTTTTTTAAGGAAAGCTTACTTTTAGAGGGATGGCAGTGCAGAGAGGGCAATGTTCCTCTTGCAACATGTATGAGGTGAGGGAAGCCATTAGCGTCCCTGCTGAGTACACTTGCAAGAAGTGCACCCATCTCCAGCTCCTCCAAACCTGTGTTAGGGAACTGGAGCTGGAGTTGGATGAACTGCGGATCATTCGGGAGGCAGAGGAGGTCATAGATCGGAGCTTTAGGCAAGTAGTTACTCCGAAAGTTCAAGATAGATGGGTGACAGTGAGGGGGAGTGGGAGGAGGAAGCCAGTGCAGGGACCCCCTGCAGTCATTCCCCTCAAGAACAAGTATACCGTTTTGGATACTTGTGGGGGGGGATGACTTACCAGGGGCAAGCAACGAGGTTCAGGCCTCTGGCACGGAGCCTGGCCCCGTTGCTCAGAAGGGTAGGGTGGAGAAAGGTAGAGCAATAGTTCTTGGGGACTCGATAGTGAGGGGTACAGACAGACGGTTTTGTGGGGGCGACAGCGACTCACGTTTGGTATGTTGCCTCCCAGGTGCAAGGGTACGTGATGTCGCTGATCGTGTTTTCCGGGTCCTTAAGGGGGAGGGGGAGCAGCCCCAGATCGTGGTCCACGTTGGCACCAACGATATAGGTAGGAAGAAGGGTGAGGGTGTCAGACAGGCTTTCAGGGAGCTAGGTTGGAAGCTCAGAGTTAGAACAAACAGAGTTGTAGTCTCTGGTTTGTTACCCGTGCCACGTGATAGAGAGTCGAGGAATAGGGAGAGAGAGCAGTTAAATGCGTGGCTACAGGGATGGTGCAGGAGGGAGGGATTCCGGTTTCTGGACAACTGGGGTCCTTTCTGGGGAAGGTGGGACCTCTATAAAAAGGATGGGCTACACCTGAACCTGAGGGGCACCAGTATCCTTGGGGGGAGGTTTGCTAGTGCTCTTTGGGAGGGTTTAAACTAACTCCGCGGGGGCATGGGAACCAGGACTGTAGCTTTAGGGTACAGGACCTTGAGTGTAGGGAGGTTAGGAATAATGCAGCGATCTCTAAGGAGGGTGCCTGTAACCAGAAGGGTGGATTGAAGTGTGTATACTTCAATGCCAGAAGTATAAGGAATAAGGTAGGTGAACTTGCAGCGTGGGTTGGTACCTGGGACTTCGATGTTGTGGCCATTACAGAGACGTGGGTAGAACAGGGACAAGAATGGCTGTTGCACGTTCCAGGGTTCAAATGTTTTAGTAGGATCAGACATGGGGGTAAAAAAGGGGGAGGCGTGGCATTACTTGTCAAAGATAGTATCACAGCAGTGGAATGGACGATGGAAGAGGACTTGCCATCTGAGGTAGTTTGGGCTGAGGTTAGAAATAGGAAAGGTGAGGTCACCCTGTTAGGTGTTTTCTACAGGCCTCCTAATAGTCCTAGAGAAGTAGAGGTTAATATTGCGAGGATGATTCAGGAAAAGAGTGAAGGTAGCAGGGTGGTTGTTATGGGGGACTTTAACTTCCCAGATATTGACTGGGAGAGCTATAGCTCGAGTTCATTAGATGGGTCGGTGTTTGTACAATGTGTGCAGGAGGGTTTCCTGACACAATATGTCGACAGGCCAACAAGAGGGGAGGCTATATTGGATTTGGTTCTAGGTAATGAACCAGGCCAGGTGTTAGACTTGGAGGTAGGTGAGCACTTCGGGGACAGTGACCACAACTCGGTGACTTTTACTTTAGTGATGGAGAGGGATAATCGTGCGCCGCAGGGCAAGAGCTATAGCTGGGGGCAGGGAAATTATGATGCAGTGAGGCATGACTTAGGATGTGTGGATTGGAAAAACAGGCTTCAAGAGAAGAACACTAATGAGATGTGGGGATTGTTCAAGGAGCAGCTACTGCGTGTCCTCGATAGGTATGTACCAGTCAGGCATGGTGTAAAGGGCCTTGTGAGGCAGCCGTGGTTTAGTAAGGAATTGGAGTCCCTTGTGAAAGGGAAGAAGGCGGCATATGTAAAGATGAGGCGTGAAGGTTCAGTAGGGGCGATTGAGAGTTAAGGTAGCCAGGAAGGAGCTAAAGAGGGAGCTAAGAGAAGCGAGAAGGGGACATGAAAAGTCTTTAGCTGGTAGGATTTGGGAAAACCCAAAGGCTTTCTATAGGTATGTCAAGAATAAAAGGATGACTAGGGTAGGTATCGGTCCAGTCAAGGATAGTAGTGGGAAGTTGTGTGTGGAGGCGGAGGAGATTGGAGAGACATTAAATCAGTACTTTTCATCAGTATTCACTCAGGAACAGGACACTGTTGCTGATGTGAATATGGAATCACAAATAATTAGAATGGATGCCCTGGAAATATGCAGGGAAGAGGTTTTGGGAATATTGGAAAGGATGAATATAGATAAGTCTCCTGGGCCTGATGGCATTTACCCCAGGATCCTATGGGAAGCTAGGGAGGAGATAGCAGAGCCATTGGCCTGGATTTTTATGTCGTCATTGTCAACGGGAATAGTACCAGAGGACTGGAGGATAGCGAATGTGGTCCCATTGTTCAAGAAAGGGAGTAGGGATAGCCCTAGTAACTATAGGCCAGTGAGTCTGACTTCAGTGGTGGGCAAAGTCTTAGAGAGAATGGTAAGGGATAAGATTTATGAACATCTGGGTAGGAATAACGTGATCAGGGATAGCCAGCATGGTTTTGTGAAGGGCAGGTCGTGCCTCACAAACCTTATTGAGTTCTTTGAGAAGGTGACTAAGGAAGTGGACGAGGGTAAAGCAGTAGATGTTGTGTATATGGATTTTAGTAAGGCGTTCGATAAGGTTCCCCATGGTAGGCTAATGCTAAAACTTCGGAGGTATGGCATTGAGGATACATTAGAGGTTTGGATTAGGAATTGGCTGGCTGGAAGGAGACAGAGGGTAGTAGTTGATGGATTATGTTCATCTTGGAGCGCAGTTACTAGCGGTGTACCACAAGGATCTGTTTTGGGACCATTGCTTTTTGTTATCTTTATAAATGATCTAGAGGAAGGACTTGAAAGCTGGGTAAGCAAGTTTGCGGATGACACAAAAGTCGGTGGAGTTGTGGATAGTGAGGAAGGAAGTGATAGGTTACAGCGGGATATAGATAAGTTGCAGAGCTGGGCGGAAATGTGGCAAATGGAATTCAATGTAGCTAAGTGCGAAGTCGTTCACTTTGGTAGAAATAACAAGATGATGGATTACTGGGCTAATGGTAGGCTACTTGGTAGTGTGGATGAGCAGAGGGATCTTGGTGTCCATGTACACAGATCTCTGAAAGTTGCCACCCAGGTAAATAGTGCTGTGAGGAAGGCATATGGTGTACTGGGCTTTATTGGCAGAGGAATTGAGTTCCGGAGTCCTGAGGTCATGTTGCAGTTGTATAAGACTCTGGTGAGGCCTCATCTGGAGTATTGTGTGCAGTTTTGGTCGCCATACTATAGGAAGGATGTGGAAGCTTTAGAACGAGTGCAGAGGAGGTTTACCAGGATGTTGCCTGGAATGGTAGGAAAATCTTATGAGGAAAGGCTGAGGCACTTGGGGCTGTTCTCATTGGAGAAGAGAAGGTTTAGGGGAGATCTGATAGAAGTGTATAAGATGATTAGGGGTTTAGATAGGGTAGATACTAAGAACCTTTTACCGCTAATGGAGTCAGGTGTTACTAGGGGACATAGCTTTAAATTAAGGGGTGGTAGGTATAGGACAGATGTTAGGGGTAGATTCTTCACACAGCGGGTTGTGAGTTCATGGAAAGCCCTGCCCGTATCAGTGGTGAACTCTCCTTCTTTATGGTCATTTAAGCGGGCATTGGATAGGCATTTGGAAGTTATTGGGCTAGTATAGGTTAGGTAGGATTCGGTCGGCGCAACATCGAGGGCCGAAGGGCCTGTACTGCGCTGTATCCTTCTATGTTCTATGTATCCTTCTATATAATAGCGACCTACGGAGCTACATTTTCCTTACAGAAGGAAGTGCTTGTATGGAATGAACTGTTAGAGGAAGTGGTGGAGGCTGGTACAATTGCAACATTTTAAAAGGCATCTGGATGGGTATATGAATAGGAAGGGTTTGAAGGGATATGGGCCAAGTGTTGGCAAATGGGACTAGATTGGGTTAGGATATCTGGTTGGACCAAAGGGTCTGTTTCTGTGCTGTACTTCTCTATGACTCGATGACTAACGTTTGCTGTGCCTTGCTGTTTCTTAGTTCCACTCAAATTGATTTTTAAAACTTAATTCAGGGATATAGGGTTCACTGTCTTATCCAGCATTTAACCGCCCATCCATAACTGCCCTTGAAGAAGGTAGTAGTGAGTTTGAACAGCTAAATGTCACTTGGTGTCAAACACCAATAATGCCATTAAGGAAGGAGTTCCAGGATTTTAAACACAGTGACAGTGAAGGAACAGTAACAAACTTCAATGTTAGGATAATCGTGATCCATTGATCCAAGTTCCTCTCTTTCTAACATATTGATTACACCCTTTATAACAGGTGCTACTCCAGCTTCTTTCCACCTATCCATTCCATCGGCCTTTCTTTTCCAATCTCAGTCACTCTGCAGCCTTGTCACTGTAAAGGAATTAGATCAATCCATTTACATCAATTCATGCATTCAAAACAACTTTTTGTGAATTCTGCATGCACACAGATGCCTTTAATATAGGCTTTATAATTTGAATTTTGATCCAATTTGATACTGCAAGTATATTAATCCTGGTCCTGCCAAGATACAGTCCAGTCATCTTGTACAGGTCCCACCTGTTTAAAACCAGTCCCATTTCATCAGGGATCAGATGCCCTTACTCCTGCATCATCAATTTTCCAACCACTTGCTCAATTCTCCCATTTCATGCTTAATAACATGTGGGACACGGGTAATCTGAGAATACTGCTTTGGAGCCCTCTGGTTCTTTTCCCCAATTACAATAAACAGGTACATACAGAAATGAATACAATGCTGTTGAAGTCTAAAGTGTTTAAAAAAGTAACGTAACTAACTTGCTTATACACAGTATGTCTCAACTTAAAAAAACAAATAATTCTGTATTCTTCTTAACCTGTTCTGTCACCTTCATAGTTGTGCACATGTGACAATGTTGCTCCTTTAACAAACTTATGTTGTCCTTAATTTTTTTTTCCCAAAATGGGTTGTAAAAGGCAGAGTTACAGATCTGTCTGGGTAGAGGCCACTTTGATTATGGCTAACAGATACTGCCTAAGGCAACAATTAGGGAAATGGGCTTTTAGGTGTTTTTTTAAAGAACACTTAAAACAATGAAAGGGGAGAAACTAGTTCTCCCAGTTTAGGGATTTTTTTGGTTTGGTTTAGATGTTAGCTAGAGTGAAGAGAGGTTCCATACTGATTCTCTCTCTGACATCTCTCCTGTGTTTGATTTTACATTTTTGCCAAGGAGTGTGTTTATGGGGGTATTGCTGGAAATTGGACCTGCATCATTAAGTTGTGATAGAGTTGGTTGGGTTTT
This sequence comes from Hemiscyllium ocellatum, assembly GCF_020745735.1. Lineage (NCBI taxonomy): Eukaryota > Metazoa > Chordata > Chondrichthyes > Orectolobiformes > Hemiscylliidae > Hemiscyllium > Hemiscyllium ocellatum. Next base: position 21,369,112 of record NC_083412.1, on the reverse strand, counting down.
CAGATAGGGTAAATTATTCTACATTCTATTCTCTTTTGTTCACGTTTCACTCAGTAAGTAAATTCTGTTTTGTTTAATACTGAGTGGTTTGACACTTGTATTGCTCCTGGAATATACACCTTACATCTGCTTAAAACAACTAGAAAAGTTAGGGTCAGGGCTACCTTCTCAAAATATTTTCAGAGAGTCGGGCCTGGTCCATAACACACCACAGTTTCTGTTCCTCTATCACTTTTAAAATTCTATTTCATATTTCATCTCGTCATTCTTCCCACCAAAATGTACTACTTCATATGTAAGAGTGGTGTTAATAACCTCCCCTGAACGCCTCCTTCCTTCCAGCCTTGATGGTTTCTTTAAACATCAGTTACTACAAGTGGTGGAATTGCCCTTCACTGATTAGTCATGAAAGCACCGATTATTCTGGGCTTTATAAATATAGCCAGGACGTTATGTTAAACTCATATTATAACGAAAGTTGGCCCTAGCTGGATTAGTGTGTGTAATTATGGGCCTCCCTTTAGGAAGGACATTAAGCTTTTTGTGAACATACCAAAAAAAATGTTTTAAGGATTTAGGCGACTACACTAATCCAAAAAGAAAACATTGCTGATGCTGCAAATTTGAAATAAAAGCAGAAATACTCAGGTATTCCAGCATCATTTGTGTAAAGAAAAACAGAGGTAACACTTCAGGTGATCTCTAGTGCCAAGCGACTATGATATATTTGGCACCAGAGATAGCGACCAAATGTTTGGCTGCTTATCATTTCCTCTAGCCTTTTGAAAGGATGTTTTCTGCTGCCCTGGCTCTGCACTTAATCAGTCTTCAGATTTCATCCTATTGCCCGCAATGCCCTTGCTCTTACCTTGCCCACAAGAGTCACCTTAAGCTTCAAATGCTATTCCAATTTCCTATATCCCTTACTGACCTGAGGACTTGAGTTAAATATCACATTGGTAGTTTGAGTTTTATTGAATTTAAATTTCCCAAACTTAAAAAGAAGCCAGCCTAATGGTGACCACCACCTGTTGTTGAAAACTGCTTGGTCCACTAATGCCTTAGCATGGTGGACTTTTGAATACCCTCTTGACAATTAGGGATGGGTAATAAATGCTGGCCCAGTAAATGGCAAGCCTCTGTTTTGATATGATGCTGATCTGTCATCTTGAATGGAGTCCATAAGAATGTTACTGCCATAGATAATCTCAGAATCCCTTCGGTACAGAAGCAAGTCATTCGAATCATTGAGTCCACACCAACCCTCTAAAAAGCAGTCCATCCAGACCCCTACCCTATGTAAATCTGTATTTCCCATTGCTAATCCACCTAGCCTACGCATTCCTGGACACTATGGACAATTCACCTAACCTGCACATCTTTGGACTGTGGGAGGAAACCGGAGCACCCACAGGAAACCCATGCAGACACTGGAGGAAAGTGCAAACTCCACACAAATATTCACTGAGGATGGAATCAAACCTGGGTCCCTGGCACCGAGAGGCAGCAGTGTTAGCCACTTAGCCACCATGTATCCTGGTCCAACAATCTGAATAGTTGGTATAGGGATGGTTATGGCCACAGCTCAGCTGCATAAAGCAGAGGACAATGGTCAAAGGATGTTGCGTGGCCGGAAGCCTGTGCCCAGTGGTATACTACAGGGCTTGCATCTAGGTCCCTCGCTGTTTTGGGTTATACCTTAATAATCTAGACACAAATATAGGAGACAAAATCACTTAGTTGGCAGATGACACCAAAATTGATGATGTGGTAAATAATGAGGAGAAAGCCTTAAAGTTCAGACTGATAAACAATGCCTGGTCAGATGGGCTAATCAATGGCAAATGGAATTTAATCCTGACAATTGTAAAGTGATGTATTTTGGGAAGACAAGGCAAGGGTTTTCACATCGAATGGTAGGTCTTAGGAAATACAGAAGATCACAGGGATCTTGGTGTACCTGACCAAAACTTCTTGAAGGCAACAGGACAGATAGATAGGGTGGTTATGGCAGCATTTGAGATATTTGCCTTTATTAATCAAAGCACTGAATACAAGAGCAAGAATGTTCTGTTAGAGCTGTTAGGCCACAGGTGGAGTACCATGTGCAGTTCTGCTCACTACATTATAGGAAGGATGTCATTGCACTAGACGGGCTGAACAGAATCACCAGGATGTTGCTTAGGTTGGAACAATTCAGAGTTGTTTCCTTTGAGCAAAACTAAATATCACATAACACCAGGTTATGGTCCAACAGTTTTATTTGAAAGTACAAGCTTCCAACTAAACCTGTTGGATTATAACCTGGTGTTGTGCGATTTTCAACTTTGTCATCCTTGTCCAACATCAGCAATTCCACATAATTCCTTTGAGCAAAGAAGGTTGTGAAGGGCCCTGACTGAGATGTATAAATTTCTGGGGGATAGACAGAAATTTCTCCCCTGAGCAGAGGAATCAATAATCAGGAGATTTTGAGGACATTTGAGGAAACAGCTTTCCACCCAGAAGGTTATAGATACCTGGAACTCACCTGTCTAAAAAGTGTGGAAGAAGCAGAAACCTCAAGATATTGAGATAAACACTTGAAACACCATAGCATACAAGGCTACAGGCCAAGTGCCAGAAAATCACATTATAGCAGATGGATATTTGATGACTAGTGTAGACATCGAATAGAATACCAAGACTGCTAAAAGATGTGATTCTGTCCACTAAGTCTACACTGACCTTCTGAACAGCATCCTAACCAAACCCATAATGCACGTAGCATTGCATTTCCCGTGGCTAATCCACCTGGCCTGCACATCCCTGGTCACTATGGGCAATTTAGCATGGCAACCTGAGCACCCAGTGGAAACCCACACAGACACAGGGAGAATGTGCAGTCATCAAAGACTGGACTCAAACCCAGGTCCCTGGAACTGTGAGGCAGCAGTGTGAATCATTGTGTAATCTTAAACACTATGGGCTGAAGGGTATCTGTCCATGCTGTAAATATTCTGACTCTCTAAGCTCTAAATAGCCTCAAGCATCCACTCTATTGCTATAAGGAAGTAGTGTAAATGAGTTCCAGGTTTCACAGCCAAAACAAATTCAAATAATTGTCTGGTAGCACAGAAATCAAGAGGGGGTGAAAGGAAGGTAGAAGGTGCTCTGATGTCCAGAGCATCAGAGGCAATGTCCTCGCAATGAACACATTTGAGTTTAAAAGGCACATGAATAAGTACAGGAAAAGGAAAGGTCTAGAGGGATATGGGCCAGGAGCAGGCAGGTGGGACTGGTTCAGTTTGGGATTATGTTCATCATGGACTGGTTGGACCGAAGAGTCCGTTTCCGTGATGTATGACTCTATAACTTGAGTACTGCTGAAAAAGGACAGTTTCATCAAATCTTTTTGCCTTGTATTCTTCAAAAATAACAGCGTAAAGGGGCCATTTTATCCTGTAGGAGAAAAGAATGCAGATTGATTATAAGTGGACTCTGATTGGTAGAGGCATTGCCATAGAAAATGACTGGATAATGGACAGTCCAGTCAGAATATTTCTCATTCTACATCATGTCATCACCAGGTCATCTCCTCTGCCCTGAAGCTCTTCAACCATGTCCTGAATTCTTAGCTACCTTCTCCCCAGCCTCACCCCACTCCCATTTATCTCTCCACCCCGGAGGCTCCCAGCCTGTTTCCTGACGAAAGGCTTTTATTCGAAACGTTGGTTTGCCTGCTCCTCGGATGCTGCCTGACCTGCTGTGCTTTTCCAGCACCACTCTAATCCTGACTCTGATCTCCAGCATCTGCAGGCCTCACTTTTGCCTTCATGCAAAGACAAGCCATGCTCACTTCGCTTTCCTAAATGTGCACTATCACACTATCAATATATTACTGAATCAGTGGTTCGGAACTGAGCTAGTGAGTGGATCAATGGATGGATGAGTGAATGGATGAGAAGATCAGAGTCATAGTGATACAGCATGGAAAGAGACCCTTCACTCCAACTTATCCATGCCGATCAGATATTCTAAATTAATCTAGTCCCTAAATTAATCTAGTCAGCATTTGGCCCAAATCCCTCTAAACCCTTCATATTCATATACCAACTAGATACCTTTTAAATGCCGTAATTGTATCACCTTCCACTACCTCCACTGGCAGTTCATTCCATACATGCATCATCCTGTGCAAAAAAGTTGCCCTTAGGTCCCCTTTGTATATTCCCCCTCTCACTTTAAACCTATGTCCTCTAGCTTTAGACTTCCCAACTCTGGTGAAAAGACTTTGACCTATTTACCCTATCCATGCCTGTCATGAGTTATATACCTCTAAGGTCACCCTGCAGCCTCTGATGCTCCAGGGGAAATAGCCCCAGCCTATTCAGCCTCTCCCTATAGCTCAAACCCTGGCAACATCCTTGTAAACCTTTTCTGCACCAAGTTTTACACCATCTTTCCTAAAGTAGGGAGACTAAGGTGAGTGGGTAAGTCAATGTGCAAGAAAGGGCAGGTGAGGAAAATGGGCAGAGCAGCAGATGGGAACATGGTGAGGTAGAATGACAATAATTGGAGGGGTAATCAGCTTTTTTTGAAGGGTGGTGTTGAGTGTTGGATGGCCAGTCGTGAGGGTTTACTGGATTATTAAATCAGGGCTGTTTAGAAAGTATGGCTACACGGGAGTTGCAATAGAATTTCTTTCCTTTATCATTTCCACTGTAACTAATCACAGCTAAGTATATCAGGACAGCCTGAAGTCTCCAACACTAACTCTTAGCTGGAGACTTTTGTTGAGGGTTCTGGAGGTTAGGGAAATTGCCTATCAGAAGTTTAAACTTCCTGCCGTTGTCTGTCTGGTCTCATGACAATTCAAAGAGAAGATCTAGGCCATAATTTGTAGTTTCTCCATTTTATGCCAGCAGGGAAGCTCATCCTTCCTTTGTCACAGCTAACTACTTAAACTATAGCTTCAAATTTTAAGACGACAAGTTGCATAAATGGTTAGTTTTGGAGATTTCACACAGGAATGATGAGACAAGGTTGTCATTCCTGCAGCTGACCATTATTGGTAAACTGCTATCAGTACAAAAAAAAAAATTCAAGGATAACATATAGACATAAATATTCCAAGTTTAATCTGCTGGCTCAAAATTCTCCACCCAAAGGCTGCTTCATATAAAACCTACTTTGTCTCCCAAACTGGCTGAGAACGGTCATGAGTACTGCTAAGAAAACCACCATAACACTCCATAATGCAACGATTAGCAACAGGCATTGTCATTTTACCCCAGTGTATATTAAGCATATGGGGAGGGCTCTTATGGTACAATGTTATTATCCCTAGATCTGAGCCAGAACACTTGGGTTGAAGTCCCACTTGTTCTAGGTATGTGATAACACATCTGAATAAATGTATTATTACAGTCAAATGTGGCCTTGAGGTTTGCTGCTTTAAGTTGAATTGAATTATCAGGAATGGCAAGTTTTGCTTCTCCTGGAATACTTCATGGCTTGTTAAAAAAAAACAGACAAAGCAAAAGGTTAAAAAAGAGCCCAAGACTTATCAAACCTAGAGATCACAAGCAAAATGGAAAATCTTGAGTTAAATGGTAATGAAATTGTACTACTGCAAACCAAAGAATTTCTGACAAAATATTTAAAATTTAAAGACCCATTATGTACTTACAAGTAGTTCCATATGTGGTCATGACCACCTCCACAGCACAGGCGTGTAGAGATCCATGAAATGTAGCATCATTCAACAACTTGCTACAAAACAGAGGGGAAGAGATCATATGAAAATAGATCTTTTTTTAAAAAAACAGGTGAATTGGTTTCATGTTTTCGGAAGGAAATCTAAATAAAATTTACCTAAAATTTTGGACAGAGAGACGTTCTTCTTCCTGGAAATATAATACAGACTAGTGACTAAACAAACTTAGGCACAGAACACAGCTTTCCAAAAGCATTACTAAAGCAATTCATCCCATGGCAAAGCAGTTGAGTTAAACAGTGTAGAACTAGACCTGAAGTTTGAAAGCCTTTACAGAAAAGAACAAATCAACCTGCTTTAATTGACAAAATCCTCCTCTGGGCCTTCAACCTGTCTGTTTGACCACTACATTGTACTTTGTTCCATATCTAGGTTGTCACTCTAGAGGACTGAACAGGATGATATTACAGTGGCATGTTTCAGAAGAGATGTGCAACAGATACCTTGTTTGTCTGTTGAAGGGACATTAGAAAGTCTATGACACAATTAAACATTCTTAGGGTCTTTGTTCTAGACAAGAGTTTCCCTCAAGATGATAAAAGAATATTAAGCAACACTCCTATTGCAAATTACAGCACATTTCTAGCAGAAAATGAACAATTTTATTGAATGATGTTATATAGATATATAACTAAGTTTAACATTATCTAACAGCTAACCCAATGCCACTATCTAGCAATCTAGCGAAGCAAGGCTCCTTGGGCAAAAGTGACTATAATATAGAACTCTTCATTAAGATGGTGAGTGGGACTGTTGATTCAGGAAATTTTGATGGAATGAGGCACAAGCTGGCCATGAGAAACATTACTTAAGGGTTACTTGAAGTGGTTTGGCTAAGACAAACATTTCAAGAATGCATAGATGAACTGCAACAATTGTTCATTCCTGTTGAGCCCAAAAAGAAAATGGGGAAGGCATCCCAACCATGGCTAAGTAGGGAAATTGTGGATATTATTAGATTGAAGAGGTATACAAATTGGACAAAAAAAAACAGGCCTGAGGACTGGGAGCAGTTTAGAATTCAGCAAAGGAAGACAAAGGATTAAATAAGAAGAGGGGCAAGAGATAACAAGATTAGCAGGCAGGGAACATACTGATTGACTGTAAGTATGCAAACAGAAAGAGAATAGTGAAAACAAATGCAGGACCTTTCGGTCAGAAACAGGGGAATGATGAATAATGGAGAATGAACATAGGACAGGCAAATTAAGTACATGTCTTGGTTCTGTCTTCACAAAGATGAAACTAAGCTCCCAAAAATGTTGGGGAAACAGTCTCCAAAGGGAGGTACTGAAGGAAAACAGTATTTGCAGGCAAATTGTAAAGAGATGGGAATAAAGATCAATAAATCCCCAGGGTATATAATCTACATTCAAGAGTACTTAAGGAAATTGACATAGATATAGTGGACACATTGGTGGTCAGCTATCAAGATTTAGTAGATTCTGAAACAGTTCCTATGGATTGGAGACTAGCTAATGTAACTCCACCATTTAAAATGGATAGAAAGAAAACAGGGAATTATTGATCGGTTGGTTTGACATTGGTAGTGGAGAAAATGTTAGAGACTGTGAAAAAAAGATCTAATAGCACAACAATTGAAAAATAGTGATGGGATCAGATAGAGACAGCATGGATTTACCAAAGAGAAACCATGCTTGACAAATTTATTGGAATTTCTTTCAAGGATGTAACTAGTACAGTTGACAAGGGGAGCTAGTGGATCGCTCTGGTCTTTTGGGTTTCCAGGTGGCTTTCCATAAAGTAGTCGAGTAAAAAGTGAGGTCTGCAGATGCTGGAGATCAGAGCTGAAAATGTGTTGCTGGTTAAAGCACAGCAGGTCAGGCAGCATCCAAGGAACAGGAAATTCGATGTTTCGGGCCAGAGCCCTTCATCAGGAATGAGGAGAGTGTGCCAGGCAGGCTAAGATAAAAGGTAGGGAGGAGGGACTTGGGGGAGGGGCGATGGAGATGTGATAGGTGGAAGGAAGTCAAGGTGAGGGTGATAGGCTGAGTGGGGTGGGGGTGGAGAGGTCAGGAAGAAGATTGTAGGTTAGGAGGGCGGTGCTGAGTTCGAGGGAACCGACTGAGACAAGGTGGGGGGAGGGGAAATGAGGAAACTAGAGAAATCTGAGTTCATCCCTTGTGGTTGGAGGGCTCCCAGGCAGAAGATGAGGCGCTCTTCCTCCAACCGTCGTGTTGTTATGTTCTGCCAATGGAGGAGTCCAAGGACCTGCATGTCCTCATTGGAGTGGGAGGGAGAGTTAAAGTGTTGAGCCACGGGGTGGTTGGGTTGGTTGGTCCGGGCGTCCCAGAGGTGTTCCCTGAAGCGTTCCGCAAGTAGGCGGCCCGTCTCCCCAATATAGAGGAGGCCACATCGGGTGCAGCGGATGCAATAGATGGTGTGTGTGGAGGTGCAGGTGAATTTGTGGCGAATTGGAAGGATCCCTTGGGGCCTTGGAGAGAAGTAAGGGAGGAGGTGTGGGCGCAAGTTTTACATTTCCTGCGGTTGCAGGGGAAGGTGCCGGGAGTGGAGGTTGGGTTGGTGGGGGGTGTGGACCTGACGAGGGAGTCACGAAGGGAGTGGTCTTTGCGGAACGCTGATAGGGGAGGGGAGGGAAATATATCCCTGGTGGTGGGGTCCGTTTGGAGGTGGCGGAAATGACGGCGGATGATATGCTGTATACAGAGGTTGGTGGGGTGGTAGGTGAGAACCAGTGGGGTTCTGTCTTGGTGGTGGTTGGAGGAGCGGGGCTCAAGGGCGGAGGAGCAGGAAGTGGAGGAGATGCGGTAGAGGGCATCGTCGATCACGTCTGGGGGGTATCTGCGGTCCTTGAAGAAGGAGGCCATCTGGGCTGTACGGTATTGGAACCGGTCCTCCTGGGAGCAGATGCGGCGGAGACGAAGGAATTGGGAATATGGGATGGCGTTTTTACAGGGGGCAGGGTGGGAGGAGGTGTAGTCCAGGTAGCTGTGGGAGTCAGTCGGTTTATAGTAGATGTCTGTGTTGAGTCGGTCGCCTGAGATAGAAATGGAAAGGTCTAGGAAGGGGAGGGAGGAGTCTGAGACAGTCCAGGTGAACTTGAGGTCGGGATGGAAGGTGTTGGTAAAGTGGATGAACTGTTCAACCTCCTCGTGGGAGCACGAGGCAGTGCCGATACAGTCATCGATGTAGCGGAGGAAAAGGTGGGGGGTGGTGCCAGTGTAGTTGCGAAAGATGGACTGTTCCACATATCCTACGAAGAGACAGGCATAGCTGGGGCCCATGCGGGTGCCCATGGCAACTCCTTTAGTTTGGAGGAAGTGGGAGGATTGGAAAGAGAAGTTATTCAGGGTGAGGACCAGTTCAGTCACTCAAAGGAGGGTGTCAGTGGAAGGGTACTGGTTGGTGCGGTGGGAAAGAAAGAGGCGGAGGGCTTTGAGTCCTTCGTGATGGGGAATGGAGGTGTACAGGGACTGGATGTCCATCGTGAAGATAAGGCGTTGGGGACCGGGGAAGCGAAAATCATGGAGGAGGTGGAGGGCGTGGGTGGTGTCCTGAACGTAGGTGGGGAGTTCTTGGACTAAAGGGGACAGAACCGTGTCGAGGTACGCGGAGATGAGTTCGGTGGGGCAGGAGCAGGCTGAGACAATGGGTCGGCCGGAGCAGTCAGGTTTGTGGATTTTGGGCAGGAGGTAGAAACGGGCGGTGTGGGGTTGTGGGACTATGAGGTTGGAGGCGGTGGATGGGAGATCCCCTGAGGTGATGAGGTTATGGATGGTCTGGGAGATGATGGTTTGGTGGTGGGAGGTGGGGTCATGGTCAAGGGGGCAATAGGAGGAGGCGTCCGCGAGCTGGCGTTTGGCCTCAGCGGTATAAAGGTCAGTGCGCCAAACTACTACTGCGCCTCCCTTGTCTGCCGGTTCCCTCGAGTTCAGCACCGCCCTCCTAACCTGCAATCTTCTTCCTGATCTCTCCGCCCCCACCCCACTCCATCCTATCACCCTCACCTTGACTTCCTTCCACCTATCACATCTCCATCGCCCCTCCCCCAAGTCCCTCCTCCCTACCTTTTATCTTAGCCTGCCTGGCACACTCTCCTCATTCCTGATGAAGGGCTCTGGCCCGAAACATCGAATTTCCTGTTCCTTGGATGCTGCCTGACCTTTAACCAGCAACACATTTTCAGCTTTCCATAAAGTCCCACCTAAGAGATTAGCTTGTAAAATTTAACTGCATAGGATTGGGGGTGGTGTACCCAACATGAATAGAAAACTGGCTGGTAGACTAAAGTAGTGATTAATGGGGTATTGCAGGGATCAGTGCTTGCATCCCCCAGCTATTTGCAATATATATATATATATATATATATAAATTATTTTGATGAGGGAAACAGCTGTAAAATCTTCAAGTTTGCATAAACTGGGTGGGATGCAGAGATACTTCAGTGCGATTGGGAAAAGCTGAATAAGTGGACAAATGCATGACAGATGAAGCATAATGCAGATAAATGTGATGTTATCCACTTGGGTAGCAAATCCACGAAGGCCGATTATCTGAATGGTGTTAGAACAGAAAAGGTAAGGTGCAATGAAACCTGCGTATCCTTGTACACAGGTCACTGAAAGTAAGGAGAAAGTGAGGTCTGCAGATGCTGGAGTATCAGAGCTGAAAATGTGTTGCTGGAAAAGCGCAGCAGGTCAGGCAGCATCCAAGGAACAGGAAATTCGACGTTTCGGGCATAAGCCCTTCATCAGGAATGTTCCCTACTGAAATTAAATAGCATAGTATTTAAAGTTAAACACAGAGCAATAATGGTCACTTGAATGATCTGGTGGAAGGTAAATAGGGTCAATGAAACCATATCCCAGCAAGATGTATAGGTGCAAAACTGAGGAGGACAAAATTTTTGATTATGTAGGTACTTTAAATCAGACAATCTTGAAATAAAACCACCATAGTATTCTATACTTATTAAATCATTTCACTTTAAAGCTCAGCCAGATTAGTTTAGAATTGAAAAGACCACCAGATATCATAACTTATTGTTATATTATTTGTTCATGTATCATTGGCAAAAGTCAACACTTGTTGACACCTATAACAATGGCAGCAAACTGTCTTCTTGAATTGCTGCAGTGCATGCAAAATATCAACATCTACGATACTGTTATTATGAGGTTGAAGGCATATAATCTATCTTTAAGAGAGAGAGAGAATGCTTTTCTGAACTGAGAGATTACAAGCACCTGTGTGTATGTGACTAGATGGCATTCCCAGAGTGTACTGGAAAATTGAAAATGTGTGACAATTGGCTGTGAAATGAATACCTGAGTTTTGGTTGCTGTTTTGACAACAATTCGAATTTAACCAGTGTAAATTATGCCCCAGGATACTAAAACTCAATTGAGTTTGCATTTATTACTTTGCCAATATCGAACCAATGAGACGGTCCGATGTTGGGAGTATAAGAATGCGGACATTTTCAATATTGGTTAGAGAGCAATTGCCATCTAACAGTGACCAATTGATAGAGTCGGAGTGCTAACTGCCCACCTAACACCTTGCTCTCAAAGAAATTAGAAAACACTCTATCAAAGGTACTTTTCCATGTAAGATCCACTCGCAGTAAAAGGACGATGACTCTGGGACATCAGCAGCTGGAAGAGTGAAGACAAATGGGAAGACAAGACTGTGTGGTCTTAAAATTAAGTCAATATAACATTTATCAGTGTTTTATTGGAACAGTGTATCTTTTATAAAGTTGGAGTCAGATAGTAAGTAGTTAAGAAAAGGTGGCCTTGAATTGGTGAATAGTTGTTGTGTAGTGTACATGATCAGAGTTAAGAAAATGAAGTGTTATTTTATTTAAATAGTGGAATTTAGAAGTTCTCTGTCACTCATATTTAACAGATTATGAGACGAGCATAATTTTCTGGGCATTTGGTTTAATTACCAGTGGGGTTTGCTTGCGTGTCGTAACACTGTCCAAAGTATATTCATGAATTCTGACCAATCACAGCAAAGAAATGATGTGTTTAACTTAATGGGAAATTAGCAAATGGAAATATTCCATTTGGCTGCAGCTCATTTTCTTTAAAAGATTCCCAGATTCACTCCAATCAAGATTCTGGTCACTGGAATGATTTTCATCTCTTTTATTTCCTTATTTTAATAGCAATTGAAACTTACCGATTTCAACATAGATTCCATAACCCTATAATACAAACGTACACCAAGCTTATATCGCTGAAAGGAAAGAAAATAATTTGATCAGAACAATAAATTATTTGTTTAAAGCATATTAGATAAATATTTATGGCATTTTGAAAGCAAGCAAAAATAAAAAATACCTGAGAGCCGATCTCAGCCCATCCTTCTCCAACAGCCTGAGCAAAGCTTTCCCGAAACTTATGACCCAGATTCTCCACTCTACTAATAATATCATTAGTAGGGTTCACTGTACAATTCTAGAGAAGTATAAAGACATTCAAATCATTACTTATGCAATGGAAAGCAACAGCTAGATAGTAAAGAAGCCCCTTTAAAAAACAGGACTTTTCAAACCTACACTGAATTAAAGCTATGAGATGAGATGTACCTAACAAAAATTACCAAAGGTAATTATTGAAGTAATTGGGAGAACAAAGTGCAGAAAAATAAGCATTATTTAAGATGCAAATTCCATGTAAGAGTACTAAAAATTCTCCCGAACTAAAATGTCTTAAATGCACAATCCCCTATAATTTAAACGAGAGGATTTACATAAAATAATGACTCAAATTTTGAAGTCAACAGCAAAGCATTTGCTATTGACTTTGAAGAAAGCCACCACAAGGATCTCGCAAGTTACATGGTGTGGATTTTATCTTTCCCACATTAATTTTCTTTTGATGCCAGCTATACTGAACTACTGGCATCCAGGAGTGATATCCAGGAGGTGGACAGCATGGTGGCGCAGTGGTTAGCACTGCTGCCTCACAGAGCCAGAGACACGGGTTCAATTCCCGCCTCAGGGAATGTTTGCACATTCTCCCCGTGTCTGCGTGGGTTTCCTCCGGTTTCCTCCCACAATCCAAAAATGTGCAGGTTAGGTGAATTGGCCATGGTAAATTTCCCATAGTGTTAGCTGAAGAGGTAAGTGTAGGGGAATGGGTCTGGATGGGTTGCGCTTCAGCAGGTCAGTGTGGACTTGTTGGGCTGAAGGGCCTGTTTCCACACTGTAAGTAAGTAAGTAATCTAAATACAGATTTACAAACCAGTTTTTAGACAAACTAGGAAATAAAAGGCAGGTTATATCACTTTGTATAATTTTTATAGGAAACAAAACAAAGACTGGAACAAGCGCAAATTAAAAGGTAGAAGCTCAATTATTAAACAAACTTCAAATTTGAAAAGATCCAGATAATTTCCAAAAGGAGATAGAAAAAAAATCAAACAGAAAATGTGTTCTCAAGGCGAGCAAACTTGTTGAGCAGGACAAAGAAGGCAAATATGCTCCCATGTCTTCAAGTTTTAACCATAACAGCATTAAAAAGTTACGTGCTAATTTGGTGATGTACAGTTAATTTCCATTTTGGTAGGGAATTGTTCTTAGCAACCTCCACATTTCAGCATTTAGCTGCACGTGTACAAGCAGACATTAATGTCAGCTTCATAGCAATGATGACAAACACCAACAATTTGTCATCGTTAAAATATAATCTGGACTAAAAACTACTGAGATAAATGAAAGCTACCTATGGTACATTTCGTGAAAGCTACAATGTAATGTAATTATGAATCTACAATTGACAGCAGGAGGAGTGAGTCATACAAGTAGATTATGAAAGAAGCTGATATGTCATAATCATAGATCAAGACTAAATTTCAATTTATAATATAATTTAGCAATAAAAAGTTCACCTTGAAGGATTCCAACATATATGATACACATACGTTATAGGTCCAGCACATTTTTAATGGTAAAACGGCAAAAACTGCCAATTAATTTTTTTTCAATGCAAAATGAACACTAAAAAACTTTATCGTCTAGAAACCTGCACACTAACTATATTAGTTTAAGTTTTCAACTATGTTACAAAGTAATTCAAACATTTGACAACCATAAGTTTTCCAGCTTATGAATTTCCATAAAAATATACAGTCTATAGAAATAGCATAACACACAACAATGTCAAAAACCTCTTGATAGGACAGGGTAGCATTAGTAGTTGATTATTTTTGAACCAACCTTTCTTTGATTTAAAAAAAACTAATGTTCCCCTCAGGTCTTTTATCCTCACTACAAAATCCACTTACATCAAAGTATGCTTTAAGTGTATTTGAAGGTTTGTCATCAGCTGTATTTAAAATCATCTGTAACTGCTGGATGGTGTTCATTGCGGTCCTGCATAGGAAAGCAATGGATGAATAAAGCAAAAATTAAGGAACAAATACCTGGCATGTACTCAAATCACACTGACACCATAAAACAAACAATTCTACACATCTAATGACATCTTAAAATCTGTTCATCTCATTTTCCAAGACATATTGTCATAGCTGAACTCTTCCACAACTATTTAAATGACAAAAAACAATTTACAACAGCAACTACATTAATGGAATACATTACATAAACATTAAACAGAAAGAAGTGTGTACAAACAGAAACATTGAAGTGGTAAAAACCATTAAAACTGGTATATTTTAAAATAAATTATTTAACAGTGACTACTTATAACAAATTAAGCAATAATATCTTACGCTCATTTTAACATCACTACCATGGCATTGCAAAAGTTTCTTTTTATTTGTGCATTGATGGTGTCTTTTCTTTTCAGAAAATGGCAATTGATAGAACACAACTATAATATTAAGTCACAAAATAATACTTTTACTTAAAATTTTTCAACAGAATGATAATATGATTTTTCTTTCCTACACTGCCTCAGGAACACCGAAGAGGGAAGCTTACTTCCTTAAAATATGGAATCTGCATGAATAACAATGCACTGCTCCACCTTGATTGACAAATTCAAACACTGTTTGTAGTAACAGCCCTTGTGTAAATGTAGTCCATGAAATACACATACGTTCTTCAACTCCATCACCACACCCTTACGCATTGATCTGCATCTGTGTAACTGCAAACAACATAACTGGTCCAAAACACGCACAAGAATTCTTAGAGGTATGGCATTCTCAACAGAAATCTCAAAAATCACTGATCCAAAAATAAATAAAATTGACAACATCCACACAATTCAATCAAACCAAATTAGATGTGCTGTGATCACTACTAAATGGGGTTTACAGCCTCTTGTGCTATCAGGGAAGCAAGGCTTCTATACGAGAAGTACAACTCATACAATTCAATGAGTTCAATCTATCATGTACTGAGATTAAACCTTACTGAAGGATAGAAGAGACAGAATTCAAAGAGTCAAAACTCTCCAAAACCAGGAAATAAACTAAGTGCAAAAGATGCAATTACTCAAAAAATCTGGCTTGAGACTAATTCAATTATTGAATTGAAATTGGCCTAATTAATCAATATCTTTCAATAACTAGCCAGCCAGATGCAATGTTAAGTGAAGAAAGAATGCTGATGAGCAGAATGGTGGTTCCAGAATATTGATATCATAGTAGCACTTTGAAACAAATGAAGGATTTGCACAACTTCACAATGCATCAGAATTGCAGATTATGATTCTAAAATTGTAGGAAATAAACTATAAAACAAAATATTTGCATGAAATAGAATGACAGTTCTTCTTGCTTCAATCTACATTTCTCAATTTTGATCCTTGCTGTATTAGGATAACTGCAATTCTAATTAAGTTTCAAGTGAATGATCAATTTATAAGTCACAACTTAAGAGCTAATTGTCACAAAGTCCATACCCAAACAAATAAATCAATGGTTCTAACACGGATTGACTTTTGCAATTCATTCTAGCATGAAGAGTTAAAAATGTTTCAACATTCACATTAGCAAAATGGGTCACCACGATATTGTCAGTCCACATACAGACCAAATGGACTTTGAAAATCTGGTTGAGCAATAATTAGGTCACTCAAATTTCAGAGATCGAGTCCAAGTCATATCTATCCATCACAGATGATAGTGGAAATGTAATGTAAATTCCAACATAATATTTGCTTCTCAAATGCAATCCAAGATTCCAGTTTCATGCCTGAATGGGTTTCTTGAATAAATTACTAAAGGGTCACCCAAAATCAAGATTTAGTTGCAATAATCTCAAAAGTATAAGGAGTCACAAAAACATTACCCTACAGAAACCACTGGTTATTTTCTGCAACAGAGGGGATACATCGACTTCCACCAAAGGAAAGTGGTTTAAATCCTGATTTGATACTAACTGCAATTCTTTACAATTGAAGGGAGAATACAGTTAATTGTATCCTTGACCTGCCAGGCTGATGAACCAAACCATGGCTGTCTGCGCATGCATAAACTCAGATGAGTGCACAAAAGGAACAGTTAGTTAAACATGTAGACTTGAAACCTCAAGCATAGTTTTATAGAAAAACTGCTACTGCCATTCAAGGGCCGTTGAATTCAACTCCAATCATCCAAATTGTGGACAGCTCATACAATTATTTTCAAAATGTCTAATTTGAGGCAGTATTTTTTTTTGTCTGGGTCTAAAATATCAGGGCATTATTCAAAAATGCTTTTCTGACAAAAAAAAATCATGAAGTATCTTGTTATTTCCAAGCATAAATCACATCTTTTTAGTTCAATCTCTATTTACAGTATAAATTAGATGCATCGCTAACAGCTTGTAGCCTGAAATATAAAAATCAGATTTATTCAATGCTTTGCCATTTCCAATCATCTTCAGCATTTCAAATTAGACTCCTTTCATTCGAATCTATAGATGTTGTAATAGTAGGCCAAGAAATTTACACTTTAAGCATCTCAGTAAAGAGGTGGGCATCTTGATGGCTCATTTAAAAATAAGAACTCATTGCTAGAAAGTCTGATTAACAGTTCTTTGATTGGACAGGGCTCAAGTATTGCTAAAAAAACTCATTTTGTTAACGCTTTTGTCTCACACTTATCTGGAAAGTTTGCAATAAAAATTCAGTAGGAAAAGCAACATTTATACTGTAGGTATTACATGCAATTTAAATGTTGATTTCCCAAGGAATTTGCATTCTTGCAAAATGTCCTGATGAGTGCAAGATGAAAAGCTTCAATAAAGATGTATTTTTCCATCAATATTCAAATTCTGATAATCAAACAACAGCTAAACCAGATCATAAATATCAAGACCCCATGAAACAGTGCAAAATGCTATGTTTCAAAGATGTGACAAATGAATGGATTCCATGTAATCCAAGATGGAGGACAGAAAAAAAACTTTGACTGCAAGAGCAGCTCCTTTTTTGAAGTATTTTCAGTGTTGGAGTTGATTTCCTCAAATTCGAGGAACAATGATTACTGTTTTATAAATTGTTGCATTGTTTTAGAACTTTGAAAAAAAATCAAAACAACAGCACTTGAAAAAACGAGGAAGGGAGACAAAGGCAGTCACCACATGGTGGGAAGTGAATCAATGGAGAGAGAAACCTATGCTGCTGTCTGACCGAGCAGTGAACCTTCACAGCTACTCCCTCTGCTATTTAATTTCGTGTACCTCTGGACATCCAAGTTCATCGAAGAAAAATAAACAAACAGCGAAATTCACAGCTGACCTTGGAGAGATCACAGCAGGGGAACAACTAAGTGGCTAGTTTTTTTAAAATCTACAATATAGTGGGTCCTTTTTCATTATGTGTTTTACTGAAGTCTGTCTCTTGATTAAACTTTAAAGATACAGAAACAATCTAAGGAACAACATTTTCACACAGAGGGTAGTGCATGTATGGAATGAGCTGCCAGGGAAGCGATGGATGTGGATATGTTTACAACATTTAAAAAGCACCTGGGCCTTTTAAATGTTTACAACATTTTAAGGCATCTGGACATGAATAGGAAGGGTTTAGAGGAATATAGGCCAAATATTGATAAATGGGACAAGATTTATAAAGGATATCCGGGCTGCATGGATTTCCGTGCTATATATCTCTACAACTCTATGAATAGTAAGTGAAAAGAAAAGCACCAAGAAGGAGAAATCATCACCTATTTGCATAAGAAAATCATGGAAAGGAAGGCAAAGGCATTTTCATGATGTACATCCCAATTAAGGTGGCATTGAAATAAAGAAACAAAGAGGAAACCTAGACCAGCTTGACACATTTGACGTGGCAGACCTAAACCTCATCCTCAAACAAGCAGAGGGTGTTTTTGTCAGAAGTGAGGGGCAGAAACAGATGAGGATGAAAACCAACACAAAAAAAGACATTTAAATGTAAAACAACCAACTATAAATGTTTACATTTTCATCTCTGACTGACTTATAATCCAATACACATTCATAACTTAAGATTTTATTATGAAAAAAAAACTGGCACATTTTTGGCAGCATGTTGACATAAACATGAGCAGAAGATTTGTACCTGACAGGAGTTTGGGGAGGAATGACTGTGTGACTGTCTTCAGTCTGCCACTTCTTTGGCGTTCTCTCAAGTTCACATCTTTAAAGAAAATGTATTAATTATCAAAGAATCACAAAGCATGTCAAGATATAGGAGAGAAACAGCACATTCAGGCCACTCTTCTTCACCATTCAATGAGATCATGACTGATTTGGTAATCCCCAACTCCACATCCCTGTCTTTTCCCTACCAAATACTTGGTCTTCTGATTAAAAATCTGTCTACCGCAGCCTTGAACATACTGAACAACATAGCTTCTCTGGCCCTCTGTGGCAAATAGTTCCACAGATTCATAACTCGGAGGAAAATCCTCTTCACCCGTCCTTTATTGGTGACATCCTATTCTGAGGTTATGCTCACCGATTCTCGACTCTCCCATTGCGGGACACAACCTTTCCACGCTTATGCTATCAAGTACTCTAACAATCGTGTTTTCAAGTACATTTAAGTGTTCTTTAATTGCAAAGAGATTAAATTATTTTTTGATAAAATAACATTACCTCATGCCATTCAAATGTTAACTAAATGCAAATTACCAAAATAACCATTTTAGATGA
Organism: Hemiscyllium ocellatum; assembly: GCF_020745735.1. Lineage (NCBI taxonomy): Eukaryota > Metazoa > Chordata > Chondrichthyes > Orectolobiformes > Hemiscylliidae > Hemiscyllium > Hemiscyllium ocellatum. The sequence goes on along the minus strand of NC_083412.1, from coordinate 21,350,264 downwards.
TTCCTACATTATTGGTGCCAATAATAAGTCTATATTTCTGCCAGGTATTTAAATTGCATATTAAAGAAAGACATCACTGAAACTAAGCCCAAACAAGTTTCAATAATAGGATGTTTCATGTGATTTAGCTGAATATCTCAATTTATCCAGATATTACATAGATTATTTATTTCTAAATTTGGTAATTCATTTTTATTGTTGAATGTTACTAAAATCTGCTCCAGCACGTTTTAAAATTTCCTTTCTGAAAGTCAGAGCTGTGCACCAAAATTGAACAAAACTTTATCTTGCCTTGATGAGCTGAACACAAATCTCCTTATCTTTTCAGGAAGTATCTAATTCACTACAGGGGGTAAAAAAAAATGCTCAGAGGGCTAAGTCTACAATTTTTCAACAATGAAAAAGGTTTTAAAAATAAGTTTGGCTCAGACTAATGAGTTGGGATCAAGCTGGCTGCACACTGAATGATCAGACTAATATTGCAATTAAATAGTAGGGCACAGATACATTGCCACTGATTCTTCTATTATAGATAGCTCATTGAAGGCAAATATTAAATAGACATGATGCACTCTCTTGAAAAAACACTTGCTAACTAAAAAAGTTAATCCTCGAAAAGCTATCCTGAGACTTTATCAATCATTGCTGAGCAAGGCAGTAGAAATGTAAGACAGGAGCAAGTTTCTTCATCAACAGCAAAATACAGAATAGGTACTTTTTCCGGACAATCATATTACCTTTGGTCTGGATCTATTTGCAGAGTTTTGTCTTGCTCAAGGAACAATCTTCCATCAAAATCTTTGTTCTTATGGTAAAGCTCTTCATATTGTCTTGAAAGTGACTCAATCTATACAAATGTCACAACAGCCGAAAAAAATTCCGCAAAGAATATTATACTTAGCATTAGTGCAGCTCATGTTTAGAAATGCTTCAAATGCTTTCCAACTTCAGTACAATTAAAAAGGACTGATCTGAAGATGCAGCACTTCTTCATATTTGTTCGTGGATGTGATGATCTGGTCAACATTTATTATTGCCTATTTCTATGACTCTAGTTGTCTTGAACAGATAGCCGTTGGGCTTATGTTTGAACCTCTCCTATGCAACCAAAGTGAAGAAGAAACAATTATATTGCTCCATGGTGAATGACTTGTAAAGTTAATGGGAGGTAACAATATTGCCACAATGTTACTGCTCATCCTTCCTAATGATTAAAGTTGCAGTGAGAAAAGATGTTAATCAAGAAATATTGCCAAGTTGTTATAAACATTCTGCATTACTTAACACAAATCATCAACTATGGACAGATGGATATTGAAACTGGTGGGAGAGAATGAATCAAGAAAACTACCCTGTCTGGATATTCAACTTTCTAAGTATTCTCATAGTCATAACCATTCAGGTGAGTAAGGAACACTTAATCATATTTATGACTTGAGTAGTGTAGCTGTTGGGCTGGGAAAATCAATCAACTACCAGAGTACCCAGTCTCTGACCGCTCTTGCAACAATGGTGCTGATATTGTTGGTGTAGTTAAGTTACTGTTCAGTGTGACTACTCAGCCCTCCAACACCCAACCCTCAACAAAACGGTGCAGTCCTTGGAAGTTAGAGGAAGATGCTTTAGTTCATCTTATTTATTAGCACAAGTTACTTGCCAATTGTGAGCCCAAAGTTAGATATGAAATTGGTTCTCACACACACACACACACACACACACACACACCTGTAGTAGATTAGATCAAACAATCAAACTGCCTGCTTTCAACAGATGAATGTAAGTGTTTTTTTAATTACAAAAAAGGTCACGCCTTTGAGCAAAACTGCTGAAACACTCTCTACAGCCATCTATTGGCCAAAGCCTGCAACCATATGGCATTTTACCACCAGAGTTAGGAGTGTAAGTGCTCGCACGAAGCATGCCCAAAAATCTTAAATCCAAGTTTAGTTCGTGAATATGATTGAGAATATAAAGATGTTCTTACAATATATTTTTCCTTGTCATAATGTTTGCAAACACATTAGCTTGCATGACAAAATGTATAACTTTCATTAACAAGTCCTATCAGAAGGATGCTGTGAAACTTGAAAGGGTTCAGAAAAGATTTACAAGGATATCACCAGGTTTGGAGGATTTGAGCTGTAGGGAGAGGTTGATTAGACTGGGGCTGTTTTCCCTGCAGTGTCAGAGGCTGAGGGGTGACCTTATAGAGGTTTGTAAAATCACGAGGGGCATGGATCGAATAAACAGACAAGGTCTTTTCCCTGGGATGGGGGAGACCAAAACTAGAGGGCATAGTTTTAGGGTGAGAGAGGAAAGATATAAAATAGACCTATGGGGCAAATGTTTCATGCAGAGGGTGGTAAGTGTATGGAATGAGCTGCCATAGAAAGTGGTGGAGACTGGTACAATTGCAACACTTAAAAGGCATCTGAATGGGTATATAAATAAGAAGGGTTTGGAGGGATATGGGCCAGGTGCTGACAGGTGGGACTAGATTGGGTTGGGATACCTGGTCAGCATGGACAAGTTGGACCGAAGGGTCTGTTTCCAATCTGTACATCTCTATGACGAAGCATAAACATATGTCATCTTGCTTACCTCAGGAAACCCACCAGAACAGGGTATTTTAAGATTATCCAAAAAAGGAAGAAAGCTCTTCGAATAGATATTTTTCACCTAGACAAATGAAACACAAGGTTCATAGTCAAACATCTGAAAATGTGGTCATAAACATTCATTTAGCTACTCTTAACATGTTAAACCGTATTTCTTACAGGGAAAAATTAACTCTACTTTCATGATCCGAGAAGTATGTTCTTCTCACCAAGATTGTGAGTTCTGTTGTTAGTTTCTACTGCCCTCTCCAGGTAATGACATCCAAGATAAATCCTGACACTGCATGACATACTATTCATATATGCAAGTGGTTTGAGAGTGCTCTGTGCTAAAGGGTTAATTAAGTAAGCAAAATAAGTTTGCTGTCAGGAACTTCTGAATGCAAGAATTTGGAGTTTCCTTTATATTTTTTGAACTGATAATTTTCTCAAACTGACTTAATGTTAAGTAACAAATTATATTGTGTATTTTACCCAATTGACTCAAATACTAGTAATTTCACTTTAACATCCAAGGACAAACTTTTCTTCTAAAAAGGTAATTCGATATTGGGCTTCCTAGGAATACTGAGTTACACAGAGTCATATAGCATGGAATAGATCCTTTGGCCGAATCAACCCATGCCGACCATGTTCCCAAACTAAACTAGTCTGCACTTGGCCCATTTCCCTCCAAACCTTTCCTATTCAAAAGCGTATCCAAATGTCTTTTAAACATTACAACTGTACCTGAATCAGAGAAACCTCACTAGAAAAATGACAGACATATTAGGATGAGGCACCATCAAGACATGGCTTTCTGGCCAGTTAGACTTGATGGTTCAAAGGGACATGTTCTGTGCTCTAGAACTTCATAACTAAACTGGCTGCCAAAGGTGCATCAATTCACAAATCAGAGCCTGGCAGCACATGGGCCCTCCAAGTTTTATATAAAAGGCAACTTAAATCAATTAATTTTATATTAAATTTAGACAGCAAAAATCAATAAGAAGGACAAGGAATTAGAGATCAAATCATTGGATGGATAGATTATATTTATCTAAACTAATTTAAATGAGAATAGTGGCAAATGAGGAATAATTATGATCAGCTCAAATTGGTATTGGCTATCATCCCATTACTAAATTGCTTACCTTTACTGTGTCCCTCACAAAAAAATATGTATTGTTATTCGAACAAAGGAACAGGAAAAAGGGGAGGAAAAATGTGGTTCCACTCTAATTTGTTCGCAAAAGTTTGAGAAAGATCAACATTAGTAAGAGACAATTGTTGGCAAGACATGATGGGGCTGCCAGCATTCTGATGTGAGAGAATTTTGTACAAGAAGAATGAACATGACCTGTATTTCTTATGGAATGACAGATTCTCAATATAAAAAACCATGCTGAGTTAATTTTGAAAAATAGAGGTGAAATTTGAGACTGGAGTCAAAGTCAAAAAAATTTACATCTGCACACTGGTCAAGACAGGATTGCCTAGCAAAAATACTTTTTCAAAGGACCAGGTCTAAATTTTAAAATTATCTGCTGTCATAAGAATGTGAATGACACTGAATTTAAATTATGTTTTAGAACTTAAGTTTTCAATATTTTGACAAATTAAAGTGCTTTAGTGCTTCTATTTCATCACTGAAAAATATACATGAAACTTATAAATTAAGATTCATAAATTTATGATTTGGAACTGTTTAAGAACAAAGTAGGGAAGGGGGTCATATGACCTACTCGAATTCTTGATCGACAAGCCTAGATGGCTTGCTTGCTATGGGGACAGCAAAATGGCTCAGGTTGTTTGACTGTTAAGAAATTGAGAGATTCAGATCTGTAGACAATAGAAAGAACATCTGTGTTGACAGTTATCTCTCTCAGACAGGTACGATAAATATTAGGTACTCTTTACATACATGACTGTGCGGCCAAATTCCACCCCAACTTCATTTACAACTTCAGTAACGATATCACCACTGAGACAGAATACAGGAAAGAGATTGAGTGCTTAGCAGCATGGTGTAAAAACAACAATCTTTCTATCAACATCAGCATAACAAAGGAGTTGGTATCGACTGGATGAAAAACAGTGGAGGGTATTCCTCTGTCGGCATCAAAGCTCCTGAGGCAGAGATGGAGGAGAGTGTCAAGTTTCTGTTGGTGATGATCACCAAAAAACCTGTCCTGGTACATCCACATCAAAACAATGGCCAAGAATGCCCAACAACCACTTCTACTTCCTCACGAGGCTAAGGAAATTCAGCGTGTCCACTAGGGTTCTTACCAATTTTTATAGATGCACCATAGTAAGCATCCTATTTGGTTGTATCGCAGAGTGGTTTGGCAACTGCTCTTCCCAAGACCACAAGAAACTACAAAAAGTTGTGAACACAATCCAGTTCATCACACAAGCCAACCTTTCATCTACTGACTCCATCTATACTTCCCACTGATTTGGTTGTTTACTCAAGGCAAAGACCCCTCCCAGCCCAGTTATACTGCCTGCCACCAGCTTCTATGTTGTTACAAGACCTGCCGAGATTCTCCAGAAATTTATTTTTGTTTCAGATCTGCAGTATCCACAGTTCTTTATTTTATTTAAATGAATAAGAAGATATGCATTGTCAAAATGAAACACTTAGTTCAGTAATTTGATTAAGTGGGAGATCTTTATTTGAGCGATTGGTAACTTTGGTCAAAGAAAATTATTCCTGAAGTAGGGGTGAGCAACAAACACAGATGTCTCCATTATTATTTGGTGTACTTACATTTGTGTCAATATTTTTAGCCAGAACTTAAAGACTAAAACTCACTTGATACTAAAATGTAGCCATTTTGATAAGCTAACCTATATCAATGAACGAAGTGAGGGATAGTCAATGTAACTTCCCAGCTTACAGAAGAATTAAAAATAATGTTTGGAAGACAACATACTCATATTCTACCATCAATACTTACACTTTCACAGGCCAAAGGAAGTCTACCAGGTCACAAAACTACCCTCAAGACTTGAGTAACTCCCCATGAGAACACACACCCCAGTCACTTCCTTCCCCATCATCAACACAGCATTTCATCCCCATTAACCATATCTAGTAATATTCAAGGTGATTCAGAATAGCAGTTATGCCAATACTTTTGCCTAGGTCTATAGTTAATACTATAGAGACATTTTAGGTCGACTATACTGTTCATTTCCATCAAAAAATTTGATTACATTGTATGTGTTATGAAATCAATACTGAATTCTTTTTTTAAAAAAAACTATCATCTTGTGGGACATAGGCATCGCTGGCTGGCCAGCATTTATTACAAGTCTTTAATTGCCCTTGAGAAGGTGGTGGTGAGCTGCCTACTTGAACTGCTGCAGCCCATGCTCTGCAGACAGATTCACAATGCCGTTCGGGAGGGAATTTCAGGACCCCTGTCTGTATCAATAGTGCTGAGGTGAACATGGTCAAGAGCTCAAAGTTCCTAGAAGTAAATATCACCAATAATCTGTCCTGGTCCATCCAAGTCAACACTACAGTCAAGAAAGCACACCAATGCCTCTACTTCCTCAGAAAGCTAAAGAAATTCTAAATGTCCACAATGACTCTTACCAATTTTTATATACACATCGTAAAAAACATCCTATCTAGTGCATCACTGCTTGGTATGGCAACTGCTCTGCGAAAAATTACAGAATTGTGAACACAGCTCAGTCCATCACGCAAACCAGCCTTCCTTCCATAGACTCAGTCTATACTTCCGGCTGCCTTGGGAAATAGCCAACATAATTAAAGACTACTCCCTGCTCCAGTTATACACTCTTCCATGAGGCAGAGGAAACATAGATTTGAAAACATGCACTAACAGATTCAAGAACAACTTCTTCCCCACTGTTATCAGAATTAGAGGGACAGACCTCTCATTTTAGAGTTGCACTTTCTGTAGCTGTAAAATTATATTCTGCATTCTGTTCTGTGCTGCTGATGTACTCATACAATGTAGGATTTGTCTGGATAGCATACAAAACAATACTTTTCACTATCTCAATACGACAATAATAAGTCAAAATCAGCATCAGTGAAGGTAATGTGATCTACTTCCAAGTCAGGATACTGAGCAGCTTGAAGGAGAAATTGTAGGCAGACATTTTCCCATGTATCTGCTGCCTTTGCCCTTCTAGATGGAGATGGTTGTGGTTTTGGAAAGTGCTGTGTCCAAAGATCTTGGTGAATTTCTGCAGTGCATCTTGTAGATAGTATACACAGCTGCCACTGAGCATCAGTATGGAGAGAATGGATGCTTGTGGTTGTGCTGCCAATCAAGCAGGAACTTTATCATGGATGAGCTCCTTGAGGTGTTGTTGGAGCTGCACTCCTCCAGGCAAGTAAGGAGATATTCACATTCCTAAATTCTGCCTTAGGAGACACGTTTCGGGGAGTCAAACAGCAAGTAACCCACTGCAGAATTCCTGGCCTGTGATCTGCTCTTGTAGCCACTGTATTTATATGTTGAGTCCAGCTGAGTTACTGGTCAATAGCAAATCCCAGGAAGTTGACTGTGGGACAGTGAGGGCAATGTCATGGCCAGTAGTTAGATTGTCTCTTACTGGAAGGGGTCATTGCCTGGCACGTGGTATGCATGTTACTTGACACTTGTCAACCCAAGCCTCAATGCTGTCCAAATCTTGCCGCATTTGACTATGAACTGCTTCAGAATCAGAGGAGTTTTGATTGATTGATTGCATACCAGTGATATCACCACTTCTGATCTGATCTGATGGAAGGAAGGTCATTCAAATGAAGCATCTGAAGATGATTGGGCCTAGGACACTACCCTGAGGAACTCCTGCAGAGATGTCCTGGAGTGGAGATATCTGACCTTCAACAACCACAACCATCTTTCAATGTCCCAGTATGACTCCAACCAGCAGAGAGTTTGCTCCCTAATATTCACTGATTTCAGTTTTTTGAGGAGGTAGGAGACAGAGGGTGGTAGTGGAGGATTGTTTTTCAAGACTGGAGGCCTGTGACCAATAGCGGACTGCAAGGACTGGTGCTGTATCCACTGCATTTCATCATTTTTATAAATGATTTGCATGTGAAGATAAGAGGCATGGTTAGTAAATTTGCAGATAACACCAAAATTGGTGATGTAATGGATAGGGAAGGAGGTTATCTCAGATGGTGTGATGGGCTAAGGAGCGGCAGATGGAGTTTGATTTAGATAAATGTGGTATGTTGCATTTTTGTAAGGCAAATCAGGGCAGGACTCATACACTTAATGGTCGTGTCTTGGCGAGTGTTGTCAAACCAAGGGATGAGGGATGTAGGTGCATAGTTCCTTAAAAGTGGAGTCGCAGGTAGACAAGGTGGTGAAGGAGGAGTTTGGCATGCTGGTCAATGCACTGGGCATAGGAGTTGGGATGTCATGTTGCAGCTGTCCAGGCCTGTCCTAGAATACTGCATCAATTCAATTCTTTTATCCCTGCCATAGGAAAGATGGTGTTAAACTTGAAAGGATGCAACAAAGAATTACAAGGACGTTGCCAGGACTGGAACATTTGAGCTATAGGCAGAGGCTGAAGAGGCTAGAGCTTTTATCCTCACGAATGTCAGAGGCTGAGGGGAGACCTTATAGAAGTTCCTAAAATCATGAGGGGTATGGATGAGATAAACAGTCACGGTCTTTTTCCTAGGGTAGGGAAGTCCAAAACCAGAGGGCAGAGGTTTAGGGTGAGGGGTGACAGATTTAAAAGGGACCTAAGGGGCTACTTTTCACACTTGTGTGTGTGTGTGTGTGTGTGTGTGTGTGTGTGTGTGTGTGTGTGTGTGTGTGTGTGTGTGTGTGTGTATAATGAGCTGCCAGAAGAAATGGTGGAAGCAGGTAGAACTACAAAATTTAAAAGGCATCTGGATGGTTACACATATAGAAAGGGTTGAGGGGGATATGAGCCAAATAGGACTAGATCAGTTTAGGATATTTGGTTGGCAAGGAAGAGTTGGACCAAAGGGGCTGTTTCTAACTCTGACTCCTCATTACCATACTTGGTTAAGTGCTGCCTTCATGTCAAGGGCTGTCAATCTCAACTCACATCTGGAATTCAACTCTTTGGTCCATGTTTGAACCAAGGCTGTAATTAGGTCAGGAGCTGAGTGGCCCTGGTGGAATCCAAACTGGGTATCAGTGAGCAGGTTGTTGCTAAGCAGGTGCTGCTTGATAGCACTGTTGGTGACACCTTTAGTGACTTCACTGATGATTAAGAGCAGACTGATGTCGCTGCCTTTGTCAATTAGTTTATTGGCATACAACATATGGGTTATGAAGTGTTCTTCAGTTATGGAAGAAATTTAGAACACTACCATTCCATTTTGCACATCTTTTGATTTTTCATTCTATTCCCGTTTTTTATACACTATCAACTTGCCTCTTCCACATTGCACTCATTTTCCTTACAAAGGATTTCCATAACTCTGGCGTCTACTTCAACTGAATTGGCTGTTTGTGTAATTCTGATCTGACTTCGTCTAGAAGATCGTGACAGGCCACTGGAAATTACACTGTTCGCAGCAGCTCCTGTAAGAAAAGCAGTTTCAGTAAATTACACAAATCTACCAGTACATCATATGCACAGCTTTCTTGTACAACTTATTTCTTACACAAATGAATGGCAACACATAAAACATTCAAAAAAAAATACTGCAATCAAGTCCACCAAGAGATGCAATTGTTACATATGGCTGAGACTGCCATAATTCAATTCCAGTAGTGGAGCTTGGAATGTAAATTCCACACACTTTAAAATGCTATATTGTAATAGCTATGCAGGATTTTTAAACCAGGATTGTAGAAGAAACTGCTAAATGCAGTTTCATTTAGAATTTTAATTTTAATTGATCACCATTTCTAATTACAATCTTCAGATCCAGGTGATCACAATGAAATTTGTTTCATACAGTATATATATTTACACACATTCAGACAAATATACACACATATACACAGTAAAGCAATAAAGGTATAAATGTATTTTTTAGAAAATATATATTTACATATATTGAGTGCAATCAGTATGTTTACTTAATATGATACAAAATGAAGAACATACTATAATGCCCCATATCGTACAGTGATCTCACTTAACTCAAATCATGGCATTTCAACTGCTTTGCTAGCATTTCACTGTAACTTATCACAACTCTCCTAATGAATCTGAATTGAGTTTATTGTCTTCCAGTCTGAAAAATAGCTTTCTCTTTATCTTGTGGAACTCATTGCCATGGAAGACAATGATGCCAAGTCATCGATTTCACTGAAGACAGAGACAGATAGGTTCTTGATTAGTATGGGAATCAAGTGTTACAGGGAGAAGGCAGGAGAATGGCATTGACAAACATAGTGGGGCAAATGACCTAATTCTGTTCCGATATCTTATGGTCTTGTAACTCTTTCCATAGTCAAAAAACACCGAATTTTCTTATAGATTTGTGGTGCAATGTTTCTCACTACCTAAGCTGCAAGTGGTGACAACCAGAGGGCAACACGGCCAGAAATAAGGCTATGTTTACTTGGTGGAACACCACACGCACAAAATTCAGACTAGGCCAGTTCAGTGCTTTACAGCAACAATGGGAGCAACAATTAAAGCAATTTAAAGTAGGACCCTGCCAGAAAGTGGACGACAACAAGCATTCACTACCTATTCCTCAGTTTAAAGTGGCACAAAAGAACTAGAGACACACAGATGGATATTTAATTGGGGTAGACATCAGCCATTGTAAAACCGCACAGACATAAGCATGCGCACCTGAGAACAGACGTTCTGCTAAAACAATGAATTTCTCTCTATTTAGATGTTGTCAGACCTAAGCTTTTCCCAACACTTCACTTTTAGCTCAGATTTTCAACATGCGCAGTATTTCCTGTTTATTTGTGGTAAATTTTTACAGTACTTTTTCACTTATTATATTGGTCATATTTCATTTAGCTATCTATCCTTTTAAATTTCCAAGAAAATAATTCCATTTTAAAAAGAGTCAACATTAACTTTTTTTTCCAAATGGTTAAATTTGACTGGGAACATCCTGGGCTTTACTCAGTTATGTATCATAAAAGGTATGACAATTGTAGTGGGGTAACGAGAGCTCTGGCACCACAGAATTATTTTGTGGTCTGGTATCTTAGAATGGAAAACATCTCACATTTGATAGAAGAAACAGAATAAAAGGGAGCTGACTCACTTGTGCTTTCATTGCTGCTCAGCAGTGACGGCACATCAATTCCAGATTTGCTGAGACATTCTTAAAACACTTGATTATTGCAAATAATAAATGTAGCACTAATAATGTTTCTTTCTACGACACAAGAACCAGTCAGATGACAGGTTTTTTTAAAACACATACATACACACACCAGCATCTTGATTACTTGCAGTGCAAGGGACTCATCCTTAAAGGGTCAAAGGTCACCCTTGCCTAGACATTCTGCCTTTTGGCAGTTACAATCACATTTTTAATACACAAATCTGTATCAATCATGCATCAGTTTCTTCTTATTGACCAATTACATAATAATGTTCAAGTCTTAGCAACACAATAGACCAATCACATGCCACTTTGGTTACCCCATGCTTAAGATGGGGTCATTTGCTTTAGATTCCCACCACAGAAGTTAAATGTGGTTTCCTGCTTCCTTTTTGCTTAAACTAGAACAAGCTGCAGTTTGCCAAATGACAAATTGCTCAACATCTATTTCTTACATGGAACAAGTTATGGTCAGTGCTGGTCCATATGTATTTTGTTTTGGACCTGCCTGTCTTGCTTAAATTGTCTGTTTTATTTTAACCCCTTCCACACTTGAAAGTGATGGCATCCCTGGATTACAGGGTACCACTAATCAGAAAGTTTTTAAAAAGCAGTGATAATCAAATAGTAATTAATTCAGATTCTTTCACATATCTCAGCTGAGTCTTCATTGCTTTCTCAAGTTTAAACTTACAATTACAATGGTAATTGTAGCTTCTGTAACTGCAATCAGTCAAACAGCTCTAAGATATCTTGTGGCTCAGTTGACTGTCAGTGTCTCAGAGCCAAAATCTCTTAGTTTAGTCAGACGTGATAACTGTGAAAGGCTTGTCCATAATGTGGTCAAACATACTGATCATCAATATATAAATCCTTCCACTCCACCTATGGCAGATGGGAAAGCTGAGAGTGTTTCCTGTTGAGAACTAAGTGATGAGCTGCAGCTCACCACCATCTTCTTTGGGGAGAAATTAGAAACACACAACAGTACTAGCCTAGGCAGCAACTGACACATCACATTTACAAATTAAAATACTTTCAAATCATTCCATGGCAAATACCCTTTTCACCTCGAGAAACTACTAGAGAGAGATGCATTCATAAGGTGTATTGATAATGCAAATTGTAAATTCACTCTATTAGTAATTGGATGTGAATTCTGGGGACATTGGTTCAAATCCCACCAGGGTGAAATCTGAATTCAATAAAAAATAATCTGGAATAGAATTTGTCTGAATGGCAACTATTTATACACTTTCACTTGTAAAAAAATTACTAATGAAGAAAATTAACTGCTTCCTGAGTAATTAAACATGGTCAATAAATGCTGGCTTAGCCAGCGACACCCTCATTCCAAATTTAAATATACTGTTCCAAACAATAGAAAGCTTTTTAAAGAACTTCCTTTAGCATTTAATTTAAATAATTTTGAAGAACAACTAGGATGCCATCAAGAGCATATGGCATTCTAAAACTGGTTTGGAGAAAAGGGTCAATAACAAGTGCAAAGGGTAGAGGGAACACTTCCATCATTTGAAGAAATGGGACAATAGATAACAAATCAGCAGTGGGAATTCTCACTCCCAATTTTCCTTGTCTGGGTGCTGTGAATAATTCAAAGCATAGCGTGGATGAACTCAAGGAACATACCATGGGTCTGATAATAAAACAGTTTAATAAGACAGCAAGCTGGAGTTGGATGAACTTAGGATCATTCGGGAAGCAGAGGTGGTCATAGATCGGAGCTTTAGGGAAGTAGTAACTCCAAAGATTGCAGACAGATGGGTGACAGTGAGCGGGACTGGGAGGAAGCAGCCAGTGCAGAGACCCCCTGCGGCTGTTCCCCTCAATAACAAGCATATAGTTTTGGATACTTGTGGGGGGACGACTTACCAGGGGTAAGCAATGGGGTTCTGGCCTCTGGCACGGAGCCTATCCCCGTTGCTCAGAAGGGAAGAGAGGAGAAGAGCAGAGCAGTAGTTATTGGAGACTCGATAGTTCGGGACACAGATAGGCGGTTTTGTGAGGGCGAGAGAGACTCACGTTTGGTATGTTGCTTCCCAGGTGCAAGGATACATGATGTCTCTGATTGTGTTTTCCAGGTCCGTAAGGGGGAGGGGGAGCAGCCCGAAGTCGTGGTCCACATTGGTACCAACGACATAGGTAGCAAGAGGGATGAGGATGTTAGGCAGGCTTTCAGGGAGCTAGGTTGGAAGCTCAGAGTTAGAACAAACAGAGTTGTTGTCTCTGGTTTGTTACCCATGCCACGTGATAGAGAGTCGAGGAACAGGGAGAGAGAACAGTTAAATACATGGCTACAGCCTCGTGCAGGACGGAGGGATTCCGGTATCTGGATAACTGGGGTTCTTTCTGAGGAAGATGGGACCTCTATAAACAGGATGGTCTACACCTGAACCTGAGGGCACCAGTATCCTTGGGGGGAGGTTTGCTAGTGTTCTTTCGGAGGGGTTTAAACCAACTCTGCAGGGGCATGGAAACCTAGACTGTAGCTTTAGGGTGCAGAACCTGGAGTGTAGGGAGGTGAGGAACATGGCACCAATCTCGAAGGAGAGTGCCTGTAAACAGGAAGGTGGCTTGAAGTGTGTATACTTCAATGCGAGAAGTATACGAAATAAGGTAGGTGAACTTGCAGCGTGGGTTGGTACCTGGGAGTTCGATGTTGTGGCTATTACGGAGACATGGGTAGAACAGGGACAGGAATGGTTGTTGCAGGTTCCAGGGTTTAAATGTTTTAGCAGGGTCAGAGGTGAGGGTAAAAGAGGGGGAGGTGTGGCATTGCTTGTCAAAGATAGTATTACAGCAGTGGAAAGAACAATGGATGAAGACTCGCCATCTGAGGTAGTTTGGGCGGAGCTTAGAAATAGGAAAGGTGAGGTCACCCTGTTAGGAGTTTTCTACAGGCCTCCTAATAGTCCTAGAGACATAGAAGAAAGGATTGCGAGGATGATTCAGGAGAAGAGGGAAAGTAATAGGGTGGTTGTTATGGGGGACTTTAACTTTCCAGATATTGACTGGGAAAGCTATAGCTCGAGTACGTTAGATGGGTCGGTGTTTGTCCAATGTGTGCAGGAGGGTTTCCTGACACAATATGTAGACAGACCAACAAGAGGTGAGGCCATACTGGATTTGGTTCTGGATAACGAACCAGGCCAGGTGTTAGAATTGGAGGTAGGTGAGCACTTTGGGGACACCACAATTTGGTGACTTTTACTTTAGTGATGGAGAGGGATAAGTGTGCACTACAGGGCAAGAGTTATAGCTGGGGGCAGGGAAATTATGATGCGGTGAGGCATGACTTAGGATGCGTGGCTTGTAAACGTAGGCTTCAAGGGAAGGGTGCAATCGATATGTGGAGCTTGTTCAAGGAGCAACTATTGAGTGTCCTTGATAAATATGTACCTGTCAGGCAGGGAGGAAAGGGTCGTGTGAGGGAGCCGTGGTTTAATAAGGAATTGGAATCCCTTGTTAAAGGGAAGAGGGGCGGCCTATGTAAAGATGAGGTGTGAAGGTTCAATTGGGGCGATTGAGAGTTAGAAGGTAGCCAGGAAGGATCTAAAGAGAGAGCTAAGAGCAGCAAGGAGGGGACATGAAAAGTCCTTGGTTGGTAGGATTAGGGAAAACCCAAAGGCTTTCTATAGGTATGTCATGAATGAAAGAATGACTAGGGTAGGAATAGGTCCAGTCAAGGATAGTAGTGGGAAGTTGCATGTGGAGGCTGAAGAAATTGTGGAGACACTGAATGAATACTTTTCGTCAGTATTCATTCAGGAACAGGACATTGTTGCCGATGTGAATATTGAGTCACAATTAATTAGAATGGATGGCTTTGCGATATGTAGGGAAGAGGTGTTGGAAATTCTGGAAAGGGTGAATATAGATAAGTCCCCTGGGCCTGATGGCATTTATCCTAGGATTCTCTGGGAAGCAAGGGAGGAGATTTCAGAGCCATTGGCCTTGATTTTTATGTCCTCGTCGTTTACAGGAATAGTGCCAGAAGACTGGAGGATAACAAATGTGGTTCCCTTGTTCAAGAAGGGGAGTAGGGATAACCCTAGTAACTATAGGCCGGTGAGTCTTACCTCTGTTGTGGGCAAAGTCTTAGAGAGAATTGTAAGGGATAGGATTTATGAACATCTGGATAAGAATAACGTGATCAAGGATAGTCAGCATGGTTTTGTGAAGGGCAGGTTGTGCCTCACAAACCTTATTGAATTCTTTGAGAAGCTGACTAAGGAGGTGGACGAGGGTAAAATGGTAGATGTGGTGGATATGGGTTTTAGTAAGGCGTTTGATAAGGTTCCCCATGGTACTGCAAAAAATATGGAGGTATGGCATTGAGGGTGAGTTGGAGGTTTGGATTAGGAATTGGCTGGCTGGAAGAAGACAGAGGGTAGCAGTTGATGGTAAAGGTTAATCTTGGAGTGCAGTTACCAGCGGTGTTTCACAAGGATCTGTTTTGGGACCATTGCTGTTTGTCATTTTTATAAATGACCTGGAGGAGGGGCTAGAAGGTTGGGTGAGCAAGTTTGCAGATGATACGAAAGTCGGTGGAGTTGTTGACAGTGAGGAAGTATGTGGCAGATTACAGCAGGATATAGATAAGCTGCAGAGCTGGGCAGAAAGGTGGCAAATGGAGTTCAATGTAGGTAATGGTGAAGTGATTCATTTTGGTAAGAGTAACAAGATGGAGTACTGGGCTAGTGGTCGGATACTTGGTAGTGTGGATGAGCAGAGGGATCTTGGTGTCCATGTACACAGATCTCTGAAAGTTCCCACCCAGGTAAATAGTGCTGTGAAGAAGGCATATGGCGTACTGGCTTTTATTGGTAGAGGAATTGAGTTCCGGAGTCCTGAGGTCATGTTGCAGTTGTATAAGACTCTGGTGCAGCCGCATCTGGAGTATTGTGTGCAGTTTTGGTCGCCATACTATAGGAAGGATGTGGAGGCACTAGAACGGGTGCAGAGGAGGTTTACCAGGATGTTGCCTGGTATGGTAGGAAGATCGTATAAGGAAAGGCTGAGGCACTTGGGGCTGTTTTCATTGGAGAAAAGAAGGTTTAGGGGTGACTTGATAGAGGTGTACAAGATGATTAGGGGTTTAGATAGAGTTGACCACAAGAACCTTTTTCCACGTATGGAGTCAGCTATTACGAGGGGGCATATCTTTAAATTAAGGGGTGGTAGGTATAGGACTGATGTTAGGGGTAGATTCTTTACTCAGCGAGTCGTGAGTTCATGGAATGCCCTGCCAGTATCAGTGGTGGACTCTCCCTCTTTATGGGCATTTAACGGGCATTGGATAGGCATATGGAGGAAAGTGGACTAGTGTAGGTTAGGTGGGCTTGCATCGGCACAACAGCAAGGGCCGAAGGGCCTGTACTGCACTGTATTTTTCTATGTTCTATGTTCTCATGCACTAATCCTTCTTTATCAATTTGAGGCAACTTCTGTAAGCCGATAACTTGCATGGAACATGATTTTACTTGCACCTGTGAAGTTACGTGCCACTAACTACCTATTAATGTATTAATTTTAAATGTGATTACCAAAAATGAACAACTGTCTTAAATCATTGGCCCAAAGTACACTGGGTTCTCAAAATGCAAACTTCATTGTACCTCTGTACGAAATTAAAAACTTCCTGCAGCCTTAAATCTAACAGAAATAAATTTAGTCACAGTATTAGAGTAATCTTTGAAGTTAAGCAATCTAAGAACCAATATAATTACGTTGAAGGTTTGAAGCCCAAAAACACAACTTGTAAATAAAAGTTTCAAAACCAAATGTCACTTACTGGTACATAACTTTCATTCAATGAACCTGGACTTTCTGAAAATATGGAATACCAAGTTGGTTGCAAGACTCTAGTTCTAAAGGACTTTCATAAGTTATATTATTTGTGACTTGCCTATTCAAGTATTCATTTAGCTGGAATAAGCAAGTTTATAACTCCTTTTACAGTAAAACATTCGAGCCCTGTACAAGTCTGCAATGTTTCGTACATCCTGAGAGATCAGTAATTTAAAATTTGAAATAGTCAAAAATACAAGTATTGCCAGGTCTGTGATGAATGTTTACATGATTTAAATTAGCACAAAGAATAAAAGGAGAATCCAAACTCATAATAAATCCCAGCCCTTGCTCATAAACCCCGTAATATTTGAACAATTCTCTTGCTGTTGACACAACCAGTACCATACAGCTTCACTAAACCTCTAAAGATGAGGAATATCATACACATGTAACTTATATGTCAAAAACATTCTTTTTTTAATAACAGTTCTTAACCTTTTTCCCTATTTTAAATCTCAAAATTAGCTTCATCCAAGCTTTTTTCTTAAATTGTTATTAATTACATTGGTAAATAGTCAGCTAATTACAATATTTGATTTAAAAGTTGACAGATTATAGAATTGTAAAGCTTGATTCTTTGGTGTTTGGAAGCTTCACTTCTTGTTCCTTTTATCACCATTTCCTGTCCCCTGGTCAGCCAAAAGTATGATTATTGATAGGACACGGCTTCACAGGCACCCTCTTGACAACCTCATTCAAGATGTCGTTACTCAACTTAGCAATTCACTGCCATTTGGGTAACTTTTGGATTATAATTTAACTCCATTAACTACCTGCACAATATTTAGGTTTAACAAAAGTAAGTTTAAGACAGAATACATAATAATGGTATGTAATAAACATGGAGCTTCATTTCATTTCCAAAATTAAATTTTCCAGGAACTAATGAATGGTTAAATTTTCAAGAATAACAATGGAAACCAAATTTTGTTGTTATTTTTAAAACCTACTGTAAGGTTCCTTAATCATTGTAGGGGGTGAGATCTTGATAAAGTACTCCAAGACACAAAGTAACAACTGGAAAGAGAGCACAAGATCATCTTCCATCTGTAGCAGCTTTCCTGAAAGCAGAATGCAAGTACCAAAGGCATAACATTAGTGTGATTTATTGCAATTCATTTGAACTGTAAATGTACAACTTAAGAACAATATATCTTTGCTTACAAACCCATTTTTTCTCTAGATATTAAAGAACCAAAATTGCATGTAGTGCATCAGTGTGAAACTTAAAGTACATTCTGTGTGATTTTTTTTATTAAAAGTAAAAGTAAATGACAAGTATCTTTATCCTTCAAGCAAAACAAAAACCTACAGTTTCCAGAAATATTTCAGTAATATCTAAGCTTAGATAATTGCCTACGGATTTTACATCTCTTTCAAAAACAGATCATTAAAAATGCTGTTGTGGTTCTGTTTGCCAAGCTGGGAATTTGTGTTGCAGACGTTTCGTCCCCTGTCTAGGGGACATCCTCAATGCTTGGGAGCCTCCTGTGAAGCGCTTCTGTGTTGTTTCCTCCGGCATTTATTGGCAGTGGCCAGTATATTGGGTCCAGGTTGATGTGTTTGTTGATAGAATCTGTGGATGAGTGCCATGCCTCGAGGAATTCCCTGGCTGTTTTCTGTTTGGCTTGTCCTATAATAGTAGTGTTGTCCCAGACGAACTCATGTTGCTCGTCATCTGCTTGTGTGGCTACTAAGGATAGCTGGTCATGTCGTTTCGTGGCTAGTTGGTGTTCATGGATACGGATCGTTAGCTGTGTACAAAATCACATACAAGGACTGCACAAAACACTACATAGAACAAACAGGAAGACAGCTAGTGTTTTGTGCAGTCCTTGCATGGACCCAAAATACCGGTCACTGCAGTGGACAGCTGGAACTGACAACCGGAAGCGACAGAGACAAACCACTATAAATGCCGGAGGAAACAACACAGAAGCACTTCACAGGAGGCTCCCAACACTGAGGATGTCCCCTAGACAGGGGACGAAAAGTCTGCAACACAAATTCCCAGCTCGGCAAACAGAACCACAACAAGCACCCGAGCTACAAATCTTCTCGTAAACTTCAAATTAAAAATGCTAAAATATACAATTTCTGTTCATAATCACAAACTGAGAGATAGTGGTTGTTCTTTATGCTAATAATTGACGAATCATCCAGCATTTATCACTACTCAGTGAACGTGCACTAAGAAGTTAACAATTTTGAAGAACATCACTGTACTTTATAACAAACTCAAAGTTTCCACTGAACTTGGAAAACCTACAGATCAAGTTTCCTGAAATTACTTTATATTCATCAAATGAAATGAATAACAGACATGGTGGCAGGAAATAGTTCTTTCACACTACATTTCTTTACATGAAAAGGAAACTATTTGAATGCAACACATGTTTTGTAAGATTCTAATACAACTGAGGTGTCCAAAATTTCATTCTGGTGAGACACTCACTGGTTATTAATGAAACAAAGGAAAATATTCATTTCAGTGAATACTATACGATATAAATTGAAACATTTTCAAAAAATGAGCCCAAAAACCTTGATATGGACTGGTGTGGACAATGTCAAAAGTCATATGACACCAGGTTATAGTCCAACAGGTTTATTTGAAATCACAGGCTTTCAGAGCACTGCCCCTTCATCAGGTGAAGTGAAGAGCACACTCAGGCACAGACTTCAGAATTACAGAGATCAAAGGATCATACAAATGGTGTGAGTGGAGTGTCGAAAGGCCAAATAATAGGTCTCTGCGGGTGATCAGTAGTGTCAGATGGTGTGTGTAAAGTGTTAACAGCTGAGTAACATGTGAAGGGATGACCTATAATCTGCGTAATTGAAGCACAGAGATAATTCCAAAAATTAAAAATAAGGTGGTGCTGGAGATAAATCCAATGATTGGAATAACACGCTAGGTATAAAAGCCGCATACCAAGGGTCTAACCAAAGGAACAAGTAATCCAAAAATTGTACAAAATAATAAAGGCAGCAAGATCACACCACATTACCAAGGTGATGGTGTCAGAATAGTACAGTAAGGAAGATTTTATACAGAACAGTATGGTGGGGTCAAATGTAGCACAAGAATGCAGATGTACCAAACAGAAACTGATAGCCAAGTTCCATATACATGAAGATGGCCTCAGTTGTGATCTTGGGTTCAAGCCGTGCCACATGACCCCACCTTACTGTCCTGTTCCAATAGCAACAACTTTTGATTTCTTCATTAAATTGCTCATGTGAAGATTCCCAAAAGGTGTTTCAATTTCACGGGGTAATGAAAAGAAACAAAGTCTGGCCATTTGATTTAGTTCATTATTAGAATCATAGAATCCCTACTCAACCCATCGGGTCCACATCGACCCTCCAAATAGTATCTCACCCAGACCCACAACTCCCTCCCTGCATTTCCCCGGCCAATCCACCGAACTTGCACGGCGAGTCACACAGCATGAAAATACATCCTTCAGTCCATGTTGAACACAATCCCAAACTAAACTAGTCCCATCTGTCTGCTCCTGGCCATATCCCTCCAAACATTTCCTATACATGTCTCTATCCAAATGTCTTTTAAACATTGAAATTGTACCCGCAATAACTTTTCAGGAAGTTCATTCTATACACGAACCACTCTAAAAAATTTGCCCCATGGCTTTTTAAAATTTCGATCCTCAGCTTATAAATGTGCCTCCTAGTCTTGAAATCTCCCATCCTTGGGAAAAGCCAACAACCATTAACTCTATCTATATCGCTCATTATTTTATAAATTTTCATCAGATCGCGTCACACCTCCTACGCTCTAGAGAAAATATCCCAGCCTATCTTGATAACCAAAATCTTCCATACCTGGCAACATTCTGGTAAATCTCTTCTAAACCCTCTCCATTTTAATAATATCCTTCTTATAACTGGGTGACCAAGACTGAACAGTATTCTAGAAGAGGCCTCACTAATGTCCTGTACAACCTCAACATAATCAAAATGACCGAGCAATGAAGACAAGCGTGCCAAATGCCTTTTTTACCATCCTGTTGATATGTGACGCAAACTCTAAAGGAAATACGTACCTCCACCCCTACATCCCTCTGTTCTGCAACATTACCCAAGGCCCTACCATTAAGTGTATAAGCCCTACCCTGGTGTGTTATATCAAAATGCAATACTTCACATTTATCCAGATTGGACTCCATCTGCCATTTTTCAGCCCATTGACCAATTTCATCAAGATCCCTTTGTAATCTTAGAAAACCACCTTCACGGTTTACAAAGTTATCAATTTTGGTGTCATCCGCAAACGTACTAACCATGCCTGCTATATTCTCATTCAAATCATTTACATAAATGACAAACAAAAGAGGACCCAGAACCGATCCCTATGGAACATCACTCGTCACAGACCTCCGGTCCAAAAAACAATCCTCCACCATTACTCGGTCTCCAGCTGTTAAGACAATTATGCATCCAATTGGCACGCTCACCCTGAATCCCTTTGCAACCATTCTGGCTCCTTCCAGCTGAGGCTGCAGCCCAGTCCCAGGCAATTCACAGACAAAGAGAACATGTTATTTACATTCCTGAGTTAACAATGGACACTCACCATTCCTCCGTCCACACCTCTCCATACATCTTAACTACAGATACAGCCACCACCAATCCAGAAAAGAACAGCAAAAAAAAACCTCCAGATAATAATCAACCAATTGAAATGTTAAATAAATCAGGTTTTACACCAAGGCAGTACAGAATCTGTAAGACCAATAACCACAAAAACGGAGAGAGAATAAAAGAGTCAGAGAAAGTAAAGGAAAACTAAACCATTGTCCATAACTGTGACCCTCCCCACCCCGCCTGACCAGAGTCCTTTGTTACAAAGAATTCACAAAGTCTTTTGCCTTTTTTGCCAAATCGGAATGATAGTCCACGAGCGAAACACAACATCTCCAGGTACCTCAAGGAATATTGAATGTTTAGGACCCCTAATTTCTTCTTGACTTCATCAAGTGCCTTTCTCTTCTTAATTATGGCTCCAGAGAAGTCTTGAAAAAACATTATTCTTCAGCTTTTGTATATTAAAGCCTGTGGATCTCTTCCCAATCTTCTGGCTGTTTCAATCATTAACTGCTTTTCTTTATAGTGCTGAAATCGCATCAGGATGTGGTGGTGGTGGTGGGGGAACGAATGCAGATCCAACCCAGACCTGCACATTGCCATCCAGTGGGCCCACTCCACACTCACCAGGCCCGACTCTACTCCCAGGACCTTCAACAGCCACTTCTCCGGGAATCCTCACCTTCCTTGCGCTCCAGGTGACCCACAAGCCGTAGGTTTTTTTTCCTGCTTTTATTTTCAAGGTCACCCACTTGTTTTGATGGGTCTGAACCTGGTCTTCCAGACTTCGGATCCATCCTCCCGAGTCCTCCACCACGGTCTTTGATGCTGCTGTCCTCTGTTTGACCACTTCTATTTGTCCAGCTAGTGTTTGGATCTCCTGCTCATGCTTCTTCAGCATGACAGAGTTTGGCTCCAGTGCTGCCTCAATTTTTTCTGGGAGCTCAGCAAATTCAGTAAATTCTGCTGTCCCATTGAATCCAAAGGGGCTGCCACGGGAGTTCAAGCAATGGCTACAGACACCCCAGACACAGTAGGGGAGTGCTCTGCCTGCTGTACTCCTTTCACCCTTTTTCTTCATTCGACTTCATTCTGATCTTAGAGCTTTCAAATCAGTTTTAAAAGCTCTGTAGAGATTCAACAAGTCTATATTATCAATTTTCTCCTGGGGTGATTAGCGAGGATGGGGTGTAAAGGTCCACATTGCCCAGAGTATGGCACAGAGCCCAACACAGTAGACCTCTCAGACCGCCGCCATCTTGGACCTCCACCCTCTCGCTCTTAAAGTACTTGCAGAATCTCTTTGGATTATCCTTAAACTTATCTGCCAATACTATCTCATATCGTTTCTTTGCCCTGACATTCTTTATGTTGATTAAGAGATTCAATTGAACCAAGTTGCTTATATCCAATAAGATTTTCTTTTATTCTTAACTAGAACCTCAATATCTTTATCATCCATTGTTCCTTAATCTTATCAGCCTTATCCTTCACCCTAACAGGAACAAAATACCTCTGAACTCTCATCATACGCTTAAATGCCTCACACATGTCCTTTGCGAAGAGTCTACTCCAATCACCTTTTGAAAGTTCTTGAATCATACCATTAAAATCTTTCTTACTCCAATTCAAAAATTTCACTTTTCTGGAAGGCTTATCCTTTTCCATAACTATTCTGAAACTAATAGAATTATGATCGATAGACCCCAAGTGTTCCCCCACTTTTATTTCAGTCACACCTAACTTTCCTTACTGTCCAAAAGAATGTCTAATTTTGCTCCTTCTCTCGTAGGAGCATCCACATATTGATAAAGAAAAATTTTCTTGAACACATTAACAAATTCTTCACCATCCAAACCTTTAATACTACGGTAGCCTCAGTCAATGTATGGAAAATTAAAATCCCCCATTATTACAACCTTATGATGCTTATGGATATCTGAGACCACCCTAAATATTTGTTTCTCAATTCCCCTCTTACCCTCGCAGATAGAGGGATAATGTGCAAACTCATTGGAGAGTGAAATCGAAGCCGAGATCCTAGTGCTGTGAGGCCACCGTGGATAAGAAATTAAGGGTTGCTGGATCCTAAGTCGCATATAAAGGCAAATTCACAGAATCAGTAATAAAATCATGCTGATCCCACATCACTATTTTTTATGTGCAGCTCTCTCAAGGATGCTTTTAGACCTCCATGACAATTGTTCTGCAGATTTTCTACCCTATCCCACAAATCATAATTAGTGCCAATATAAATCTCTTTTGATCCGTTTGTAGAAATGAGAAGAACCAATGAGTGGGATGTCAGTTTGGAATTCTTCAGTGTTCACCAACAAATATGCTTCAACTATACCTACAGACATGATGCATACACTCCACTTTGTAGAGGATCAATGCAAGTATGGTCTTCTTTATCAAACCTGGGAAAGAAAACGTGGGGGGTAAGCTTTGAAAACGAGGGGTTCTATTTGATCTATCAGCCCTCTGTGTCCATACCCTACAGTTCCTTTCTCTTTATTTCTGGCCATTAGTTTCTGGCTGTCTCCTATCTGCATCTATCTGAAGTAACAAGAAATTTACTTTCTTATTCTAATTGCTGTTAATTGTTCACATCCGCTTAAATTTCTCTCATTTACAATTTCCCAGTCCGAACACAGGCTATCTCCAAACTTCAATTCTATTCTGTAGTCAGCTGTGAATCATCATCCAAGTGATTGACTTTTGAATAGTCTTATTAGCACATTACTGTTCAGGTCAGGTTTGGATCAGTACTTAATATTGAGAACAGACTAATAGCATATGAACATTACTCCTAGTCGACAAAACTTCCATTTTATCCTACATTTTTCCTTTAATTTCCACATATATCTTCAGAACTGTTACAAAATACACATTCATTAATTGCTAACTGCTTTGCTTCTTGCACTATTTACAAGGCTATAAGACATTCTTGAAAACGTCAGCTAGACCTTAAAAGACAAGGTAAGAGCTGCTTCTATTTCCAAGACTTGCTTCAATGCTTGTGCACCATTGACTAGTTTTTTCATCTCATCTGTTTACTGCTACTCTGGTAAACCATCATAAAATATATATTTCTCATGAAAATAAAAGGACCCAATATCATCTTCATTTTCTTCTATAGAAACTACATCTCTCCAATAAGTCTGTGGAATTCGCTACCCCAGAGTGTGCTAGATTCTGGCACATCAAACACATTTAAGGTGGAGATAGGTTTTTAATTAGTATTGGGTTAAAGTATTGTGGTGAATGGGCAGGAAGTGAAGTCAAGACTGAGAGGAGATCAGCCATAATTATCATGCATGATGCAGCAGGCTCCAAAGGACTGAATTGCAAACTCCTCCTTCTAGTTCTTATGATCTTACAATGAACATAAACCTTCAATTCTTACCAACACACTTGATTAAAATGTGTTTCCATAATAATCTCGAAATGTGATTAAAATAAGAGCATCTTAAAGATGCGGAAATGTTTTCAATACATGAGCACATAAATTTTAATTAGGACAGTAGTGAATCTGACAAGGATCACCGCAATGTTGAACATCGAACAATCTTTCCATTATATTTCAATCAAACATCTCAAACACTTTATTCAAAGCTTGCCATGTATCCTTGTTCAATAATGATCAAAACATTCAGGCTCTAAGCTGTCCTTGATTGGATCTGTTGCTTTATGTTGTCTAGTAATCTCACTTCTGATATCAGGTAAACATGTTTCATAAATAACTGAATTTGTCTTTTTAAATTTCATGAATCTGGAGGTTTAGAAAGAAAGACTTCAGTAACGCAACAATTGTCTGTCTGCAATTTTTGACATCCTTGAGAAATTAGCATTAAAGAAGATGGTGCAAGCAGTTACTTAGTCTTAAAAGGACAGGACAAGGACTGCGGCACTCAGTGGTGTCTTCTCAGCATTTATAAGGAAGAGGTACTGAAAACAAAATTCCAACAAATTTCCATTAATTCAGGGTAATAACAAATAAAAGTCAAGAGAGAACACAATAATCACTTGGGAATCATGGGACTAATTTGGACACCTCTAAAAGCCAGCTTTCAAGGCATACATGTTTCAAAATAACATTTTTTTAAAAAAAAGAACAGACCTGTTGCCAGTAGAAATGTGATCCAGCAGATTTTCACCACTGGTTTATTAGTTTCAGATGATGCCCTGGTTAAGAAATGAAACAAAGTCAAGCATGATGACATTATTCAAAAAGTTCTGAAAAAAAAAGATAATTGAAAACTTACTGGATATTTGGTGCCTCCACAAATATCTTTTCACATATCCTGCAAATTTAAAATAATAACAACTTTTGTTACATTTTTAGGGAATGTCATTCAGAACTGCTGAAGCACACTTTTCACATGTTTACAAAATTCTATGGAGTACTATAAAAATGTACATTGTGAATTAAATGTATACTTGCAGCAGGACCTTCTCATTTCTACCAAAGAATAGATGAAACAAACAAAAATAATAGTCAAAGAGTCATATGTGAAATCTTCATCCAAAATATTCTTTATTATGAAGAGTCAACATGCTCATTTCTGTTACATATTTGAAACAAAACCTTAATTAACATTTTAAGAATGACCAGTAAAGTCAATTAAAGTCTTGACCCTTTGTGGTGGTCTCTTGTGTGCAAACTAGCTGCTGTGTTTCCTACATTACAACAATGACAACTGCTATGACCAGCTCACCAGGCCTGGTGAACTGACTCCTCTCTTTTCCACAGTTGGTTCCAAGAGGTTTGATTTAAGAGGATCTGATATGCCAATTCAATTGGAAAGGCAATACTGCTCAACAATTAATCCTGAAACTCTATATTCTGAGGACCAGGGTTCAAATCCCACCAGGCAGAGAGTGGAATTTGAATTGAATTTTTAAAAATCTGGATTAATCTAATAATGACCATGAAACCATTATCAATTATCGACTTACTAAAGTTCTTCAAGGAAGAAAATCTGCAATCTTCACGTGGTCTGGCCTACACGTAACTCCAGACCCACAGCAATGTGATTGACTCTCAACTGTCCTCTGAAATGGCACAGCACACCACTCAGTTGTATCTATCGCTATGAAGTCTCAGAAAGAAATGAAAAACCTGATACTAACCGAGGCACCAGGAGAATGACGTCAGAAACAGCCCTGCAAAGTCTTCCTTACTAACATCCAGGGGACTAGTGCCAAAATTAATTGAGCTTTTTCACAGACTAGACCATAAGACACAGAAGCAGAATTAGGTCATTTGGCCCATGAAGTCTGCTCTACCACTCAATCATGCTGATATGTTTCTCAACTTTATTCTCCTGTCTTTTCCCCTTACCAATCAAGTCTAGTCTAGCAATAGCTGGGTCCTTGATGACAGAAAGTATAGGGGCTACTTGTGAGGGGCAGGTCATGCCTCACAAGCCTTATTGAATTCTTTGAGGATGTGACAAATCACATTGAAGGTAGAACAGTGGATGTGGTGTACATGGATTTTAGCAAGGTTTTTGATAAGGTTCCCCATGGTAGGCTCATTCAGAAAGTAAGGAGATATGGGATACAGGGAAATTTTGCTGTCTGGATACAGACTTGATCAGCCCGGAGAAGACAAAGGGTGCTAGTAGATAGAAAGTATTCAGCCTGGAGTTCGGTGACCAGTGGTATTCCATAGGGAACTGTCATGGGACCTCTACTCTTTGCAATTTTTATAGACCACTTGGATGAGGAATTAGAAGGGTGGGGTTAGCAAGTTTGCGATGACACAAAAGTTGGTGGACTTATAGATAGTGTACAGGGCTATTGTACGTTGCACTGGGACATCGACAGAATGCAGAGCTAGGCTGAGAAGTGGTAGATGGAGTTCAACCTGGAAAAGTGTGAAGTGATTCATTTTGGAAAGTCGAATTTGAACGCAGCCTACAAGGTTAAAGGGAGGATTCTTAGAGGTGTGGAGGAACAGGGATCTTGGGGTCCTAGTCCACAGATCCCTCAAAGTCACCACCTAAGGTGATAGGGTTGCTAAGACGACATATAGTGTGTTGGCTTTTATTAGCAGGGGGATTGACTTTAAGAGCAGCAACATTATGCTGCAGCTCTATAAAGCCCTGGTTAGACCACCACTTCGGAACACAGAGGAAACTCGATTATCCGAATACCAATTATCTGAAAACGGGATTATCCGAGGTGCTAATAGAAATATTAAATCAAATACGTGTTTCCAATAGTGATTATGTCTTTTGTTTACAGTGATGAAACAGGCAGCGTCTCCAAATGACGAACCACCCTCCCTCTCTTTCCTCCGACTCTTTCCCTGGAATTCTACAAAGGGGTGTACCCTAAACGCCCCTTTCCCAGATAATCTCTCTAACATTGTACTGCAGCACTGCGCAGAGGTGGAACCTGTCAAAAAGTTCCAGTAAACGTGTGTGTCCGTGCACTATTAGGAGATTTATCCCACAAAGGCAGCTGCAACAGCAGCAGTCTTGTTGTTGCTGTACAGTCTGGCTGCACTGAAGAGGGGGCGGGGTGTTCAGGGTTAGGGGGGGCAGGGGACAGTGTTGGACAGGGGTGGGCGGTGATGGATGGGAATTGGGGTGCAAGGAGGGAGCTGTGTCGGACAGGGTTTGGGGGAACAGACAGGGGGCAGTGTTGGATGGGGTTGGGGTGTAGGCGGGGGATAGTGTTGGAATGCGGGCTGAGGGGTGTTGTACGGGGTTGGAGGGCAGGCAGCAAGGTGGTGGGGGTGGGGCATGGGTTGGGGGACAGTATTGAACGGGGTTGGAAGTGGACAGGGGGTGCGGTCTTGGACAGGGTTGGGATTGTAGGCAGGGAGCAGAGTTGAACAGTGTTGGGAGGGCAGGCAGGGGGCAGTGTTGGACAGGTTTGGGAGGGCAGGCAGGGGGCGGTCTTGGACAGGTTTGGGAGGGCAGGCAGGGGGCAGTGTTGAACGGGGTTGGGAGGGCAGGCAGGGGGCAGTGTTGAACGGGGTTGGGAGTGGCCGGGGATGCAGTGTTGGACGGGGTTGGGGGCAGGCAGGGGGTGGCGTTGGATGGAGTTGGGGTAGGCAGGGGCGGTGTTGGACAGGGTTGGGAGTGGGCGGGAGGGCATTGCTGGATGGGGTTGGGAGTGGGCGGGGGGCAGTTTTGGACAGGGTTGGGGGCAGGCAGGGGGCAGTGTTGGATGGGATTGGGAGTGGCCGGGGATGCAGTGTTGGATGGGGTTGGGAGCAGGCAGGGGGTGGCGTTGGATGGGGTTGGGGTAGGCAGGGGCGGTGTTGGACAGGGTTGGGAGTGGGCGGAGGGGCAGTGTTGGACAGGGATTGGTGGGGGGTGTTGTACCGGGGTTGGAGGGCAGGCGAGATGATGGCGTTGGACTGGGGTGGGGTGTAGGCAGGAGCAGCGTTGGACAGGGTTGGGGTAGGCGGGGGGGCAGTGTTGGATGGGGTTGGGTAGCAGGGCGGCAGTGTTGGACGGGGATGGGAGGGCAGGCAGGTGGTGGTGTTGGACAGGGTTGGGAGTTGGCAGGGGGCATTGTTGGACGAGGGCGGGCAGGGGGCGGTGTTGGACGGGTTTGGGGACAGGCAGGGGCCAGTGTTGGACAGGGTTAGGAGTGGGCAGGGGGTAGTGTTGGACGGGGTTGGGGGACAGGCAGGGGGCAGTGTTGGATGGAATTTGGGGAGGCTGGCGGTGTGGTGTTGGATGGGGGCGGAGGGGCTGTGTTGGTTAGGGGTTGGTGGGCGGGTGGCGGGGGTGTTGTATGGTGTTGGACAGGGGTGGGATATGGGTTTGGGGGGTGGGTGGGATATGGGTTTGGGGGGTGGGTGGGTGGGCAGCGTTGGCCGGGGGGGTTTGCATGCAGTGTGCTGCCGCCTCGTCTCCTGAACGGGGAGCAGACATTAAAACCTCTGAGCCCCAGAGGAAAGGCATTTAATCAATTAACTGAATAATCGATTATCCGAACGAAATAGTGCCCCTCCATCTCATTTGGATAATCAAGGTTCCCCTGTATGGTGTTCAGTTCTGTTGCCTCATTATACGAAGGATGTGGAAGCTTTAGAGAGGGTGTAGAGGAAATTTACCAGCCTGCTGCCTGGACTGGAGGGCATGTCTTATGAAGAAAGGTTGAGGGAGCTAGGGCTGTTCTCATTGGACCGAAGAAGGATGAGAGGTGACCTGACAGAGGTGTACAAGATGATGGGAGGCAGAGATGGAGTGGGTAGCCAGAGACTTTTTCCCAGGGCAGAAATGGCTATCATGAGGGGACATAATTTTAAAGGTGATTGGATGAAGGTTTAGTGGAGATTTCAGAGGTAGGTTCTTTACACAGAGTGTGTGTTGGGTGCATGCAATGGCCAGCAGTGGTAGTAGAGTCATTAGGGACATTAAGCAACTCTTGGATAGGGACATGGATGATTGTAAAATGAAAGGTATGTAGCTAAGTTTGATCTTAGAATAGAATAAAAAGGGCCAAGGTCCTGTACTGTTCTATGTACTTGGCTGGAATAGTAATGCTGCCACTTTGGAACATACCTAATTCAGATCAAGAGTCAGGTAGGGCAGACCAGATGAGGTTGGCAGATACCTTTTCCCCCCAAAGGACATTGGGGAAGTAGATGGGTTTTTACACAAAAAAAAAATTTTTTTCAGGCTTTCCAGATTTTTATCAATTTTAATTTGAATTTTACCTCCTGCTATAGTGGGACTGAATTCAGGGTTCTAGGATATCAACCTGGGCCTCTGTGCTACTGGTCAAATAACTCTACCACTACACTAGCATCTATTCCCCTGTAACAAATTGCATTTTCTGTACGTCGTGCCATTTGCCAATGCTTACTTGAATTCCTCAATCTTTCTGAAACTATTTGCATTTCAAAGCTCTCTTCATAACCACAGGACAGCACTTTACAGCCAATGAAGTATTTTTGGAGCACAGTATTATGATTATATGCAAAATAGAATATTTATTGTCATTTCAGGTCATAAGTAAATACTTCCTTGAAAAACTTTTGCAAACAATGAATACTGACTTGAAGTAGCTGCTAATTTACAGCTATGAAGTCACATTCCATGGCAACACAAAATTTACAGAGACCACAAACAAGTCAAAGACACTCTTCTAGGAGTGTGAATAATTCCTTTCTCCCCCTTTAAGATGGAGCATAGATCATTTGGGAGTTAATAGTTGGACTTTCTTTCAAAAACATCATCTCAGCTATGAAACAATGACTAACAAGGAGCTATGAGAGACATGCTGGAACTCTATTGTTTGGAATATACAACCAATGTCGAGAGAGGTCATGTGATAAAACTTTTTGGGTAAATGCTGGAATTAGGATCTGGGCAGAGAACACACAAGCTGCTGGAGTGAACAACTTTCTCCACAACTGTCCACTTAAATTCTGAACTATGGCAGACAGTCTTTCTATTACAGAAGAACCTCAATTAGCCGAAGTGAAAACATCACCACTTACAAGTTTCTCTCCAAGCCACTTACCATCCTGACTTGGAAATACTTCGCTATCCCTTCAATGTTGCTCAGTCACAATGCTAGAATTCCCTCCTTAGGCACATTGTGGGTAAACCTTCAAAAAAAAAATAGACTCCAGGGATTCAAGAAGGCAACTCAGCATCACCTGCACAAGTATTTCGTTTGGCTAATCGTATTCAAAATAATCGAATGCCAAATAACAATTTAGGCGAGCATCAGGACCTTGTGATCTTGCCAGATAATCCAATGTTCAAATAATTGAATGCCGAATAATCGAGGTTCCTTTGTACACAGTTTTGGATTTTCCACATTAGTGATTCCAAGAGAAAAGAAATATACCAACCTGGATTGAAAATCAGCTGCCTCAGTAAGAATCAAAACATTTGGGCTCAGTGATTTTGCTTCTCGATCTATCATAATGCCCATATTTCTATCAAGTTGTGTTGCATTTTTGCATGCTTAGATAAATTAGGTGTTAATATGCAATGAAAATAGGACATTTTTATATATTTTCATCATTTTAGAATCTAGTTCACAATAAACATAAGTTGTGCATATCTAACGTGAGAATACATGTTTGGCTCATTTCATACAAGACTGCAATCTACATTTTTTAAAAATTCATTTGTGAGATGTGGACGTCACTGGCTGGCCAGTACTTACTGCCCATCCCTAGTTGCCCCAGAGAAGGTAGCAGGGTGGGCTATCTTCTTGAACTGCTTAGTGCCCTTAGGGAGGGAATTTCAGATTTTGACCCAGAGACACTGAAGGAATGGTAATATTGCCAAGTCAGGATAGTGAGTGACTTGGAGGTGAACTTGCAGGAAGTGGTTGAGAGTTTGGAAAACCTATTATCCTTACTGCTACCTGTCACTTAAACAATTTCGCAGCCATTCAATGTAAGTTAATTTAATTTCAGTGTTTGCTGCTCACAATGTGGTTTTCTCTACATTGGGGAGATACAGTCAACCAAGTAAGTTTTTTAATTCGCTCAGGAGACGTGGAGATCTCTGGCTGGCCAACATTTATTGCTTGTTCCTAGCTGCCCTTGTGCAGGTGATGCTGAGCTGCCTTCTTGAATCCCTGGAGTCTATTTTTTTTGAAGGTTTACCCACAATGTGCCTAAGGAGGGAATTCTAGCATTTTGACTGAGCAACATTGAAGGGATAGCAAAGTATTTCCAAGTCAGGATGGTAAGTGGCTTGGAGAGAAACTTGTAAGTGGTGATGTTTTCACATATCTGTTGCCCTTATCCTTCTAGATGAAAGTAGTCATGGATTTGAAAGTTGCTGTATGACTATGCAGGTATATTGACGAAAGCTGTGGAAGGTGCACTTCACACATCAAGAAAGTCTCAACTCTTTGACTGAAACAGCTTCATATCAGCATATCCATAATGCAACCTGCTACATACGAGAAAGATGTCCTCATCAGGTATGGTACTGTTGACGAAACGTCAATAAATGTTTAGTCAGCCCGAGCAGCATTCAAAGCTTATTCTCGCCCAGTTCAATAAGTGATCCCAGAGGACAAGGGAGATCAGCAGGCTTATTGATTTAGTGACTTACACAGCGTGGACAGTTCTTGCAGCTATAGCATGTTTAAGGATGCGCTTTTCAGAGACAGTCAGGGTCTTTTGATGACAAACTGAATTTTGCAGTCTGAAGACAACTGTCAGATAGGCAGACAATCCTACATATGCAAGCCAAGCAAAGGAGTACGAAACAGGGATATGAACTTGGATAACTTAGTCAGCCCAAACACATTAGTTTACTCTGCCCAAAAATGTTAGCTCTACATAACAAGAAGGCTGCCAGTCAGAGGAAAATGCAGGAACTCACTACTTTGAAATGCAAGACAACACAGATGACAAGATTGTTCAACTGTGGGCATTCAACATTTTCACTGTGGTAGAATTCGTTGTTTGAAAAATTTTGAAATACAACATCATCTCTGAAAAGCAAGTCAAATAGATGAACTCCTGAATGACAGAGAATCCATCAATTTTCCAAGTTTTCCTCTTGTTAAAATACACATATTCATTGTCAAATGGAAACTATTAATCCTACACAAGTTGACCACCCAGACCAGAATTTCTGGTCGGTCACCTTAAAAAGTCAAAAACTTTCAGACAAACTTTGTCTCAACTCAGGACACAGTGTTTTTTGTCACCTAGCACTGTAGAATAGCTTGAAATGGTTTGTCTTAAAATATCTGGATGCAGAATAGAGGTTGTTTTAGTTAAAGATTGTTTTATAGAAACAGTTATCTACAATGGTTACGTTATTAATGAGCATATTTATATCTTACAGAAATCAGAACCAATGTTGAGTTGAAGGCCTGTGTACAAATAGCTCATCTGCAAGACAGTCAATGCCAAGTTAATGGCTACATTCCATTTTGCGAGGAATTGCCCAGTCCCTCCATGAATGTGAGCCTTTGTATGAAGAAGACTGGACAGTATTTTGCTCCAGCTTTTCCAAACAAGTTTCAGACCAAGAAGATTGGATGATCTTCCCCCAAAAAGTATCTAAGCTTTTCCAAGATTTTGATTCAGGTTTATGATATTCCTAACCCTGTCATACTTGAAGATGAACCTTTTTTCTTTAGAAGTTCCTAGCTAGGAGATACACCTAGAGGTCATACCACAGTCAGGCCCAATTTCAGCTTTTCAAGAATGTTTGCAGTCCATCAGTTTCCAGTCATTGATACAGTCCATGGAGATTCCCTCTGATTTTCTCCCAGTCCAGGAGCAGAATTCACCTCCTCCTATAGAGATTCAAGCTTATTTGACACTGTACTTATGAAAACTCACTACACGGAAACTACCAAAGATGTGATAGAACTATCAATATTCTCAAACGTAAAAGGCAGTCATAATAATCTTCTAACCAGCAGACTCACAGCTCAAGCCTGATGAGATCTTGTAGACTGCACAGGATCACTTGGAACAATAAACTCTGCATAAGCATAAATGTCCCTCAAAACCTCAGCAAGAGAATGTGTTCTATTTTTCAATGAGATTCCAGAAGGTTCTCCGAACTCACGTAAACTTTTAGGAATATTTTTACCTTCAAATTCTGATATTGCTAAAGTCAATTCCAATTTATCTTCTTAATCCAGAATGATTTACAACAACCCCAGATGCAATCCAAACAGCAGATTTTCCATTGCAAGGAACAATATCGGAAATGATTTTCAACAATAACCCACAGTTCTTGCCCATATCTATGAAACCTGAATCAATAGTCTGCATTCTTCCAGATGATTCACTCATCTCTTCATCCTAAACATGACAATACGGTTCAAGAATCTCAAAATATCACTGTGCTGTCGAAGACAGGAATAGCAATATCTATTAGTTCTTGTCCAATGGTGCAGCTTCACTACCCAGTTATACTTCAGTTTCAGATAACATTGTCACGAAAAAAAAGATTGATCAAACTTCAGTCAAGTGGAATGGTATCTTCTCAATGAGCACCCAACAACCTTAATACTCACTGTTCCCTCCAGAGCTAACAAATCTTTTCAATACCATACTGTGTTACTAATTTTGCTCTTTCCAATTCAGCTGATGAAAACATGATTCAAGGTCAACCTACAATCTTCAATTCCACTTTATTCAAGATCAGGGAGAATTGAGAAGCTATTCCAATTGGTTGAATCAGAGAGCTGACTAGTGTGATTTTTTGTTTTTTTTTGGGGGGGGGGAATGGAGGGAGTACTTACTGCTTTTGATAATAGCATTAAGAAATTACTGTCAAATGATAATGTTAACTAACAATGTACGAGGTGTGGAGGTGGGGTTCTAGGGATAGAAGTTACTAAATATGAAAATCAGCATCTGAGGAACACAGTTTATACTGTGACTTCAGCAGACCCATGACAGACACATACACTGCTAGAAGATTAGAACAGGTTAAGGCAGAGATGCCTGCTGCAATATTATGTGTATACTTTAATCTATGCTGTTGAAGAAATATCTGGCCTGAGCCAATGAACCCATATTTAAACAGTCAGAAGCCATGTGGTCCCAAACTGAGTAATGGGCAGGCTTTTGCAGAGTTTACGCTGCTTGACAACATTGGTGATGATCAAAATTAGACAAACCGGATGGTTATTGGTATAGGCGGATTTATTCTGTATCTTGTGGAAAGGACATACTTGGGGGCAATTTTCTATATTGTCAAGCAGATACAAGTGTTGTGATTGCACTGAAACCAACTTAGGTAACTTAGCTGTAAATACTTCAGCCTCATCTTTTGTGTCATTATTATTCAGTTCCACATATATCCTTAGCCAAACTCCACCATTCACTTGTTTATTGTTCATCATCAATCCCGAATGGATTGGAAAGGACTGTAGAGCTTTGATCTGACTAGTTGGTTGAGAAATCACTCTGCTCTATCATTTGCTGTTTCCATTGTTTGGCATGTAAGCAGTCCTGTGATGGAGCTGCACCAGGTTGATCTCATTTTTTGTACGTGTATGGTACTGCTCCTGATATATTGTTCTGTACTCTGTTATTGTGAGCTTATAAGCTTAATAGTAACAATTTTTCTTTAGAAGTTACCTCTTAAATTTTTCAAAGAGTGCAGTGAAAACAAGACACTTCTTCTCCAGTTTCAATACCAGTGAATTTACTTTAGTGCTAACAGTGTCCAAGTTCACATCCATTTTCTTCAGCAACTGCAAAAACTCAGTCACACTTCAGGAAGGAGAGAGAGAGAGAAAAAAAATTGTCAAAGAACATTTTTATCAACACCAGCTACATTATGTTATCACTTACTTGAAGTAGACTTCTGTTAAATGGTGCTTTTTCAAACCAAAATATTTCAAAAATATTCAGTAATTCAAATGAAACAACTTTGCAAAAACTAATACATTTGACATAATACACATTTATAACTTATCAGCAATAAGAAAAACTCCATAAACATACAACAGAAACAGGAGGATTCAACCATACAGCCCATCAAACCAAGACTACTATTCTAGCTCACAGTTGGTCACACACTAAACACAAAAACAAATTACTTCAATGTCTTCATGACTGTTGACTAGCTTATTTCAATGGGTCTACGCTTAAAATTATTTAAACATTTATTTATAAAAAGAGAACAAAAGCAAAATACCATGGATGCCGGAAATTTGAAACAAAGAAAATACTGGACAAACTCAGTAAGTCTGATAGCATCCGTGGAGAAAGAAATTGCCTTAATATTTTGACTCCAGTACAACCCTAGTCGTACCAGACTCTAAATGCTAACTTAGTTTCCCTTTCTACCATGTTACCATATCTGCTCAATTTCTCCAACTTTGCCTGTGCTTGTTACTGAATAAGCTTTACCCGAATCAAATTCATTCACTTAAAAATGTTTAAATTAATGCTTACATTTGGATGTCAGAATTTTTTGTTTAAATGCTCATTCATTTCTCAGGGTGCTTTCTCTACCTGCAGGGAGCAGGTTTCAGATTTAAATGAGTAGGACTACAGGTGCTCTCAGGGTAGATTAAAATTTCACATTTCTGATCATACATTGATGGTGGTAGATACAGTTGGTAGATACTGTTACATGATTTGCATTTATCATCAGACGTGTGCGCCAAATATCGCAGTATTGTGTTTATTAATTCCCTTTCTTGAATTAACACTGCTATTCTGCTTTTCTTCCCTTCATTATAAACTCATTTTTTCCCTAAAACACTAGTTTCCTGTTTTTTTTTGTCCACTGCATTTCCCAAACAAGATTTATTGACATCCAACCTGAATCCTACACACTTGAGCATGCCACCAGGGATATACGCTTACTGATATTTCTTCCCTTAGGTGATGTAACTGGCTTTTAATTCAGTATGGGGCAGCAGAGTGGCTCAGTGGTTAGCACTGCTGCCTCTCAGCACCAGGGACCCGGGTTCAATTCCATCCTTGGGCGCCTGTCTATGCGGAGTTTGCACATTCTCCCCGTGTCTACGTGGGTTTTCTCCAGGTGCTCTGGTTTCCACCCACAGTTCAAAGATGTGCAGGCCAGGTGAATTGGCCATGCTAAATTGCCCATAGTGTTAGGTGCATTAGCCAGAGGGAAATGGGTCTGGGTGGGTTACTCTTCAGAGGGTTGGTGTGGACATGTTGAGCCGAAAGGCCTGTTTCCACACTGTAGGGAATCTAATCTATTCTAAAAAAAATCTAAAATTGACAATTGAGGACAGCGCAAGTACAGATCCAATTTTTAATCATATGTGAGGAACTTAATAGAACATTAATTCACTTTAATCACTTTGTTCGATTTTTACTTTCCAAAATTTAGCTCATCAACTGCACATTTGGTCTATTACATTGTCTTTGCACAACTCATTACAAGGCCTTCTTTTGGCAGTTAATGCAAACTCGCAGCCTAAACATAGAAGCTCAAAAATTTCAACTGATAACTATACAGTCCTAATTACTGCACCTAAACTGCTATGAGGTGGATGTGCTGGTGTTGGACTGAGGTGGACAAAGTCAGAAATCACACAACACCAGGTTATAGTCCAACAGGTTTATTTGAAATCACAAGCTTTCGGATCACTGCTTCTTCATCAGGTAAAGTCCTGATGAAGAAGCAGCTCTCCACAAACCTGTGATTTCAAATAAAACTGTTGAACTATAAGCTAGCGTCATGGGACTTCTGACCTAAAACTGATACTCTAACAGTGTCCTGAACACAGTACACACAAACGTAGTTACACTGCATAGAAAATTGCAGGATGAATTCAATTCTGCAAAGCCAGATATCAAAACATACCCAAAAGGTTAAGCAATTCTTCCAAAAAGTTCAATTTCATGTCAATGATTTGTTTAAACTAGAAGACTCCTGAATTTCAAAAATAAAAATTATTTTAGTGAATGAATGACAGCTTCAATGGAAAATAATAAAATGTGAATTCATAAACCTACTTCAGATCTAATGTTTTCTGCAAATCTGTCAGAGTGAAGGAAACTGCATTCAAGTCTACAGCTGCAATGAAGATGCAGATACCCAAATACTTTCGTGTGGCAGCCTAGAAGAGAGCATCCAATTTAACTTACTGAAAATATTAACAAAATAAAATTAAACAAGAACATAAATGGGAACAGAGCACCTCAATGAATAAATAAAAATCAAATAACAAGTGTCATTTGGTTTGAAATTGATTATAGCATAACACAAACAAAAAACATAGAAATACAACAAGTTAAAGTTTCTGGTTGATGGCCGCTAAAAAGGTGGAAACATACTGGAGACATAGAAAAGGGTGGACACAGAACTAAAGGCAAGATTTGGGATAGTGAAATATAGAAAACAACAGCATATTAAATAACAAGAAAACAAATTGGTTGAATGAAGTCTAAGGAAATGGAAATGGAAGCAAAGAAACAAATTGTGTGTCCAGAGTGCTTTGCAAACTGCCCCCTATGCAAATGATACAGGAAAAATGCAAGATTAAGTCCAAATTTTCCATAGAAAACAATCGGAATGGAGATAAAGACTGCAGAAATTGTTGAACTACGTGTTGAGCCTGAAAGTGCCTCATCAAACGACAATGTACAGTTCTGCAGAAGCTCGAGACTAAATGCAGATATTTTACAAAAGTCAACCAATCTGCATTTGGTCTCTCTTGTGTGCAACATGATGATTTGGATGTGCCAGTGTGGGGGTGTAAAAAGATAAAAATCACAACACCAGGTCCAGCAGGTTTATTTGGAAGCATTAGCTTTCGGAGCACTGCTCGTTCATCAGGTGGTTGTAGAGCATAAGATCGTAGGACATAGAATTTATAGTAAATGTTTACAGCTTGATGTAACTGAAGTTATCTCTTGAAAAAGATCTGGATTGTTTGTCAAGTCTCTCATCTTTTAGAACGAGCATATTGGTTTCAGTTCTTTCATATGTTAATTCCAGAACTTTCTTCAAGTTACATTCTCAAGTGAACTTTAAAAATGGGTGCCATGTCAGCCCAGATAATATGTTGAAGGTATGAGGCTGTGCCCCAATGCTCAGACTGACTAACTCAAAAAAGGATTTACAGAATCTTACATGGATTTAAGCAGTTTTTGGGCAAAATAAAATGTAATTCTGCTAGTACAAATTCACCCCACAAACGTGTGTGTGTGTGTGTGTGTACACACTGGTGGGGGGGTGGTGGTTTCAGTGTCTGTGAAAGTGTGTGTGCATGTGTGCGCAAGTGTAATGGGGTACAAATCTTTGACAGGGTGCTTGCAAGAGTGTGGGAGTGTGTGTGTGAGCTTATGAGAGAGAGCTTGTGTATGGGAAAGGGTCTGTGTGAGTTTATGGGTCTGTCGGTGTATGTGTATGTGTGTGTGTCTGTCAACCTTGGACCATCAGGTGACCGTTCTCCAAGGCGGACTTCGGGAATGGCAAAAACACAAAGTGGCCAAGCAGAGGCTGATCGCCAAGTTCAGTATCCATGGAGATGGCCTCAATCAGGACCTTGGGTTCAGGTGACACTACAGGTGACCCCACTGCACTGCACCACACACACATGCATCCTCTCACAGACTTGTACCCCTTTACACTCTCACTCACACACATACACACACTCTCCCTGACACTCCTATTCCGTCATGCACGCGCACACACACAGACAGACACAGGTTTGTGGGGTGAACTTGTACTTGCAGAATTACGTTATATTTTGTTCAATAACTGCTTAAATCCATGTAAGATTCTGTAAATCCCTTTTTTAGATTAGAATCAGTCTGAACATTGGGGCACAGACAGCCTCACACAGGGCAGCTTATACCTTCAAAGCATTCAAAACATGGCACCCATTGTTAAAGTTCACTTGAGAATGTAACTTGAAGAAAATTCTGGAATTAACATACAAAAGAACCGAAATAACATGTCCATTCTAAAAGATGAGAGACCTAACAAACAATCCAGACCTTTTTCAATATATAATTTCAGTTACATCACACTGTAAACTTTTGTAATAAATTTTCTGTCCTATGATCTTATTTGCCACAACCACCTGATAAATGAGCAGTGCTCCGAAAGCTAATGCTTCCAAATAAACCTGCTGGACTATAACCTAGTGTGGTGTGATTTTTAACTTTGTGTAGAACATAATAATTGAGAGGACTGAATATAGGGAATGAAACTGAAAGCAGCATACAAACTGCAGCTTCACCCAGGAGGAGTGTTTGGCCATTACATGGTGATGTGAAGGACACAAAACAGTGTACGAACTGCTTCTTTTACCCTTGCATGGAAGGGGAATGGGTATTGATGCTGATTGAGGGGTGGATAAGAGTGTCAGGGAGGAAATGATCTCATGGAAAGATGGAAAGTTTGAAGGGACAGGCATGTTTCGCATTGGAACCACAGCAGCAGTATCAGAAACAATGGAGGATGAATCATTCAGAGTGAAAAGTGAGGGCGAAAAGAAACTTATCCTGGTTCTGGAAGGAAGGAAATGGCATGAAAACAGAAGGGAGTGTGGGAAATGTGTGATGCATGTAGGGGTGGAGGTTGTCAAGAAATGAGACACATCAGAAACACTTGTGTGGAAGCTCGTATCACTAAGTCAGTTGTATTAGAGAACGTGGAAGAATACAATCAGTAATCTAAAAGAATGCGGATGCATTGTAGAGGAAGATACAAGAATCATTGGGTTTATAATGAATATATGCTGTTAAGTCTATTTGCAGAAATGAGGCAGGGAACTCAGGGAAAGGGAGAGTCAGCGATGGAACTGACAGAAGGTGAAATCTGGAAATAAAGTTAAACAGCTTGCTCAGTTCAAAGCACAGATCAATGCATTGCAAAAGAGGGGTGACAGGGGGTGCCTGAGGAAGTCTAGAAGAAAATATTTGATCAACATCTGACAAAAAAGGCAGGCATAACAAGTACCCCTATGGATTCAATACCCAACATAGCAAAACTAATGTAGTTTATAAAATACCATGCAAGGACTGCACAAAACACCACATAGGACAAACAGGAAGACAGCTAACAATCCGCATACATGAACACCAACTAGCCACGAAACGACATGACCAGCTATCCCTAGTAGCCACACACTCAGACAACGAGCAACATGAATTCGACTGGGAAAACACTACTATCATAGGGCAAGCCAGACAGAGAACAGCCAGGGAATTCCTAGAGGCATGGCATTCATCCACAAACTCCATCAACAAACACATCGACCTGGACCCAATATACCAACCACTACAGCGGACAGCTGAAACTGACACCCGGAAGCGGCAAGGACAGACCACTATAAATACCGGAAGAAACATCAAAGAAGCGCTTCGCAGGAGGCTCCAGAGCACTGATGATGTCTCCTAGCCAGGGGACGAAACGTTTGCAACTAAAACTTCCAGCTCAGCGAACAGAACCACTACCCCTATGGATATTCACAACAACCCATTTTAATTCAAGGAAAGCGACAGAGCCAACACAGTCAGCAAGTTCAGAGGAAATACTTAAAGGAGTGAAGGCAGCAGATAAGTTGACAATGCCAATATCATTCTCGCAAGCCTTGATAAAAAAAATCAAGAGAATACAAGAAGCAAGAGGGTATCAGATGGAAGGAGAATGCTGCAGACAAGTGGAAGGTCCACTTTGGGCAGGATAGGCAAAGGATAAAGGACATCTGGCCAAAGGAATGAGCACAAAAGGTGACAGTGGATCTTAAAGTGTCTTGCTCAGCAAAGTGTTCATTGAGGTACTGGGATAAGGGATAAAGCAAATCTATGGTTAAACCATTTTGGATTCAGGTGAGTCAGAGACATTGTGAATATTTCAGACTCCAAGTACTTGCACTATCGTGCTTTCGAAATAGAGGACTTGAAACGTCTCTCACCAAAAATGTGAAAGTAGGGAGATTCTTTTAAAGATTAAGTGTTATTTTACTTGTTTGTACTGTTCAGCAAATGAATGGCTGAGACTCACAAGGCAGCAAGTCATGGATATTGACAGGAATGAAGGAAGCGATGATTAGTTGATGCCAAACTTCAGTTTTTAAGAAGTTAAAGATAACAGGTTAAAGAAAAGACAAAAATGCCTCCAAATTAAGTCGATAGTTATAATATTCTACAAAACAGTACACATATGCACACCATACTGCGAGCCTTTGTGCATTCAGGGTTATTTAGCAAATGCAGTCCAACTGTAGAACTGCATGATTAGATGTAATTCTGAGTTTTGTAGGTGTGGGTGAGGTCAGTTGGGCTCTGTGGTGCACTTGCATGCACCGGAAGCTATATGTATTATACACAGAGTCTTGTTCTTTGCAGACAAACATGCCCATATATCTGCACCAATTCAATAAAACTGATGGTCGCCACTTTCTGGTTTATTTCTCACGACTATGCCTTGACCAAGTGTAAACTTGTCTAATTTAAAATTTAACCAATGCTAGACAGTTAACTGTCAATCATCATTCTTAACAACAGAGTTCATTCGAGACTCAGACTAACCACACAGACAACTGTCACTTAAAGCGAAGTTGAACAGAATCAGTACATCCCTACCCAACAAGCTCACTATGAACAGAAGGTTAGTGAAATGACGTCACCTATCCCACCAGCCTTAGATGCAACTGCACCCACAGTCACTGCCGCAGATGTTAGATTAGGCTCCTTGAGAGTGAACCCATGAAAAGCAAGTATCCTGGATGGAGTCCCTGACTGTGCGTTCAGATCCTATGTGGACCAGCTGGCAGGAGTATTCACAGACATCTTTAATCTCTCCTTACTAAGATTTGAAGTCCAGACCTGCTTCAAGAAGACTACCATCATACAACTGCCGAAGAAAAATCATGCAGGAATCAACGATTCCTGTCCAACGGCTCTAACCTCCATAATTATGAAGTGCTTTGAGAGGTTAGTGATAACTCCAGCCTACCAAACTGCCTAGATCCTTTGCAATTAGCCTACCAATCCAAAAGGTCCACAGCAGACACCATCACCCTGGCCTAGACTCATCCTTAGAACATCTGGATAACAAGGATACTTTTGACTACAGTTCTGCCTCCAACACCATAATTCCAAACAAACTCATCTCTAAACCCCAAGACCTAGGTATCAGCTCTCCCCTGTGTAACCAGATCCTTGATTTCCTGACCCATAGACCGCAATCAGTAAGAATAGGTGACTATTCTCCACCATAATCCTCAACACTAGTGCCCTGCAAGGCTGTGCATTCAGGCCCACACTATACTTCTTATACACTCACAACTGCTATAGGAAACTTGACAGGGTTCAGGCAAGATGTAAAAGGATATTGCCAGCTTGAGGGTTTGGGCTCAAAGGGAGAAGCTGAACCAGCTGGAACTATTTTCTCCAGCAGTTATAGATTTAAGGTGACAGGGGAAAGATTTAAAAGGGACCAAAGAAGCAACTTTTTCCACACAAAGGGTGGTGAGTGAATGGAATGAAGTGAGGTGGAAGTGAGGACAATTACAATATTGAAAAGGCATCTGGATGGGTTTATGAATAGGAAGAATTTACAGGGATATGGGCCAAATGCTGGCAAACGGGACTAACTAAAATTAAGATATTTGGTCAGCATGAACAAGTTGCACCAAAGAGTCTGTTTACGTGCTGTACATCTCCATAATTCTAAGATTGTGTGGCCAAATTCCACCCCAATTCCATTTGCAAGTTTGCTGGAGACACCACCACTGTAGGTCTGATCTGAAACAATGACAAGACAGAATACAGAAAAGAGTTTGAGCAGCGTGGTGTAAAGACAATCTCTCCAACAACGCCAGCAAATCAAAGGAGCTCATCATTGGATTCAGGAAGCGTGGTGAATGGCATGTCTTTGTCTTTGTCTACATCAATGCTGAGGTAGAGATGCTCAAGTTCCTTGGAGTTATGATCACTAACAACCTGTCCTGGTCCACCCACATTGACACTATGGTCAAGAAAGCACGCAACATGCTTCCTCAGGAGGTTAAGGAAATTCAGCATAACTAAAAGGACTTACCAATTTTTATAGGATGCTTTCTTGTGGTGCATCTATCAGATGCATCACAACATAGTATGGCAATTGCTCTTCCCAAGACCGCAAGAAGCTACAGAGATTCATGAATGCAACCTAGTCCATCATGCAAATTAGGAGAAAGTGAGGACTGCGGATGCTGGAGATCAGAGCTGAAAATGTGTTGCTGGAAAAGCAAAGCATGTCAGGCAGCATCCAAGGAGCAGGAGAATCAACATTTTGGGCATGAGCCTTCCTGAAAAAGGACTCACGCCCGAAACATCGATTCTCCTGCTCCTTGGATGCTGCCTGACCTGCTGCGCTTTTCCAGCAACACATTTTCAGCATCATGCAAACTAGCCTTCCATCCAATAACTCCATCTGTATTTCAGGCTACCTCGAGAAAGCAACTAACATAATCTAAGACTGTTCCCACCCCAGTTATACACTCCTCCATCCTCTTTCATTGAGTAGAAGATATAAAAGTTTGAATACACATACAAAAAGATTTAAGAACACTTGCTTCCCTGCATTTGTCAGACTTTTTAACAAGCCTCTCAAATGTTAATTCTGATCTCTCTCTCTCTGTGGCTATAAAACTGTATTCTACACTGCTCTGTTACCCTGGTGCACTTTGTATATTACTATCTGTCTGTATATCACACAAAACAACATTTTTCACTGCATCTCTGTCCATGTGACAACAATAAATCAATGAATTTTTTTTAACCAATCAGCACTCTCTTCTCATACAGTATAAATGCTCTTTCCCCTTTACATGAATATTTCTTGCAAATTGTCCTGATGAGCACAAAGTAAAAAGCTTTGACCAAATGTGTCTTTTTATTCCAGCAATATTT
Organism: Hemiscyllium ocellatum; assembly: GCF_020745735.1. NCBI lineage: Eukaryota > Metazoa > Chordata > Chondrichthyes > Orectolobiformes > Hemiscylliidae > Hemiscyllium > Hemiscyllium ocellatum. Next base: position 21,305,554 of record NC_083412.1, on the reverse strand, counting down.
GGTCAGCTGTTGTTTATTGAAATTTATCAATTCTTCACATCTACTACAAATTTGGTCATAAAATTGTTACAGTAAAGGAGGTTTCGTTCGGTTCTTGATATTCATGCTGGCCCTTTGCAAGAGCAATTCATCCACTGCAAGTCCCCTACATTTCCCTTTAGCCTAGCACTTTTCTTCTTTTCTGATAATAATTCAATTCCTTTTTGAAGGCCTCAAATCGCCCTTCCTCCACCACAGGCAGCGTACTCCATATCCTAACCATTTGCTTTGTCAAAAAGGTTTTCCCCATACCATTGTTGCTTCTTTTGCCATTTACTTTAAATCTTGAAACAGAGAAAGTTTCTCTCCATCTACACAATCCAAACATCATATGATTTTGAGCACCTCTAATAAGTTTCCTCTCACTTTACTTTTCTCCAACAGCAGTTCCAGCTTCACAAATCAACTAATCACTCTAACTGCAGTGCAGATCCTTCTTGAAAATCTTTACTACCCCTTTGCAATGCCTGCACACCTTTCCTCAAGTGTGGGACCTAGAACTGGACCCAAGATAGCAATTGTGCCTGAACCAGTCTTTATATCTGAACCAGGTTTTAACCTATAACCTCCTTGCTATTGACTGTTACCCCTTGTTTAAGTAGACCAGAACTGTGTATACTTTCACAACTGCTCACTCAGTCTGTCCTGCCACCTTCAATGATTTACATACACACATTCTCTCTACTCTAGAAATGTACCTTTTTTGTTGTCTCTCTGCAGCCTTCCTACCAAGACTAAATCTACTGGAGAAAAGCTGCGAAGTGTTTTAAACTACTATTTGTTCACCCATTCCACCAACTTGTCTGTCCTCCTCAAAGTTCACAATACTTGCATATTTCATGTCATCTGCAACAAGATCCAGGTCAAGATCACGAATGTATTTCAGTAAGAGTGGGTGCTTTAATCCTGATCTTGAAGTAATTCCACTACTAACCTTCCTCCAGCTTGAAGATCAACACAGTACATTTCATATCCACTGTCCCTTCAATTCTGTGAGCTCTTATTGTGCAAAGAAATCTGCTAGCTAGCACTTTTGACAAATACCATTTGAAGGTTCATGTAACCACAACAAATTCAGGATCTTCATAAAGTCTCATTAGCCCATCAAAAACTCCAGCATTTGGACCAGGAAGATTTAACTTTGACAAATATGTATTGGCTTCCTTAATTACTCAACTGACTATTAATATTGTGTCAAATTAACAAGCTTAAATCTCCCACTACATACATTAAGATGCAAAGTTAAACAGTTAGGGATTAGCTGCAGTTTTTCAAATAAAGATATAACAGTTGAAAATTTAAAAGAATTGTTTCAAAATTTTCAACAGAAATTAAAAGTTAGAAAGGAAGATCCATTTGTGACTTACTTGGAATGTTATGGACAGTATTAGATTAACAGAGGTTTATAACATTGCAAAGAATACTTTGTAGTCTGAGCACTGCCTGCGCCTTAATCAAAGGGTTTTCAAAAGTTTTGATGACAAACAATGGAATGAAAACAAACTAGACAGAAATGTAAAAACAGATTCAAATTTTTCAGAAGTATATGAAAAGGAAGAAACTTGCTAAATTTAAATGCTGACCTTTTAGGAGTAAAGGCAGGAGGAATTTTGTTCAGGAATAAGAAAATGGCAGACACATTTAACAAATATTGTGTGTCTGTCTTCACAGAAGAAGATACAGAGTTACATATGAGAAGTGGAAGGCAACTTTTAATTTATTCTTTCATGGCATGTGAGGGTCACTGGCATGGCCCGCATTTGCTGCCTATCCCCAATGTCCATGAACCGAATGGCTTGCTTGGCCATTTCAGTGGGCAGTTTACTGCTGTAAACCTGGAGTCATATGTATGCCAGACCAACTAAGTTCAGCAGATTTCCTTCCCTAAAGGATATCAGTGAATCAAATGAGTTTTTACAACCATCAACAACGGTTTGATAGTGACTATTACTGTGGTCTAGCTTTCAATTCCAGATTAATTAAATTTTAAATTCTACCAGTTGTTAATTGCAGGGCCTCTTTCTGATAAGCCCAATGACATTACAACTATGTCACAGCCTTCCCCTAACCTAGGGGCTTATAGATATGAGTAAATGAAGGCAATTAATATCAGCAAAGAAAACCTAACATATAAACTGAAGTGACTAAAATCTGACAAACCACAAGGACTTGATCCTCCACACATAGGATTCTAAACAGAAATGAGTGCAGAGATGATAGATTTCTTGGCTATTTTCACAGAGCTGTGGTCACAGAGTGATCCAGCACAGAAACAGATCCTTTAGTCTAACCAGAACATGCTGATCATAATCTTAAACTAAACTAGTCCCACCTACATGCTCCTAGGCCATATCCCTCCAATTCCTTCCTAATCTTGTACTTATATCCAAATTTCACTTAAATATTGTAACTGTGCGCACATCCACTACCTTCTCAGGAAGTTTATTCCACATGCAAACCACCCTGTGTAAAAGGTTTGCTCATGTCTTTTTTTAAAATCTCTCTCTCTCACCTTAAAAATGTACCTGCTAATCTTGAAATCCCCCATCCTAGGGAAAAGACACCTACCATTAACCCTATCTATACCCTCATTATTTTTATAAACTCCGATCTGATTGCCTCTCAAACTCCTATGCTCCAGTCAAAAAAGTCCCAGCTTATTCAGCCTTTAATTCAAACCTTTCATAACTGGCAACATCCTGGTAAATCTCTTCTGAACCCTCTCCAGCTTGATAATACGCTTCCAGTGAGGCTTTGTGGGTGGAGCTAAGATATAAGTAGTGGACAGTGACATTATTGGGGTTGTACTATAGGCCCCCAACTAGTCAATGGGAATGAGAGGAACAAATATGCAGGGAGACTGGGGAGACTTGCAGGGGCAAAGAGTAATAGTAGGGGGCTTTAACATAGATTGGGACTGCCATCACATTAAGGCTTAGATGGGGTGGAATTTGTTAAGTGCATTTAGGAAAGTTTCCACAAGTAGAATATGGAGGGTGCTACTCAGGAAGGGGCAAAATTCAACCTACTCTTGGAAAAAAAGGATAGGACAGGTGATGGAGGTAACCGTGGAAAGTACTTTGGGACCAGTGATCATTGTTATATTTACTCTAAAATAATTATGGAGAGGGACAAAACTAGTCCACAGGTTCAAGTTCTAAGTTATGTCAAGGTGAATTTTGATGGAATTAGATAGGAGCTTACAGGGTTGACTGAACTAGTTTGCTTGCAGGCAAAAGGAGCCCTGGCAAGTGGAAGGCCTTTAAAAGTGAGACAGCTAGAGTTCAAGGTATATATGTTCCTGTGAGGGTGAAAGGAAAGGTTGGCAGGCATAGGGAAACTTGGATAACAAGAGATATTGAGGCTTTGACCAGAAAAAAAGATGTGGCTCAGGTACAGGTAGCTGGGATCAAGGGAATCCCTTGAGGTATATAGGGAATACAGGAGTTTGCTGAAGGAGGAAACCAGGAGGGCGAAAACGGAGCACAAGATAGCATTGGCTGAAAAAATTAGGGTGAATCCAAAGAGGTTCTTTAAGTATATTAAAGGAAAAGACAGAGAAGGACCAAAGAGGACATGTATGTGTATACCACAGGAGATGGACGTGTCCTCAATAAATATTTCTTCTCTGTGTTTACTGTAGAAAAGAAAACTTGGGAATTTGGGGAAGTTAATGGTCATATCTTGGGGACAGTCCATATCACAGTAGAGGTGGTGTTGGATCAATTAGGATGTATGAAGGTGGATAAACCACCTTGTCCTGACCAGAACACTGCAAGAGGCTACAGAAGAAATTGTAGGGCGCTGGCTGATATTTTTGCATCATCATTAGCCACGGTGGGGTCCCAGAAGACTGAAATGTAGTGAATATTATGTCTTCATTCAAGAAGGACTGCGAAGAAAAACCTGGGAATTGTAGACCACTAAGCCTAACATCTGTGGTAGGTAAGTTACTTGAGAAGATTCTGACATATAAGATATACATGTATTTGGAAAGTTTGATTAGGAGTAGTCAGCATGGCTTTGTGAGTGGGAGATTGTACCTCACAAATTTGTCAGAGTTCTTTGATAAAGTGAACAGGAGGGTTGACAAGGACATGGCAGCAGACATAGTCAAGATGGATTTCATTAAGACCTTGATAAGGTTCCACACAGTCGGCTGCCCAGCAAAATTAGGTTGTGTGGAATCCAGGAGGAGCTGGCCAATTGGATACAAAATTGGCTTGATGGTAAAAAGCAGAGGGTAATATTAGAAGGATGCTGTCGGACTGGAGGCCTGTGACTAGTAAAGTGCCTCGGGTCAGTGCTGGGCCTATTACTGCTGGTTATGTATATCAACGATTTGGATGAGAATGCACAAGATGTGCTTATTAAGTTTGCAGGTGTCACTAAAATAGGTAGTACCCTGGACAGCGAGGAAGGTTGTCAGAAATTGCAGCAGGACCTTGATCAGCTGGGGAAGAGGACCAAGAAATGGCAAATGAAGTTTAATATAGCTAAGTGTGAGATCTTGCATTTTGGAAGTCAAATCAACACAGGAGTCTCATCGTGAGTGGTAGGGCCTTGAGTGGACTGGATCAGAGGGACCTTGGAGTTCAAGTGCACGGTTCTCTGAAAATGGAGTCACAGTGAGACAGGGCAGTGAAGGCGGCCTTTGGCACGCTGGCCTTGATCAGTCAGGGCACAGAGTATAAAAGTTGGCAAGTTATGTTGCAGTTGTACAAGCCTTTGGTGAGGCTCACTTGAAGTATTCTGTTCAGTTTTGGTCACCTTGCTATCAGAAGGATGCTATTAAAGTGGAAATGGTGCAGATGAAATTTTCAAGGATGTTGCCAGGTCCCAGTCTGAGTTATAGGGAGAGGTTGGACAAATTAGGACTTTTTTCTTCAGAGCGTAGGAAACTAAGATGGGGATCTTACAGAAGTGTATAAGATCATGAGCGACATGGATAGGGTGAATGCACTCAGTCTTTTTCCCAGGGTTGGGGATTCAAAGACTAGAGGGCATCAGTTTAAAGTTAGAGAGGAAAGAATAAATGGGAACCTAAGGGGCAACTTATTTTTTAAAGAGTGGTACGCATATGGAATGCACTGCCAGCAGAAATGGTTGAGGCGGGTACATTAATAATATTTAAAAAGCATTTGGACAAATACATGGATAGGAAAGGATTAGAAGGATATGGGCCAAGTGCAGAGAAATGGGGTTAGCATGGATGGACATTTTGGTCAGCATGGACCAATTTGGGCCAAATGGGCAGTCTCTGTCCTGTAGGGCACTCTGACGCTATAAGTGGATGACCAGACTAGGTAGAATATTTCATAAGAGGCCTCGCCAATGTCCTAAACAACCTCAACATGACTTCCCAACTCCATACTAAAAAAAAAGAGCAGTGAAGGCAAACACACCAAACACCTATATGTGAAGCAAACTTCAGAGAATTATGCACCTGAACCCCTAGGTCCCTCTGTTCTACAATGCTGCCCAAGTGTTGCTACCATTAATTGTAAATGCACTACAGTTGCTTGGTGTACCAAATGCAATATTTTGCATTTATTCAGACTGAACTCCATCTGCCATTTTTCAGCCCATTGACCCATTTAATCAAGATCCCTTTGTAATCTTAGAAAACTTTCTTCACTGTCTACAGCACCACCAATTTTGGTGTCATCTGCAAACTTACTAACCATGCCTTCTATATTCTCTTCCAAATCACTTGTATAAATGACAAACAAAAGAGTACCCAGAACTGATCCTTATGGTCTTTGAAGAATTTAAAGAAAATATACATTTCAATGTCTCAGCAAACAATTGCCCTATCAGGCAAGTCTCTTCATGATCATACTGAAGTCATGATCAGCAATAATGCATTTATAAAGACAAAGTCTCACCTTCGTGAGGACATCCTTCATCATACAGCATTAGAACCACAATAAATAATACAGACAAAAACTAGATCTGATACTCAGAAGTGCACATCTAATGAGACACAGTTCATCAGCAGAAGCAAAAGTTATATACAACTTCAATACAGGATTTCCTAGCCTGAGATATCCCTTAATCTTTCAAACTGCCATAAAGCACACTAATAATAGCCAATGATTAGAAAGGGCAGTCAGTACCATTTCATTTGTGGCCCTGTCTATGAAAAGTTGGCAACCAGGAATGCTGGTAGTGCAACTGACAACGGGAACAGTGAGAAGGGCAACCAGCAAACAAGTGACAAGTGAGGGAAGGCTGTATTGGTGATGCACTAATTCCAGTTCCACGGCAGGTGCACTTCAAATTTCAGTGCATTGTGGGCACACAATAATGACATCAATGGCACCTTCCTAATTAAGCCTGTAAGTAGGAAAGAAATTACTTTGTTATATTATTCCTGTATTGCTATGTCTTGGCCTATCTTCCCTTTTCTCACTATTACTTTCAGACAAACTTTACTAAACAAATACATGGGACCATAAAACAGCAATTAGGAAAGTGAAGTGGACAAGAGGCTATAAATCCAGATTTGTTGACTGCAAAGCTGAGACCACAGTAAAAACAAAGTGTTCAAGTTAAGTCTTAAAAAGGGAGACACTTTCATCTTACCATGTCAACACATTGAATATTATACATGGAACTGCTCTTACAAATCAGCACTGATTTACTGCAAGCAATGTCATGGCAGATGCATTAAGATAACCTTAGTATGCATCCAATACACTTCACCATGTCAGGAATGTAATTGATTGATATTATAGCTATTTTCATACAACAGTGACATATCGCTGGAATAATATAAACCAACAAAAGAGAAAAATTTGTTTGTCAAGAAATGGTAACAATAATTATGACACTCCAAAAGAAAAGTCCTGAAAATATGTTTCATAGCATTGCTTATACCTGGGGTCCATGCAAACTATGTACACAATGTATGTACTTTGGTCTCAATGCCAAATGCTACTTATTCCTAAAAGGCATAAAATATTCACTTGACTTGCTACAGAGTTATCAATTTTAACAGGTTAATGTGCTTTAAATTTAGTTAATGAGTCTCAAAATATCAACACGTGTTTCTATGCCTTATCATTGAAAATGTGCTAGGGAATTGTGCAAACAAGAAAATGGATGCTGAGGAGTGATGACAGCATTAGAATAAGTGATCAAAAGATGGATTAGTTCTACAGCTTTCAAGAAGAATGTAAAATGCTTGAGAAAGTAGTGAGACAAAAGGGGTCAAAGAATCTGAATGTAGGTGGCGCCTTTCATCTCAGAAAGTCAGAAAAACACTTTATAGACAATTAACTATTTTGAACAGTCATGTAGGAAAGCAGTGAAGTAATCAGGGAAGTGAGAATTGGATAGTGGGCCAAGTCAACTGCCATTATTGTAAAACCGAGGGATGGGGATTATAAGAATTTTAAACTTTTTCCAAGTGTTTTAATATAGAATGAAGACAGAGCTGCTCGTGTAGCTTACCAAAGTTAAGCCACTTGATCTGTGTGCTGGCAAATCATTTCATTTCACCACAATAACATTTCAGGAAAAATAGCTATTGTCCTGGAAACAAAGTTTTTATTATTGTGTATTCTACGGTCCAAGACTAATAAAAATAAAATAGGAGAAAGTGAGGACTGCAGATGCTGGAGATCAGAGCTTAAAAATGCGTTGCTGAAAAAGCACAGGTCGGGCAGCATCAAAGGAACAGGAGAATCGACATTTCGAGGGCTTGTGCCCATAACTTCGATTCTCCTGTTCCTTTGATGCTGCCTGACCTGCTGCACTTTTCCAGCAACACATTTTTAAGCTAATAAAAATTAAAAACATAATCTGAAGAATTAGGCAATGTGAGCTTTCTTCCCAAAAAAAAAAGCAGCAGAGTAATTTATATATAAAGCAAACTTAAGTAGGCTCTTCTATTAACTTGAAGTATTGAGAACAGGTCTGGATCAACATCACTATTCCCAAGAAGTTCATTGCAAACAAGTTTCTAGAAATATAAGTGCATGTACTGCTTTGTATGTAGCCTTAAGACAATGCTTTCAAACAACAAATGTGATCAATTGCCAGGCATGTTCCTGTCTCTAGCTTTTGGAAACAGTCATTAGAATGGATTAGAATCATCTTAATGCACAGGAAACTAGAATTAGAGGATAGAAGGCCATGTGGTGAAATGAAAACTGGAAGTAATGTGGAAAAAGGCCATCAAATTAAAAAAATTAATTTACAGTTAATAAGAAATGGAACTTCCCATTCAGTAGATGATTAGTTTCCACCACTACCAAAGTAATCCCCGTACATATTATTTTTACTACAACTATGTAGACACCTGATGTTGATTTTTTTAATCAATCTGTAAAGGTAGAATCCAAAGTTTCCAACAAAATTAAGATACTTACCAATACAATACTATCATTTAAAAGCACTGATACTGACTCCCAAATCTTCCAAGCCCTCTCCTTCACATTTTCGCCCACTTTGAGGCTTTGGCACAGTAAGACAAAGTTTGTATCTTTGTGGTCATGTCTAAAAATAAGAATAAGAGACTGTGAAAAACAAATATCAAATCACATTACAAAGAAGAGTCTTCAATTTCTGTGGCACTCAGCCATCAGTAACAATTAACTTTATGAAGAAGTTCAGGTGTCATTCTTCAGCACAACAAATAGTATATGAATTCCAAAACAATTGATTATTTGTAATTGCAAATTTTATTTTGTATTCAGTGTAGGCATCACTGGTTGTACCAGCATTCACTGTCCCTCTCTAATTGCCCAGAAGAGTCAATGATATTGCTGTGGATCTGGAGTCACACATAGGCCAGACCAATGAAGCACGACCACTTCCTTCCCTGAAGGACATGAGTGAACCAGATTGCTTTTTCCAACAATCGAAATAGTTACACAGTCACCATCAGATCATTAATTTCATAGTATATTGTGATGTTGAGCAGCCTTTACTCAATAGCTTGGATCATAGACAACTAATTTCACAGTGTAGCAATGCTAGTTATGTATTGCTGTTTCTCCAGTGTCAGGATGACCTGCATTTGTGTAACCACAGGTTTCAAATTACCCCATTTGGAATGGTAAATTAACTGTCCAGATCCTTGATGTGTGTCAATTGTATAGAGAACGAGAGGTCAGGGTGCTGCACTGCTCCTCGCAGTGGACAAAAGAGGAGAAGATATGGAAAAACTCTTCAGAAAAGCTAGAGTTCAAAGATTCCAACCATCTTTAGCTTAACAGCATACGAGAGAGAAAGAGTGTTGGTGAACAGGATTTATATAAATAGTGAGCAGAGTTTTTGACTAACTCAAATTTAGGGGGGGCAGAAAGCAAGAGGTGGGGAGTTTAGCTGAAGCCAAAGTAACAAACTACCTGGTTCATTGACTATTGACTAGGTAGGAGAAATGGAATCAGTGACGAGAGAAAAGTGTTTGCATCTTGTGGCACAGATCATGGCTCTCACTTCCCAACTTAATCACTAACCCTAGGCAATGCAATGTAAGCCAACATTCCCTGGTCATAAAGGATGTTGACTTGCATATGAAAAGTCTTTTCAAGACGAATGCAACACATAAAATAGCTGAACTTTTTTTAAAAAGTAAAAAAAAATACAAATTTTAGAATTACAGCAATTCAGGATTTAAATTTGGTTTGAAAGGGGAGCACAAGAACTTGAAAGACCTAAAGAGTTCAAGGCATCAAACAGACTTGCTGAATAACATTAGAGACTTAATGATCACATCTATAATTTCCAAATGAATGGTAACTACCAAAGCCACAGTGCTATCATTGCAGCTACAATAAATCTAACTACAAAATACAAGTAAAGGAAGTCACTGAATTTGAAATATCTGACATTATGACAACTCTACCTGGCAAACAAATCTGATGATCACAGACAAATCCAACAATTACAGGATGGGGTATTTCACCCTGCAGTGGTAAAACTTTCAGGAACAACAATCCAGAACAAAATGAAGTTATTTGAACAAGTGTAAATAATGGAGATCAAGCATTTTTGAAAAGCAAGTAGTTTTTACCACATTTATTATTTGGTAAGTGTTTACAAGGGTAATACAGTCCATGTGGTCCATATGGACTTTCAAGAAGTATGCACCAGCAAAGCCAAAACTTAAGAATAAAAAGTGCAGTGGCAGCATGATTCTAAAGTTGGTTGAGTGACAGGAAACAGTGCAATGGTTGCAAAGTTGATACAAACAAAAAATGCTGTAAATACTTAGCAGATCAGGCAGCATCTACAGAGAGAAAAAGACTCAACATTTCAGGTTGATGATCTTTCATCAGTACCTTTCTGGAAGTTCTATATACTGAGACAAAACAGTTGCCCTTAAAGCATTTATCACGGGAGAAAGATGAAGCCAGCTGCAGGAATAAAAATGCCACATATTTCAGACAACAGCTTTTGGACAAAGCAGAGAGAAATGATGGATTTTTAGAGTAGAGCTGGAAGACTTGCTCTCTCTCTCTCTTTCCCAGCCTCTTGGAGAGTAGCAAATTGCAGAAACAGAACTCAAAGATATCTACAAATTTTGTTGCCACTGAGCATAGAAGCCATCAATTAAACAACCATGGTCTCAGTTTAAAACCTCTCATAATACCTTTTAAACAGTATACTATTTTCTTGTCTGTACTTAGCACTTTCCCCTTTTTTAAAAAATGTAAAACCTGAACAGGGATGATATTGTTTTATTGCTTTGTCAGGTTTAGCAAATTGCTGTTTCCTTCACTCAAGCAAACCTTGGAATTAGCTCCTTAATGCTGAACCACCAAACTATGTTGTAATGTAAGTATGATGGAGTAGCATGCAAAAGAAATCAAGGTGCGAATAAGAGGGGAGCCTGTTCAGCCTCTCTCACCGAGTCAACATCTATCACATTGCTGTTTGAGGGAGCAGCCTGCGGGCCATTAATTGACTGTCACAAACCCTACACTGTCACAGTGACTACCTTCTCTCTCAAAAGAAATTCATCAGTGTTCCGATGTCGTGAAAGGCAACATATAAATCTTAAAGGTAAGCTGAGAGTCAAAAGACTGTTGCTAACGAATGGTATAGGATACTATATTCCGATTACCCCTCATTTGAAGGCTTCTCCTACTAGCCTCTAGGGTCATACTTTTGTGTGATGAACGCCTTGTTTTGAAAGGTTACCCTAAAGCAACCGACGGAGGATTATGCCACAACAGCAGAAAGCGGACTTTTGCAGACTCGCTGTCACAGCATTAGTGCTGACAGACAGCAGCGGGGTTCCGGAAGCAGGTTACTGCAATCGCACTTGAAAGTTAGTTCCCGGGTTCTCTGCACAATGAAGGAACCAGGCTGGGTTAGCCCTGCGAAGGGCCACGGGGCGGAACATCGGCGCAGCAAGAGAGAGAGAGATGCTCGGGTGGTGGTGGTGGGGAGTGTTATGTGTTCTCGAAAACCACTTTGCGGCTAACTATCCCGCATCTTGGCCGCAGTTTATCGGGGGTGGAAGCCAAGCCGATGAGAGCAAACAGCTGTTGTCCGCCCCCCACCATTCTTACCTGGCCGGAGAGAGGCTCTCCTCAGAGCCACTAGCGGCTGTTCTCTTCAACGGCTTGGGGGGCATGACGCGGTGAACAATGGGATAGGTGGGCGGTGGAGGGGGCAACAACCGTTGAAACTCGAGCTCGAGGTCACCGCTTTCCAACGTTTAAAAGGACGCAAGATTCCAAACCAACAGCCGCCGCCGCCACAGCCCGGAGACCGCGCCAAACAACACGCCGCTTCCGATTCGTGCGTCACTTCCTTAGCAGCGCCGCCAACCCAGCACAAGTCCTACCCCCTCCCCTCCCGCCGCGGTCCTTTTTGGGGTGAGTCATTTGCCGAGCAGGCATTGCGAGTTACAGCGTTATCCGGTTCCATTATACTGTACTTCCAAATGTTGACCTCTCTCAAATCCCCCCCCCCGGCGATGACATTTCCCCCCGTCGTTAGAGGTGATTTTGAAGGATTACACAGGCTGAGCCGTTCCAAATGGTCCCGCCCCCCTGTACTGATTCATGTTCAGGTCATTAAAGTGTTTCCAAGTCGTCGAGTGCAGGTGAAGATCCTCTCGGACCCATCGTCACTTTCCAGCGCCCCAGAATCACAAACCGGAATTTTCCCCACCTCCAGCAGGGTGCTACTACCGGACACCTCATCCTCCCTCCCTTGTCAGCATTCTGTATAGAGGTAAAAACACTGACTGCAGATGCTGGAAACCAGATTCTGCATCAGTGGTGCTGGAAGAGCACAGCAGTTCAGGCAACATTCAAAGTGCAGCGAAATCGACGTTTCGGGCAAAAGCCCTTCATCAGGAATAAAGGCAGTGAGCCTGTAGCCCACTCCTCTAGGACACCCTTTCCATTCCTATTACCCACCCCCAAAGACCGCTTCCAATGCACTTGCGGAAGGTGCAACACTTATCTGTTTAGCTCTTCATTATCTAACGGTCCCCGTCACACCTTTAGGTGAGGAGGAAACTTACCCGCATTTCGCTCATGGGAACAGTAGACCATTCAGCCCCTCAAGCCAGTATCATCATTCAACGATAGTGTGGCTTATCTGTGGCCTAACTCCATATTCCTTAACAAATAAAAAAAATCCATCTCAGATTTAAAATTAACAACAGATCCAGCATCCATTGCTGTATGTAGTAGAGAGTTCCAAACAACTACTACCCTTTGTAGAAGTGCTTCCTAACATCTCTCCTGAATGGTTTGGACCTAATTGTCAGACTATGTCCTCTAGATTCTTCCATGTGTGAAAATGGTTTATCTTTACTTTATCTTTTCCTGTTAATATCTTGCCTTGTTCTGATTTTTGATCAGATCACTCCATAACCTTCTAAATTATAGAGAAAATAGAGCTAATTTGTTAAATCTCCCATCATAACAACCAGTGAAGTCCAGATATCATTCTTGTAAACCAACATCGTAATCCAAAGGTTTGGATATCCTTCCTAAGGTGTGGTTCTCAGATATGCTCATAGTACTTCAAGTGGGGTGTAACCGAGGATTTTCATGACAGCAGCATAACTGCTGCATCCAGTCTTCGCAATATCAAGACCAGCATTCAGTTCACTTGATTATTTTGTACATCTGTCCATGTCATTTTAAAGAACCCTCAAGTCTCTATGCATATCCATTGTATTTAACTGCATTCCATCTAGGGAGTACCTTATCTATCCTTTTTCGATCCACAATGGATAATTTCACACTTAATCAGTTCTTCTATAACATGATGGTTGTGTTCTCATGCAATCCAGTATCATGAAAAAGCATGCTTTAACAAGTGCTTAGTGTTGGTCCTGTAATAGTGTATAAAAATTCACACTGTAAAAACAGCATCCCCAATTCGTCAATGCTGTTTCAGCGAATACGCACTGATGAACTATGCCTAACAAATTATACGTATATTAAATTCCACTTGCCACAGTTTTACCTACTTAGTCTATCAATATCCTTTTGTGATTTTATGCCATCATCTACACTGAGTACAATGCAATCTAACTTTGTGTAATCAGCAAGTTTGGATACATAACTTTTTATGTCATGATCCAAGTTGTTCATAAATAATGTAAATAATTGAGGCCCAAACATAGATCCTTATAGATCACCACCAGGCGCATCCTGCCAATTTGAGTACTTTTTGTTAATTCACTCGTGGGACATAGGCAGCGTTGGCTGGCCAGCAGCTATTCCTGATGAAGGGCTTTTGCCCAAAATGTCAATTTTCCTGCTCCTCGGATGCTGCCTGACCTGCTGTGCTTTTCCAGCATCACTCTAATCTAGACCCTGGCCAGCATTTATGGCTGCCCTTAGTTGCCCTTGAGAGGGTGGCAGTCCACATGCTGAAAGTCAACCGATAAAACCTTAAGGGAGGGAATTCAAGGATTTTGACCCAGAGACACTGAAGGGATGGCAATGTATTTCCAAGTTGGGATGGTGAATGACTTGGGAGGGAAATTTGCCAGAAATGGCCACGTGTTTGGAAGACTCATTATCTTCACACTTTCAATCCCCCACCACTCAACCAATTTCCCTGCCACGTCAGTACTTCAATCTAGTTTACTGTACCTGTATATGTTGTTTACAATGTAGTTTCTTCTACATTGGGTAGATGAAACAGACTGGGTGCTTGCCAATATTTCTGTCTCAGGCCTTCTGCGGTGCTCCTATGAAGCTCAACACAAGCTTGAGAAACAATATTTCATCTTCCACTGAAGAGCCTTACAGTTTTCAGGATTCAGTTTAACAATTTCAGAGACAAACATCTGTATCCTTATCTTTTTAATCTTTTCCCAGGTCCTGTCACAAAATGGGCTGCTTTCTGCACAGTCAGCCCAATTTCAACTACAGGTACTCAAAGTCTTCATTATCAGCTTCTCTTCTACCCTTGCTTATGATCAACAATCTCTTTGTCAATACTTTTATTCCCTTCTGAGCTCCATCACCACCTAGCCACTCACTTCTCCCCCCTTCTTTTCCTCATTGCTTTCACTTTTTCACACAGGGTGGTGACTGCCTGGAAATTGCTACCAGAGGAGATAGCAGTATTCAAGAAACACCTGAATGAATACGAAAGGAAGAGAGGGATACAGATCCTGTAAGTGAAGACAGTTTTAGTATAGAAGGGCAAAATGTGTCAGTACAGGCTTGGACAGCTGAAGGGCCTGTTCCTGCACTGTATTGTTTTTGTTCACTTCTGAAGTATTGGATTTGAAACATTAATTCTGCACTCTCTCCACAGATATATTCAGCTGAGTTTTTACAGCGATTTGCTTTATCGGAACCATTTGCGCTCGAGTACATACATGAGTTACCAAGCCAAAGGAAGAGTTTATCTGGTATTTCTAACCCCTCAAAATGGTCAGTTGACAGTGACAGTGTTTGCGTTTATCCAATGCCCTTGCAGTGTTATTTATAAACTTGTTTTAAAATGGACAGAATCACATGTAGCTAAGTTTGATTTTATATTTCCATATTGTGTAGTTCAAGAAGGGGAAGGCCGTCGTCTGTGTTTCATTTGAGTGTTCTAGGGTATTACCAGGTTGTCTGGAAATTAATTTATGTGCTCACCATGAATAATTTGATGCTTTAGAAAACAAGGGGGGACCGGAGAGAATGGGCTATTGGTGAGCAACAAGGTATCTTAAGACATAGGGAGACAGACAGAACCTTTCAGGTGGTCAGAGTGTGTCCAGCCTTCTTTCAGAAAGTGTAATGGGAGAGAAAAAGGCTTTCACCAGGGACAGTGCTATTTAGCAGGCTCAAGTAGCCAGGGTAGAATTGTAATAACTCAGGAAAACTATTTAAAAAGGAAAATTATTTATTGTTAACCACAGAAATAGAGCTATTGCTTGTGGCATAGGCTATTTGAAGCCCAAGACTGCGTTCTGCTGATGGATCCCTGGGTCTGCTTCTTCGCATCTCCCACCGCCCCAACCCACTTCATATTTGAAATGTCACACCCCTTCTTCCCCGCCACTCGAAGCACCATGACTTTTTTTGTATGTTGTTTTTAAACTAATAACTGTCACTAGCAAAACATCCACATAGCCAATTGGATTGTTTCATGCAAAGCCCATTATAGACAATACAAGCCATTGAAAGTAAGGGAGGGGTAGGGAGATTGGGAAGGGGCTAAATCAAAATGGAATTGAGGTGGGGGAAATAATGCACTGTATTCCACCACCCCCACTCCCCTGCAATGCTCACCCTCTCTATGAAGGTATTGAGAGCATTAGTGGTCAACATGTGCTGGTCTTTAAAAATATGTTGAAGTGTTATCTCACACAACCAAACAGCTTTCCCTTTGAGGGTCTACTTTTTGTTTAAAAAAATTAACAACAGCCACCACTCAAATATCTAATTGGGTAAATGATATGATATGTGCAGAACTCATTACAGGTCACATAAGACATCGAAAGTCAGGGAAAGATAGGCAGAGTTGGAAGGGACTAAACCAAGATGTGGTTGTGGGGGAAATAAAGGACTATATTCCCCAACTCTATCCACCTCTCAATAATTAACAGCATTGATCGAAACTGTACACTCCCTTTCCCCGGATTGTTTTTATATATACGGTCCATTGCGCCACAGCAATGACTTACGTGTGCTTTATTTTCAGTTATTTTCTAATCAACCTGTTCACATGAAGCAGGTCTCCTGACTCAAAGGGAGGGACGCTATCATGGAACAGTACAGGCCCTTCAGCCATTGATGTTGTGCTGACTTTTATCCTAATCTAAGGTCAAACTAGTGAACAGTGAGGACGCAAAGATCATCGCCAAAGGTCAGCAATGTCTTCACTCACTTCCCATAGTAATCTTAGGGAGATTCAATCTGGCTCATGGACTTCTCTACCCTGTTTCTCAAAATTTCCAATACATCCTCTTCCTTAACATCAACCTATTGGAGCATATTAGCCCGATTCACACTGTCCTCCAAATGACAAGGTCACTCTCACTCATGAATACTGAAGCAACATATTCATTAAAGGACCACCCCATCTCTTCCGACTCCAGGCACAAGTTCCGTCCACTATCTCTGATCAGCCCTACCCTCACTCTGGTCCTCTTCTTGTTCCTCACATAAGTGTAGAATGCCTTGGGGTTTTCCTTAATCCTTCCTGCCTAGGCTTTTTCATGCTCCCTTCTAGCTCTGCTAAATCCATTCTTCAGTTCCTTCCGGGCTAACTTTAATCCTCTAGCACCCTGTCCAATACTTGCTTCCTCAGCCTTAAATAAACTTCCTCCTTCATTTTGACTAGATGTTCCTCATCTCTCATCATCCAAGGTTCCATCACCCTATCATCCCTTCCTTGCCTCAGTGGGACAAACCTATTCAGCACTCAGAGCAAGTCCTCCCTAAATAACCTCCACATTTGTGCCATGCGTTTCCCTGAGTATGTTCCCAATTTATGCTCCACAGTTTCTGCCTAATAGCGTTGTAATTCCCCCTCCCCAATTAAATACTACAGTCATGAAGAGGGATAGGAGCATTCGGTGTGGGGAAAGTAAACATCAAGGAATTGTGATCATGATCACCGAAATACTCTCCCACCAAGAAATCTGACATCTGATCTGGTTCACTGCTCAGCACCAATCCAATATGGCCTCGCCTTTAGTGAGCCTATCTACAAATTGAGTCCGGAATCGTTGTTGGACACACCTGACCAAATCTGCTCCATCCAAATTATTTGAATTAAGGAGGTTCCAATCAATATCAGGGAAATTGACAACCATGACAAACCTATTACTTCTGCACCTTTAGAAAATCTACCTTCCAATCTACTCCTCTGTCTCTGTTGCTATTGGGGTTCTGTACAAAAATCCTAATAAAGTGACTGCTCCTTTGCTATTTCTGATTTCCATCCATACTGACTCAGTAGACATCTCCAGGACCTCCCCTGCTGCAGCTGTGATATTATCCCTGAATAACAATGCCACTCCCCCACCTCTTTTACCTCCCTCCCTATTCCTTTTGAAACATCTAAACCCCAGAACATCCAACAACCATTCCTGCCTGTGATATCCAAATCTCTATAATGGCCATAACTTCGTAACTCTAAGTATTGATCCATGCTATAAGTTCATCACCCTTATTCCTGACTTTCTTGTTAAGATAGACAATTCAACCCATCACACCGACTGCCACTTTGCCCTTTCAACTGTCTATCCTTTCTCACAGACTCAGCACATTCTGTTTGCCTGTTCACCAGCTACTCCATCATCTGATCTGTAGTTTCGGAAGCGACCAGCCACCACTCCCCCTCCAACAACCAAAAAAAAATCTAGTTTAAAAAGTCTCCCAAAGAGCTCTAGCAAACCTCCCGCCCAGGAAATTGATGCTCCTCCAGGTCCCTCCTTCCCCAGAAGGTATCTCAATGATCCACATATCTGAAGCCTTACTACTACTGAAATGGAGGCAGCTATCATTGTGCATTCATCTGAATGTCATTAATTCAATTCAATTCTGCAGCATTCAAATTACTAATATCCTTTTCTATCCCCTCTCAAGAGTTCTGTGACTATAAAAGATCAATGCTGGATAAAAGATTGTAATGCCTTGCATATTCCTTCTTTTGTTTTGGTTTCATTCTTCAGAACACTGTCAAGATCCAGTAAGCAGCTCCTGGAGTATTCCCTCATCATGGCACATGCTCTACTGTCCTCCTCATTATTATAATGATATTACAAGTACATTGGCAGCCTTTTTTTTATGTTTAGTAATTAACCACCATGGTAAACAACAAATCACAAAAATAAAATCTATGGTCTATAAAGACAACTTTCATTCAGTCATACTGGACAGTTCAGATTCCAATCAACCATGATCATCGCAGGTAGCAAAATACTTTTTCCCTTTGATTCATTGTACTGCAAATCACATCTGCTAGTGTTGCTATTCACTGTTTAAACCTTAAAGCAGAATCAACCAAATATATTTTAAGTAGAATCTCTTATTGATAATATACATGCAGTAACAATGTTACTATATTAAATACAAATGGATAAAAGTATTCAATATTATTAAGTTGTGAATCAGATCCAAAGTAATCAGAAGCACATAAATCAAAAGCAGTTGGTCAACTTCTGACGAAAAACTTGAAGCAATGAAGTGGAACACTGCAGAAGATTATTTGTTTGGTGTTAATGTCACGAAGCTGGAGGAAATGGCAGAGGATGAATAGTGTTGAACATGCAGGCTGATAAAATGCAACGTGTGAGGTTGAGGCGAAGGAGTGAGCAGAGATACACAAATTAAACTGACAGATTAGACCCTTCAATCAACCTTGCTGGGGGAAAATCCTCAGTTGATGAATCAGAAGCACCAATCTGGAAGGCTGCTTCATTGGAATAGAAACAATAGAGTCTACAACAGGAATAGAGTCCTTACAGAAAGTAGGACATGAGGAAGATTCATCATTCAATAGTTTTAATAGAAAGAGCAGTGCATAAAAGAATTCAAAGTTCAGACTAAATTGCAAGTTTCAGCATCATTACAACTGCAAACTTGATCATTCTTATCCAGAAATTCTTCATCCACACAAATCAGCTCAGTACGCAGATGAAAAGTCCACCAATACAAAACTAATTAAGATGATCAAATATTTAGTCTCCTATTCTCTGATCTCTAACAAATATTCTGGGCTCAAAGTTCATAATGAAAAAAACTTGCATGGAATTCCATCGTGATCCGTTAAACATATTTTGTAAAGTACTGGATTAGATTTTCCAACAGCCAAAGTCTGAAGATGACACTATTGCGACAGATATTCCAAATTAAATCTGTGGTTTTTTTTCCCCACAAAGCCACATGCAAAATTTGTGTATATATTTCAGCATACCAATACAATTCTCTGTGGAACTCTGCTGCAGACAAAAACTATATTTCTTTAGAATTATTTTGAACCAGCTTTGAACTAAAAAGAAAGCAATCATAGAAAATTTATTTCTTTACTTCAAACAAAAGGTTTCATCAAAAGTGAAAGGCATATACAAAACCCATGGCATAATGAACAAAGTGCTCCATTTACTGTTACAAACAAATTAGCTTGCATAATGACAAATCTGTCTTTCAAAATTTGAGATTATTTTCAAAGGGCAAAAATTGTCCTACTGTAGAATTATTTTTAAAATTAATTTTCTCCACAATTTGAAAAAAGGCTGAGATATATTTCAAAGGATTCTGCAAGCGAAGAGTGAACAGACATACTAAGACAAAAATGCATTTGTTTGAATTTAATTACAGAAACTACTTATTACTATCAGGAATTTCTCAATGAGCTTCATTTCTCATTTCACTTCCCAGATCTGCCATGCATCTGGTCTTGCCACTTAGTACTCATTCCCAACTATTTCCAGTGGCCTAAGCCACTCATTTGGCACATAATCAGCTGAGATTTTGGCAGCTTGTGATTATCTCACTCCTCTCTGAATAGTATTTCACCGTTTATTTGCTTATAACTCAATAAGCCGACTAGTCAGCAATCCACATTATTCTTCCATGTGCACTTCAATATGCAGGATTTCAACCTAACCAGGTCTTGGGAAGATAACAACCAAAAGCAGTTTAGTACCTTTGAAGTTGTTCCTTTTAAACCTACTTCTCCATATATCTCCAAGAAAAAGACTTCTATTGTTAAGTCAGAGCAAAAATGAATTCTCATTTCGAAACGTGTTCACCAAGCCATCCTCTAAATAGTTAACAATTATTAAAGATCAATCTAATCCTGCAGATTGACTTGATGGAGGGCTCAGATATAGAACTGTCTTTAGCTTTAAGTGAGTCCCATTTTGCAGAAAGCAGTAAACCTATGTTTTAATGACAAAGTGAGCTGTACCAGAAAGCATAATTATCACTTAGCAAGTTTTCAGAAGATTTGTAGCTCAGGTTGAGATTCTGGATGTAGGTTTGCTTGTGGAGCTGGAGGGTTCATTTCCCTACTAGGTGACATCTTCAATGTGCCTCTGGGCGAAGCTCTGTTGATAATTCCTGCTTTCTATATTTGGGTTGGTGATGTCATTTCCTGTTCTTTTTCTCAGGGGGTGGTAGATGTGTTCGTTGACCGAGTTCCGATTGGAATGTTATGCTTCAAGGAATTCTCGTGCACGTCTGTTTGGCTTGTCCTAGAATGGACGTGTTGTCCCACTCGAAATGGCGTTTTTTTTGTCATCTGTATGTAAGGATATTAGTGAGAGGGGGTCATGTCATTTTGTGGCTAGTTGAGGTTCATGTATGTAGGGGCTACTTTTCTGCCAGTTTGTCCAATTTAGTGTTTGCTACAGACCTTGCACAGTATTTTGTAAATAACCTTTCAGTTCAGCAAGCAAACCTACATCCATAATTATCACTTTTATTCTTACCACAGCTCCCATCTCCAGTTGAAAACTCAGGGAAAACAGCCAGTAGCTTTTATTCTCCAATCTTATGTAACATTTGTTGTAGACAAATAACTTGACCTTGTAATACAGAATGGCTTCTTTCTACACTATAGGGCAGGTTTATTCATTTGTGTAGCAGCTCATATGCTTCAGAGTGGTAGATAGCCAGATCTTTGCACTTGCTCATATGGATAGAGAATCAGTATATCCTGGGTGGGTGTTTGTATTCAGGAACAAAACATTTGGGAAAGTACAATGGCACAATTGATAGATGTAGAAAAAGGGAATTGTTTGAAAAGGACTGGCAGGGAGCATTTGGTAGTTTGCTAATAACAATGGGAACAATTGCAGTTTTTTTAAAAAATGAGAATATAGAAGAGGCTTTTTGACCAGTTTTAAGTGTTATAAAAAAGGAGACAGAACTGGTCAGTTTGGTTTTAGAAAAAGTACAAAAGAGTCAGGAGATTCTAGGAAACTATAGAACCATAATTTTAAGCATTTAAGTAGTTTTGAATGGGCCTTAGAGAAAAAAATAATACTGCTCATTTCTAATTTTTCTAGGCACTAAGAATTAACCAGATAGCATCAGATTTGTGGTACATGCAGAGCAAGCCAAATAGAGCCAAGCAGGGTGTTCTTGGATGTTTACAATGAAGCTCCTGGCAGGTCAACTCTAGCCCAAAAATGATCAAGATTTATTGAATTCTATTTCGACAGTGTAACTGTAACCTCCTCTGGATATTCTCCAATCTTATGTAACATTTGTTAGTGCCCAGTAGATCATAGATCCCAGCTGTACAGCACAGAAACAGACCCTTCAGTCCAACTCGTACATGCCGACCAGAGATCCCAACCTACTCCAGTCCCAGTTGCCAGCACCCTGCCCATATTCCTCCAAACCCTTCCTATTAATATACCCAACCAAATGCCATTTAAATGTTGCAATCGTACCAGCCTCCACCATTTCCAGCTCATACCATACACGTACCACCCTGTTTGAAACATTTGTCCCTTTCGGTCCCTTTTATATCTTTCCCCTCTCACCCTAAACCTCTGCCCTTTAGTTTTGGACTCCTCCACCCAAGGGAAAAGACTGTCTATTTATCCTATCCATGCCCTTCATAATTTTATAAACCTCTATAAAAAGTTAGCCCTCAGCCTCCAATGCTCCAGGGAAAACAGCCCTCACCTATTCAGCCTCTCCCTATAGCTCAAATCCTCCAACCCTTGCAACATCCTTGTAAATCTTTTCTGAACCCTTTCAAGTTTCACAACATAATACTACACAGATCTTACATAGCTGAAGCCTTTAGAAATTATGTGGGGAGAAAGTAAAAACCCTCTAGCTTTTGCTACCTCTATACCAGTAAATGAACAGGCATCAATCACGCACAATGCCGAAAGAAGCTTTTTCCAGTGTTCAATTTTAAATCTTCAGAAATTAAAAATTCAGAAAGGGAAATTAAAGATAATTAACATATAGAACATTACAGCGCAGTACAGGCCCTTCAGCCCTCGACGTTGCGCCGCCCAGTCATACTAATCCAAAGCCCATCCCACCTACACTATTCCATGTACGTCCATTTGCCTGTCCAATGACGACTTAAATGCACTTAAACTTGGCGAATTTACTACCGTTGCAGGCAAAGCATTCCATATCCTTACTACTGAGTAAAGAAACTACCTCACATCTGTCTTATATCTATCTCCCCTCACTTTAAAGTTGTGTCCCCTTGTGGTTGCCGTTCCCATACTTGGAAAAAGGCTCTCCCTGTCCACCCCATCTAACCCTCTGATTATCTTGTATGTCTCTATTAAGTCACCTCTCAACCTTCTTCTCTAACGGAAACAGCCTCAAGACCCTCACCCTTTCCTCGTAAGACATTCCTTCCATACCGGGCAACATCATAGTAAATCTCCTCTGCAC